>NC_143056.1:63533106-63836136 GCF_052426305.1 Pelodiscus sinensis | reverse complement strand
TTAAATAAAGTAAATTATTAATTTATATCCAACACACAATGTTTCAATGTTTTCTTTATTCGTGGCAGGGTGGGGAACCTTTTTTGGATCAGGGGCCACTGACCCACAGAAAAATCAGTTGGGGACCACACAAGTGAGAAGCAAAAAAACCCTCCAAAGCCCCCAGCCCTCACTCATGTGGCCCCCAACTAAGACACCTCACTCTTCTGGAGCTCCATCTCCATGGGGTGAGGGGAAGGGACAGGGAGGACTGAGGTTCAAGGCTTCCCATGGGCCAGATTTTCTCTTCTGTGGTTCCAGGGTTAGTGGATTTTGTGGACCCCCCTCACCCAGGCTCTGGGGTTGGGACAAAAATGAGGTGTTCAGTGTGTGGGACAGGGCTGCCAGTGAGTGGGATAGAGGTGAGAATTCAAGATCTGGGCAGGAGGTGGGGTATAGGAGCAGGCTGGAAGTAAGGTGTCTGGCCAGAGGGGAGAGGGCAAGAGCAAGGAAAGGTGAAGTATGTGTCTAGGAGGGAGGGTACAGGAGCAAGGGTGGGTTCAGGAGGAGTGTGGGCATAGGGTGTCTGACCAGGAGGGAAGCTGCAGGAACAAGAGAGGGTGCAGGAGCAGGCTAGGGGTGGGGTATCTGGCCAGGGGGAGGGTTCAGGAACCGCCTGGGAGTGTGGGATCTTGGCAGGGGGTGGTTCAGGGTCACAGTAGGGATGCGGGGTCTGGGCATGAGGGGGCAGGGACCACTCACTTGCTTTTGCACCATGTTGCCAGGCATCATGTCTCAGACATGACCTCCTGCTGCTCCCATTGGCTGGACTCTGGCCAAGGGGAGTAGTGGGGAAAGCCTCCAGGCAGCATGAGGGCACAATGCCAGCTTTGCCCCATCTAGGCCAACTCCTTCCAACACCCATGAGGGTAGGGGACTTGATGGGGATATGATGAGAATGCTGCCATACTCTAGCAATATCCAGAGGTCTATGTACTGATGATTCTGTTTAGTGCCCTATACCTTTTCATGTCAGCCATCTGCCTGTCTGATAGTGGATTCCTGTTGGAGGCTCCTACATGGGTAGGCACGTGTGCTGCTTTGTATTTAGTTATTAATTAAAATCAAAATAATCTAGACTCATTGCTCCTACAGTCTAAAACATCTTCCTATAGGAAGGTCATATTCTCCATCCTATAACCCCACCATGCCAATGGTCTCTATGAATTTCAGATACGTTCAAAGCAATCAGATCATTGGTTGGAAAAGCTCATACAGATGTAATTTCTTATATTGATTCAATAGAAGAGTGCCTACAACAAATAGCTCCATCAACTATACATTTTAGAAAGTTTGTCTGTGTGTTCGTTTCTTTGTTCAAGAATTTCTGCTATATGGTAAGAGCTAGGACTACCAAATTTGGTAAACAGCTTCCTCTTATCATAACTTAAAGCTAGGTAAGGGTTTGGTTGTGGCAGGAAAATGGGAAGTGCCTGGAATGGGATTGTGTCTCATAAAAGAGAGAAAGAATTACCAGGCAGGTGAAAGGGGCTGGCTAGAAGCACCCGTCTCCCACTTTGGAACTGCCCCAGCGCTGAGCCTCCCCCCTGCTCCTTTATGGAGAGCAGAGGGGAGGGGCTGCAGCTTCTACCCCCAATTTGTACAGGAATATTGCTGGCTGTTCCACTTCATCAAGGAGTGAGGGGAAAGTGCACAGTTTGCTCCATTCCTCACTCTGGCTGGGCAGCACAGGAGGCAGATGAATCTGGACCTGCTCCAGCTGGGGGACAGGCACCCCTCCCCCAGCTGTGCCACCTGGAGTTGCAGCAGCCATGGAGTGGCGCTTCTCACCTGGAGTCAAGCTACTGGGGTGAGAGAGGGCTGAGGTAAGTCTTTCTCCACGGTGCAGCCTGCATACTGAACCCTTCTTCCCAGCTCCACTCCGGAAAAATGATTTAAACGTAACATGCCCATTTTCATTTTATTTTTTTAAATGAGTTACGGACCTGAGCAATGCTGGGTAAATCTTCTAGTGAGCTATCAAACAATAACAGTACTTGGCTGCTACCTTCAAACAACCAAAATTATCTTTGTGGAAAGTTCATTTGATTTTATATGAATAAAATGGCCTCTCTCTTCATATTATAACATTCTCATAAAGGTTCATTTTCAAATCATAAGAATAGTTGAACAAGGCAAAATCCATCTCGTACAGCTTCTTGATCTTTTGAATTTGCTCTGAGCTCAGCTTTCTGAGATATGCCAAGGTAATATCATCAGTCGTACGTTTCTCTGAGCTATATGTTTTAAGATGTGGATAGTGCATATCCTCTGGGGCTCCAATGATCCTGAGAACATGTTTAGAATCTTCCTCCAATGTCTCAAACTTCCCCATGATGTTATAGTGAATGTTGCAAGGATCACAGAGTAGAAACATTGGTTTCCAATGAACATCCAAATATTCTTGTTTTTGTGTCAGAATAAAGTTAATAAACTCCTGGAAAGTCACATTTTCAGTTGAATTTTTGTTTTTCCTGAACATGGCCTTGATCTCATTTGCAACAGTGATACTATAGTATGGCTCAGAATGAAGGAACTTGTCTCTGTAAGCTGAAACCAACCGTTCCAGGGGATCTCTGGTGAACATCACTTTGGTGTAACTGTTCAGTAATTTCTCCTGGTAGTCAGAAGGGTAAATACTCAGGCTCTTTATCAGTGGGGTAAGGTGGATGAGGCTGTGTTGTACTTCACTAGCCTTTCTGCTCAGGTTCATTGTGAGGAGAAGGATAATTTTCTTCCAACTGGAGCAGCCGACCTTGGGCACCTCACAGTAGATGAACTTGTGGTTATGCTCCACAAAGATCTGTCTTGCAACATCATGTGTCAGGTTTCTTTTTGAAAGAGAGAGATTGTTCATCAGGCATGTAGCGTTCAGTATGTCTTTGAGATAAACTTGATTCATGGGCCAGTATTCCTTAGGAGCTGCAAAAGAAGATGTGTGCAAGAAAGGAAGATAAACCACCAGGCTGTGTCTAGACTGGCCAGTTTTTCCGGAAAATCAGCTGCTTTTCTGGAAAACTTGCCAGCTGTCTACACTGGCCGCTTGAATTTCCGCAAAAGCACTGACTTCCTACTGTAAGAAATCAGTGCTTTTTGCGGAAATACTACGCTGCTCCCATTTGGGCAAAAGTCCCTTTTGCGCAAAAGTTTTGCGCAAAAGGGCCAGTGTAGACAGCAGAGATTTGTTTTGCGCAAAAAAGCCCCGATCGCGAAAATGGTGATCGGGGCTTTTTTGCACAAAAGCGCGTCTAGATTGGCCACGGATGCTTTTCCGCAAAAAGTGCTTTTGCGGAAAAGCATCTGTGCCAATCTAGACGCTCTTTTCCGAAAATGCTTTTAACTGAAAACTTTTCCGTTAAAAGCATTTCCGGAAAATCATGCCAGTCTAGACGTAGCCCCAGTGTAAAGCAATTTAGCAGAGTTTTCTTTTCATGCCAAAAAAAATCAGAAAACACAACTTAACTCCCTGAGGAACTAACGTTGCACTTTAGGATTAATACAAAACTCTAGTTTACAGTGAATTGTTACAGGCATGCAACACAAGCTATCATGATTATTAAAAGGCTTTTTAGAAAAACCTGGGAAATGAATGGCAGAAGAATTATTCTTAGGGAGAATCTTTGTAGATACAGCTCATTAATTTCTGTATTAATAATTTTCTCATTGACATTTTTATTTCAACTTTGTATCAAGTCCTTTTAGCATTGTAATAGGTCTTTAGCTTTGTTGTATAAGTCCTTTTACTGTATATAGAAAGGTTGTATACTTTCATATAGAACATAGAAACTTTGTATTAAGTCTTTTTACATAGAAATCTTGTAGGCCAGTGGTCTCCAACCTTTTTACACCCAAGATCACTTTTTAAATGTCAGGACAAGCCAAGATCTACCACATCCCTTCCCCAAGGATCCCACCCCTTACTTAAGGCCCCGCCCTCTCTGTTCCCCTTCTCTCCATCACTTGTTATCCACAGCCCTTATACACTGTCAGGATACGGCTACACTTCCGCTTTTTTCGATCTTCTGTTGGAAGAAATTTTTCCGACATTTGGCCCATCTAGACTGGGCCAAAATGTTGGGAAAACCCCTCTTTTGGAATCCCCTCATTCCTTATGGAACAAGGAATACAGAGGCTGCCAAAAGAGGATGTTTGTCAGAAAAGCTCCTGCAGTCTAGCCTCACTAGGTTGAGACAGGAGATGCGGGCTCTGGGGTGTGAATGAGGGATTTAGGTGTGGGAAAAGGTGAGAGGTGCAAGTTCTGGGAGGGAATTTGGATGCAGGAGGGGGTGGAGAAGGGGATGCTGGCTCAGGGAGGGGGCTCCAGGCTGGGGAGTGTTGGACTCAGGTGGAGGGTTGGGGTGCTGACCAAGCCACAGGTTTGTGGATTCAGGAGTTTGGGTTGTGGCGAGTGAGGGGCTCAGGGCAGGGAGGTTGTGAGTACAATGAGCTCAGGACACAGATTTGCACAATGGTGTAAGAGTGTTGTGGCAGAAGACTGAGTATGCGGGGGCGCAGGAGTTTGGGGATGCGAGAGGCTCAGGACAGGGGGTTCCAGTGTATGATAGGCTCAGATTTGGGGTCAGGGTGGGGGGCACAGGAGTGGTATGATGCTGTGGCCAGATGAGGGCTTAGCCCCAACTGGGGGCTTGTTGGCCAGCATTCATTTTTAAATAAAATATTATGTCAAACACAAGGTTTCAGCATTGTCTTTATTTATGAGAAGGGTGGGGAACCAGTTTTGAGTCAGGGGTCACTGACCCACAGAAAAGTCAGTTGGGGCCACACAAGTGAGATACAAAAACACACCACCTCCAAACCCCTCAAGCCTCACTAATGTGGCCCCAACTGTGCTGGTGGGGGCAGAGGACAGATGCTGGGGCAGGAGACAGGGTGCCAATGGGGCTGGGGCAAGGGACAGGGTGCCAGTGGGTGCTGGGGCAGGGTGCCAATGGGGACCAGGGCAGAGGACAGGGTGCCGGTGGATGCTGGGGCAGGGTACTTGTGGGGGTCTGGGCCGGGGGAGGGGACAGGGACTGGTATCTGGGGATCCTGCAGCTGCATGCCAAGGCCTAGGAAGTACACGGGCTGCTCTCCAGTCCCACAAACAACGGTGCGGTACCTGAAACACTGGTCAGTCGAATGCCTGATGCTTTCCTGGGCTGGGTGGAAATGGGGGAGGGGGAGTCCCAGACTACGCCAGCCGAAGCCGGAGCACTGGAGACTTTATTCCCCTGCCTTCCTGCGTGGGGAAGTCCAGGACTGCACCAGCCCCAACTGCTCCGGCAGCACGTGCCGTGCTCCTCCACTCCCCATGGCAGCGCGCGCCATCTGAGCGGTTGGAGCCAGCTCAGTCCTGGACCCCCAGCCCCTTCCCTGTGTGCAGGAAGGCAGCAGGGGAACAAAGTCCCCAGCGCATGACAGACCGGAGTTTTAGGTACTGTGCCGACTGTTGGGAGGGAGGGGGAAAGAAGAGCAGCCTTCTGGGACCTTGCGTGCAGCTGCAGAACATCCCCAACCCTGCCAGAAGCCCATGCTACCTCCGTTGTCCCTGGAAGTAGCATCAGCACGGCATTCACCTTGGAGGTGGGGGGCAGCAAGAGGGGGCCCCCAAAAGCCTCGCGGTTGACTGGTTGGCCCCCCAGGATCGACCAGTCAATTGCGATCGATGGGTTGGTGACCACGGTTGTAGGCTTTGTACCCCTTTTGCGAAACTGATTGTCCTGTTGAGTGAATGAGGTGTGACTGTATAAGGCATGAAAGAAAAGCACCTCTGGGCACTTGCAAAGGTTGGAGAGGGGTAGAAGCCAGATCCAAGAACAATGAGAAGAACAATGGAACCTGTGAAATTGGATCATTGAAAGAAGACTGGACATATGGACCCCTTGGGAGTCAGCAGTAAGTGCCTGCTTTTGGAAGCACCCTCTTTGAAGGAGAATGTGGCAGCATTGAGACACCACTCAAAAGAAGGTGCCACAGATGTCTCACTGCATATTCATATGACAACTCTGACAGATATTGCGTATGCATGTGATGAGTAACTGGTGGAGATCTGCAGGAGAGGGAAGACACTATAAATCTAAGGCATCTTGCAGAGAGAACCCAGGTTTTTGTCTTGTCAACATGGGAGCACCGATCCGGATCGGCAGAAGCCTGGCTCCACCCTTCCCTCACCAAACTCACCTGGCCAGTGCAGTTTGGAGGAGCAACTATTGGTAACCACAACAAAACGGGGTGTGCTTGTGTGAGTGTGAGTGATATATCATATGCATATGGTAAGTGTTGATTGCTATACGTGTGTATTACCAATAAATGTGTCATTTTGCCTTTTCCCCCTGAAAAGATCCCATGCAGCACTTTTAAATACAACATCTTGTTATGCATCTTCAAACACTTAATTTCAGTGGCAAATGTGGCTTTTTCTTGCTCTCTTTTCTCTACACGTGGCAGAAGAATCTCTCAGGCCAACCCCCTCAGATATTTTATCGATATTATTGTACTAACTATTTATGATTCCACTTTTGAAGTGGTGCATGTTTTTTACTCTCAAAAAAAGATGGTCACTGTTCCAAAACCACAAAATCTTTCTATTGATATATTTTTTTACTCACTCATTTTTGTTTGCCGCCTGTAGAATACCCCAGAAAGAAAACTTCCAAGAATGAAAATTAGGACAAAGGAAATGAATGCTTTCTGAAGCACCTTGTACACCATCTTTTCCCAGGAATGAGAAGGATGTGGCCTTTGTGCATTAAATTTGTCTCCCTAGATACAAGAAAATGAGAAACAGCTTATTATTATAGGAATTTTGCTACAAAAATATCACATGCTAGACAATATAAGAGGTCAGAGAGTCAGGAATGTGCTGTAGAGAGGCTTTTTATTCTAACAAATATATATTCTAAGTATTATAAATTTTCTGTCACAAAAGTACCTCATAAGCCGGTGTGCCAGGTCCTACCTCCCCTCCAGATGGCCCAGGCCTACCCATCCAGAAGTACATCTAGAGCCATAGTCCCTCACACCTGCTGTATAATGCACACAGTGCTGGAAAGTTCTGCATACACGTATGATGGGTTTTGGCCATGTCTACACTACAAACTGAGTTTGGCAGGTTCGGTCACAGAGATCCCCTTGAGACTGTCACTTGAGGTGCTGAAACACCCCTGGGCCTATCTATCTGTCCTCGCAAGTGCCCCACAACCCAGCCCTGCTGAGCCAGAACCTTCGGTCTCTTCCAGTGATGCAGAGCTGAAGTCACAGCTCACATCAGAGCAACACAAACACTGAAAGCAGCTAAGCTCTGGGAAGGCTCAAAGGGATCTGACATAGCACCTAGGTGCAGAGCCACAGTGGGACCAGAACCACAGAGAAATCCACCTTACTCTGTATAAAAGTTTCATACAAAGTAAGCTCATAATTTGTTTGCTCCCTCTAACAATGAGAGATAAGCACAGCTGTTGTCCCCTCCACCAGGTATAAAAGTAGGATTGAAATGGTTGCAAGTGATAGCAGTCAGATCAAAGTAGGTTACTAATAAAACAAACACACACAGCCTACTACATTAAGAGAACTTGTTACAAATCATAATTTCTCACCTTAATTCTTATTTCAGGTAAAGTCCTTCTCAGGCTATGGATGTCCTTTCTGACGTAGGTCCAGAAGTTCTCTTTCACCCCTGATGTTACAGTACTTCTCTGTTTCCAGGTGTTTTCATGTATCCTCTCAGGCTACGTCTACATTGGCAAGATTTTGTGCAAATACTTTTAACTCAAGAGTTTTTGCGTTAAAGTATTTGCACAAGAAAGCGTCTACACTGGCATGCGACTTTTGGCAATCCATAATGCTATACCTTCCCCATCATTTTTGCACCTTTTAAAAAACCTCATAAGACCTCATATGCATGCAGGTCTTATTGCTGTTGGCCATCACTGGCAAAATTATGAGCTTTCACAGCTCTGCACTATTGTCAAGAACATTGCAGAGGACAAATGATCCTCCAGTATTTGCAGAGCAATAGAACTCCCTCAGGAAGTAAGGGAAGTATCATAACAGAGGGGAACATGACAATTTCTGTGAGAAGAGATTGCTAATTGACAGCAAAAAATTTTTTTTTTAAATCAAGGTTGTTGACATTCACAGAGCTGCTGCAGACAATGGAGCCTGAGAGGCAAGCATTGACTGACACAGGCCTGCACAACTTGGAAAGCAGTGAGGGCCATATTACTCCAAAGAAAACAGCTGCAGGCTGCAAGTAGGGATGCTCTCCGAAAAAATACTGAACACGCGGGCTAAACATTTTTGTCGAGCAAAAAAAACCAAAAACCACTCCACACGTATCTCACTTGGCCTCCTAGCATTTGTCTCTCCTGCACCCTGCCCCTTGGTGCCTTCCCCTTTCTTCTGACCTGTCCCCCTCCCCTCAGCACAAACCCCTTTCCCTCCCCTACCTGGCTTCTGCCTTCCAGGCTGCCAGAGCCTTTTTGAATCTGGCGGTTGCCAGCCATGACATCACGACACCATGTAATGCCAGCATCCTAGCATCTGCCGGTGTCCCCGCCCTCTGGCTTGCGCCCCGCCTCCTCGCACAGGAGCTGCACACAGGCAGCCCAGCGGCGAGAATTGCCGCACTTCCCACTCCCCAGCGGCCCTCCACTCCTCCACCCGGCTGGCGGATTGGATGGGGCTGCGCTGCCCATAGTTGCGGGCTGCATGTTGTGCAGGCCTGGACTGACGGGATCATTTTGTGACATATATTTGGGACAATGAGCAGTGGCTTGCAGGACTTTGGAAGGATAAGGCCACATTCCTGGATTTATGTGCTGAAATCACCTCTGCCCTTTAGTGCGGAGACAGCAAAACGAGAGCTGCACTCACAGACGTGAAGTGAGTGGTGATTATACAGTAGAAGCTTCCAATATTGCATTGCTTCCATTCAATGGAAACTTATTTTAGAGTTGGAAAATCCACTTTGGGAGCTATTGTCATGCAACTGTGCATGGCCGTGAATCATAGCCTATGATGCAGGACTGATTCTCTGTGATGTGCAGGACAAAATGGATGGCTTTGTGGCTAAGTGGTTTCTAAATGACAGTAGAGCGATACATGAGCTGTACATCCCTATTTGACATCAGTCCTTTGTCAACGTGTAAATGAACAGAAAGGACTATGTGGTTATACAAGTGGTGGTGGATCACCAGGGATACTTCGTTGCTATTGACTTTGGCTGGTCAAGGAAGTTGTGCGACACTTGCAGTTTTAAGAATACAGGGCTGTTCGAGAAGTTGCAAGCAGAGACACATTCTCCAAGCAGGCAGATGACCTTTGGCGATATGATAGGCCAGTAGTGATCCAGGGGGATGCATACTCCTTCTTGCTCATTTCCCTCGCCAGCTCTCAGTGTTGCCCGGAACACGCTGCTCCCTGCTTCCCTGATCCCCAGCCAGCCCTCAGAGCTGGTCCAAGTGCACTGGGTGGGGCTCCAGCCATGATTTAAATGGCCCAGGGCTCCAGTCACTGCCACTCCTGCTGCAGTGGAGACAGCAGCCAATAGCCCCAGAGCCTTTTGAATTTCTGGAACCCGGGGTAACTGCCCTCTTTGCCCCCCTTCCTCCCCTTCAGTGGGCCTGTACATGCCTGTAGTCACATACACAAATCATTAGGGTGACCAAATGTTCCATTTTTAAAGGGACAGTCCTGTATTTAAGCCCTCATGCCGGTGTCCCTACTTTTTCTGAAAAACAAGCAAATGGTCCCATATTTTCTACCTCACCTCTCCCCATAAGTACTGGGCAGGTCCTGCTGCTGGCCAGATCCCTGCTCACCAGCCACCCGCCCAGTAGCATTGTGTGTGGGGAGGTCAGTGGCTGATGATGAGGTGGGTCTGCTGCCCACCCATAGCACCTTTACATTCCTCCCCTCACTGTCCTCTGCCCCCTCACCCCACCCAGCCTCACTGCTCCTCCTTATTCACTCCGGTAGGACGCGCCCACTCCCAGTGCGGTGCTGAGAACCAGCCCTTGGTCAGAGCACTGAGCTCACTAAAAGCCTGGCCAGCAGGTTCCTTCCTTCCCCCACTTCCTCTGGCTGGGCCAGTGCACTGGGAAAGCCCAAGACTCTCCAGTCTGGCCAGGAGGAGCTGAGCCCTACACATGCCAAAGCCTCACATAGCACTGGCCTGGGGAAGCCTCTCAGCTAAGCTCTGAAGCCATGGGGAAGGGGGGATTTCCAACCTATTCTTGCCCCAATCCTACAAGCTCCACTACAGCCACTGGGAAGGGATTTAGCACCTTCTTAGTCTGCTCCCTGCCCTGAATACTGCCCAGAAGGAGTAAGGGCCAGTTCTTTCAGTCACATCAGCACCTTCCCCTACTGAGCTGCCTCTCTGATCCTGTTTGCTGAAGCCCTTGTAGGCAGGTTCCCTGGTCCCTGCTGAAGACTTAACCCCTTCCTGCCTGCACTGTAACCAGAGGGGGCTGGGTTAAGTGGGTGGCCTGGAGGTATTAGTTGCCTTTTAATACTGTGTGGACAAGAAATGTCAAGCTGCATCAAGTGGGGAGGTGAAGGGCCATGTGGAAGGAAGAGAAGAGATGAGCTCTGTAAAAGTATCTTTTCCCCTCCTTCTACTTCTTCTCCAGCTGGAAGCAGCTCCCGGCCCTTCCCTCCCTCACAATGCTGAAAGGCTGCTGCTGGCCACATTCTGGTGTGAAACATGGAAGAAATTGGGGGTGGAGAAGGAGGAATGTGACCCCGCATGCCTCTGCCTGAATGCAGCACCAGGGATCAGGAGAGGCAGATACGTCCTGTCCAGCAGGCCAGCCAGGCATGGAAGGCTGCAGGGATCACAGGACAGAGTTTGTTGTATCAGTCGATTAACCTCCTGTGTTTGAGATGGGTTGAGAGGCATGTGTGTCACCTCTCTTTGTGTTACCTCTCCCAGTGTGACCATTAAAGCCTTTAAGGTGAGAAGGTAAATAAAAAGAACCCAGCTATGCAGTATTTCTTTAAACAGGGACACGGTCAACTTGATGTAACTTTGAATGTGTGTACTGCTTACTTCTGATTGAATGCTCTTGAACTCACTTGAATATGAGTAATTTTACTCGGTGTCGCATATTCAGCATAGGGAAATATGGTCACCCTACAAATTATTTCATCTTGTTTTTAATGAGTCTTTGCAATACCCATTCAACTATGAGGCTGTTGGAAAGAGGGACTTTAAAACTTCCATATGCTATAAGAGAATCTATCCAGTTAGAGCAAATTTTGAAATGAGTTAGAAATTGTAGATGATTTTGACTAGAGTTTCCTATGGTGCCTAAAGATTCCTAACTATCTTAGGTGCCACTGAAAAACCTGTCTTGTAATCACATGATTTAAGACTATAAAAAAGTTAAAATGTTCTGGAAATAGTTTCAATAATAGAAAAATAGTTGTTTGAGTTCCATCTGCATTTTCAAAAATTAGAGGCATCCCTACATTAATGTAAAATTTCTAACAGTTGATAATTGTTAATAATAATAGAGTTAGGGCTCTGGAAGGACAGGAATGTCTTGTCCATAAAAGACTTTCTTTTATGCCTTCTAGCCATGCTTCATGTAGAGAAGAAAATTATGGATTAGAGCACAAAAAGGAGAAGTTAATAAAAATGTAAGAATATTTTAAATGATGCAGGAAAACAGAAATTAGTAATGATAGAATGTGGGATCCAGTGAAGCTTGAAGTAGTCTATAGATTTTAGTGTAGTATTTCTTCTAGCCATGTAACTCCTACCAATTATTTTTACTAAGGGGCTGTGCCCCCTGCTAGCTACACTTGCCAACCCATGTCTCTCTGGGGGTAGGCTGCCTTGGCTCTCCCCCCAACCATTGGAGAGGGCCCGGCCAAAGCGTGGCAGCCCCAGCCTGCCCCCTCCCCCTGGCCACCGGGCTGAAGCTGGGCAAGCCCCCGCTTTCTCCCCACAGCCGCCAGGGATGTGGCACGCCAGTCCTGGCTCTCTCCCCCCCGGGCTGCTAGGGAGAGGGGTGGTGGGAGTCAGAGAAGAGGCAGGCAGGTTGCAGAACGACATGATGACATTACTCCGTCGTCCCACAGGAAATTTTTTTAACTAGATAGATAGATAGATAGATAGATAGATAAAACTGTATGTGAAACACATACGGTCACTTATTTCCCTATATCTATTTTGTATTTATATCTATCGATTATATTTTGAGGGGATCCAAATTGTTTAGAGACTTCTGGCTAGAACATTACAAGCTTGGGCTTCTCTTTAAAATTCAGTTATGGCTAGTTGTCAATATCAATAAACAGGTATCATCTACAGAATTATGCCTGGGTTTGTGGGAGCCTATAAGAAATCCTATCCCATTCTCCTATCACAAAATTCAAAAATAGAACTCATCCTTGAAACACAAAAGACAGCGAATACACTGCTCCATTATTTAGAAAACCTTCAGGAGGCCAAAGACAATCACATTGAATTCCATCTACATATTCAAAGAGCAGTAGAGAGGGAGTAAGTTTATCATACCTGTTCTGTATAGCTGGACCCAGCAAAGCCTGGACACAGAATGCCTCTCCTTCCAGTATTGCACATCTGACTCCAGTTTGCTTTTTGTTTGCTTAAGAACTTGTCTCAAAAGAAAAAGAAGGTGTTTCCTTGTATGATTTAAGTATACGTCTACAGTCTACTCAATAACATCTTTCTGTAGGTGTTATACAAGCCTCATTCTTGGCTGCATAAGACAGTTGGAATGATAAAGAATGGATTGGCAGTGATCTTTGGTCTCTCTTTTAACCTTTTCCTTCACTGCATGTTCCATTATCCTTAAAGACCTGACTTAAAGACCACCAAAATCAATGTGAGACTTTTCAGTGACTCAGTGGGTTTTGAATCATGCCTCAAAACCCCCAACATTTGTTATTCTCTTTTAAAAAACATTTTAAAAATTATAATTTCACTCTTTGTAACAATTGAAAGGGAACAAGCCATGAAAAGTTACAATGTTTAGACTTCATTATGACTCATTCTTATGTACTATCTGCTTTATATCTGCAGATATTCACCTCCACAGATTTCAAAATGAGTATCCATGGCTCATTTTTGTAGATACGGATGTGCATGTGGATACAAATTTTGTATCTAGAACCCCGCAAATTTGAGGATGTCCATTTTATATCTATGGGTATTCACATCCATGGATGTGAATGAGAATATCCATGACTCATTTTTGCAGATACAGATGCAGATGAAATAAAAAATCTTGTAGCTGCACAGGGCTCTAGGAATCAGCTATATTTTATCCTTCCTGTAGCCACAGCTTTTATTGTTACAGTGTGATTATAAAGATAGCAGAGGGAAGTGGAGTCACATGTACAAATTCATGGGCACTTATGTCACTCTGTAAAAGTTTGGAATGATCAAATACAACCTACTGCCGTGGTCACCAACAGGTCGATCGCGATCGATCAGTCGATCGTGAGGCCTCGATCGTGAGGCCTCAACCAGTTGATCGCGAGGCGTCCTGTCCACCCCGCCCCCATTTCCCTCCCACCCCCGAGAAGCCCCACTACTTACCTCAAGTGAAAATGGAGGTAGTGTCGGCTTCCTGGGGATGGACAAAAGTCCCGCAGCTTAGCGCCACTTCCAGCGATTCCGGAAGTGCGCTAGTTGCTCTACCAGGTGTACTGCAGGAAGGAGTATCGGCTCCCTGCACCGCACAGGAGGGGTGAGTCAGCCCCGGGGGAGGCGTGCGCGGGGGGGGGGGGTCGGCCCTGGGGCAGGCGCGCGGGGGGTTTCCCTGCGCCGGGGCAGGGGGGGTTGGCGCTGGGGCAAGCACATGCGGGGCTTCCCTGTGCAGGGGTGGGGGGGTCGGTTCCAGGGCAGGCGCGCGCACGGGGCTTCATTGTGCAGGGGTGGGGGATTGGCCCCAGGGCAGGCGCACGCTGGTTTCCCTCGGGGGGGGGCAATCTTGGGAGGAGGCAGATGCAGGGGACTCTCTGACTCCACTGGCACCCCACTTCCCAGCCACAGAACGCTATCCCCACTCCCCTGCCCCTAGCTACAGAACTCTGTCCCCACTCCCCTGTCCCCAGCTACAGAACGCTGTCCCTATTCCTGTCTCCACTCCCCAAACTCTGTCCTTATTCTCGTCTCCACTCACCAAACTCTGTCCCCACTGGCACTCTGTCCACAGCTGCAGAAACCTGTCCCCACTGGTACCCTGTCCTTTGCCCTCCCAGCACCCTGTTCCCTCTCCCTTGCCCCCAGCCACAGAACTCTGTCCCCACAAAATGTATAATTATAAATGCTTCCTTTTAGATTTAAATAGCATGAATAAAAACCAGACCATTTATTTCATAACTATAAACACGTGATTTTAATTTTATATATCACATAATTTAAAAATAAACTTTTTATCAGAGTGTGTAAGTAAGGGCTGAGGATAGCAAGTGATGGACAGGAGGAGAATAGAGAGGGCGGGGCTTCAAGGAAGGGGCGGGGCAGTAGATCTTCGCCTGTTCTGAGATTTTAAAAGTGATCTTGGGTGTAAAAAGGTTGGAGACCACTGTCCTACTATAACATTTTCTCCCTTTTGTGTACATTCTAAAGGAGGATAATGGACAGATCGTTCACAGCCTGTGCATCATTTTAGCCTCTATAATTGTTATATTTTAAAATGTGTCAGCTTTTTACAAATGTGACCCACTGTCCATAATTATTAATTACTGATTTATCATAGCAGTGCCTAACAGCCTCAGTCAGATGGTCTGACTACCAAATAGGTGGTCTCTGCCTTGAAGAGCTGCATTGTAATACAAGTGGAAGACCAGAGAAGACTGGATACACAGACTAATGGAAGGGAGCACAAGATAACAATGAGAGTTATAATCAGCATCATAAGCAGTGGTCACAACACACTGATGTCTCTGTTTTGGAGATCAGAGTAATTAGTTTCTTGCTGCATCTTGTCCCAATACTTCTTGGCATAATGATCTGGAGGAAATATGTGCTGTGGTAAAGACATCAGCAGGACGCATAGAGAGAGTTCACATCCTTCCATTTGGACGCATTAAAAGCAACAGCAGTTGTTCTAATGCTGGCACAAAATGACAATGTCTAAACTGAAGAAAATCCATTATACTCATTGCATAAAAATAACATCCCCATCTTCTCCTAACAGCCCCCTCCACTCCTGGCCCATCCCCATTCCCAATTCCTACCAGATCCAAATCTCCATCCTCTCCCTCCTTTCCACTCTTTGCCCTCAGCCCACCATTCCTCCCCATTTTAGGTCTGAAGCAGGCAGGCTCACTGGGTAACTAGCAGGGGTGCACTGTAAGTATTGAATGAATGGTCTCCCGGCTCTCAATTCTGGCTTCACAGCAGCCCCCGGCAGCTGGAAGGAGCAATATCAAGGAAAGTCCTGCTCAGCCCTTACAGCCTGGGGATGGAGCGTGCTCTGTGGATAATTTAGTTGCAAAGCTCTAACTAGCCTCTGCAGAGCATGTGGAAAATGTCATTATGTTGAGGCTTATAATATTTCCAGATCTGGACTAATATTCATGGGGACAGCAGACAGCACAGGCACAATCATTATCCATCAAGACTCCCAAGGGCTTTCCAGACTTGCTGCTTCTCAGGGTAGAGTCCTGCACCCTGTAACTATGGCCTACAAACATTTGTGACCCTACATGAATGACTTTACTTTTGACCATATTGAAACATACACTGTTTTCTTATACTCAGCTTTTCAAACCAATCCCGATCACTCAATGCAAGTGACAGCACCTCTTCTTTATTTTGATGATGGACAATGACTCATTTCTGAGTATGATCATCTTCCATGAGAGCTGTGGACCCTCAGGTGGCTGATAAGGCTGATCTTTGAACCACAAGTTCTATTACAGTGAGGGCAGATGTTTCCAGGTACAGCAGGAGGCTGTTGACCATGACTAGAAGCCAGTCTCCTCTTCCTCTTGCATCTCTTCTCTTCTCCTCTCCCCCTCCCCCCCCCCCCCCCCCCCCGCAGCTTGTCAGCAGGTGTAGGATGAAAATTTCTGAGACAGGCTATGATATTCTGTTAAGAACCCACTCTGAATTCAGACTCTGAGAATGGCACACAAACACAGTACATGATGGTTACACCCCCCCCCCCCACACACACACCTAGCCCAGGGTGGGAGACAGGACATGACACATCCAATGCTGTTAGGCACAACTGTGCCATTGTTAAGTACTCCTAATGTCTCTACTTTAATCCCCTGATGGACCACATCCTGCAGAGAAGTGATAGAAATGTAGCCGTGTTAGTCTGGTGTAGCTGGAACAAAAAACAGGACTAGGTAGCACTTTAAAGACTAACAAGAAGGCTTATTAGGTGATGAGCTTTTGTGGGTCTGGCCCACGAAAGCTCATCACCTAATAAACCATCTTGTTAGTCTTTAAAGTGCTACATAGTCCTGTTTTTTGATCCTGCAGAGATACCTTCTTAACAGACATATTGCCAATTAACTGATAATTGATAATGGATGTCTGCTTTGTTTAAATACTTGTTTTACTGGAAACACTATGTAACTTTATATTATTGCTCTTATCTTGCCTTACTATTAGCATCTATCCAGGAAGTCCGGGATCTTCCCCCCTCCCATCACTTTGATGTGCCCATTGAGCATCCTATATAACTAGTTGTAACCTATTGTTTGGCAGTGTTCACTGTGCTTAGCAAGTGACACTCCACCCAGCACTGTGTGTATAATAAACTCTCCTGTTTGCTTCACATACGGTGTCCAAATTCTGGTCCTTCAGCAGGCAAATTCAAAATGCCTGGAGCCACTGCATAGGACTTCTCTCCATTTTGAGCGATCCTGGGTGAGTGTCTCCCAAGTGTCAATGTCAATGTTTCATTTCTTTAAGTTATACTTTAGCAAGTCCTTATAACACTTCCATTGTCCTCCCACATTACAGTATTCTTCTTTCAGCTGAGAAAACAGGACCTGTTGGCATCCAAACAACACAACAGGTCCAGCAAAGTTGCTGATGGATGATCATTGTCTCGATACTGGTGGTCTTTGCCTCTAACAAAACACTGATGTTAGTGCATCTGCCTTCCCATTTGATCTTCAAGCTTTTGTGGAGGCAGTGTTGTGACACCTCTCAAGGACTTTCAAGTGATGTCTATAGGTTGTCCAGGTTTCAGACCCACACAATAGTGTTGGGAGAATGATGGCTTGATAGACAAGAAGTCTGGTGTCTGATCTTCAAAAAGCCTGTGCCGTAAACAAGCAACGGCTGCACTGGCACAGCTCAGATGATGTTGGATTTCTACATCAATATCTGCCATGGATGAAAGATAACGTCCAAAGTAGAGAAAATGATCGACATTCTCCAGTGCCTCTCTGTTGATTTTAATAGATGGGGCATATGGTACCTCATTTGGAGAGGGCTGATGGAGCACTTTGGTCTCGATGTTGAGTGAGAGCTAGAGCCCAAGACTGGCAATCAGAAGACCTGCATTTTCCTAGCTTTGTGACCCTGAGCAAGTCCCTTCACTGTGTGTCTCACTTTCCCTACCTATAAAACAGAGATCATTCAGGATTAATTTATTGTCCCTGTTTTACAGGTGGGCGATTGAGACACAGTTGGGGCCTGCCTACAGTACAGGACTGTAAGGCATTTGTAAGCTGCTGACCTCCATGTGTTGTTGAGAGCCTATTGATAACACAGCTCCTAAGCATGTGTAAGAGAAGGCCTTTTCCCACTGGGCTATCAGGAGCAAGTACTTGCTTCTAGGGCTCTGAAGGGGCTTTCAAGAAATAATTGTTTAAATAATTGTTATCAGTGAATTGGAAGCCAATATAAAATCTCTGCTGGTAATATGTGTGGGTGACAAAATGCTAGCAGAGTGCTAAATAAGTCTGAGGCCAGGACAGTGACTGAGCTGGACCCATGCAAACAAAACAGGTTTCTCTAGCCCCAAAGCATGCAAGCCACACCCCCAGAATGAAGAACTGTATCCAGATAAGCAGGGACTCTGAAAAAGATTTAGAGGTCATGCCGGGCAAACTGCTCACAGGGCGATGCTGTGGTGAACAGGGCTAAAGCCATCATTAGACTCATGAGCCGAGAAGCGAGCAGGACAGGGAGGTAACACAGCATCTGAGATTGGATACTGCAGCCTGTTCTAAGGGCCACATTTTAAAAAGATGTTGAGAAATTGGAGATGGGGCAGCAAAGAGCCAATGTTTTAAGGGCTGGAGGAAAATGCTTTCTTGTGAGCTACTGAAAGGAGTCCAATGTATTTAGCCTCTACAAAAGAGGCTGAGAGGTAACTTCATTGAAGTGGCTAAGTGCCTTCCTGTAGAGAACATGTCAGGCATTAAAGGGCTGGTTAATGTTTCAGAGAAAGGCAGAACAAGAGCAGTGATTGGAAGAAGAAACCAGACAAATTCCTATTAGAAAAATAAGGCACAAATATTTCACAGTGAGGAGCTTTCCACCATTGGAACAAGCTACCAAAACAAGTGACGGATTCTCCATTTCTAAATGCCTTTCTGGAATGTGCTTGGATCAAAACTTAGCTACTGCAATATACAGGAGGGGTGGGACATGCAGAGGTCAGTGTTGATGCGGTAATAATCCCTCTAGCCTTTTAAAGTCTACTAATTAATGAAAAACTGAGTGTGACCTAGGGAGCAGTCTCTTAGACTTAGCTATCAATAAATGCAATGATCCATGGGAAGGAACTCAAACATCCAAAGAGGCTGGCCCATGTCAGGACACCAGCCTTGCAGGGGCTGGGTGGGTGTGGCAGTGACATCACAAAGGCCTGTTGCAGGACCTCAGCCTATTGGGGAAATGTGGTGGAGAGGTGGTGACCTCATAGAGACTCCTTGACATTAGCCAGGCAGGACAGAGGTGCAAGGCAGGGGCAGCTACAGAGACTCCTGTGGCATTGCAGCAGCAAGGCTCCTTCTCAGCGTCTCTCCTTGGGGACTGTAGGGGTGTGTTTGGGGAACAGAACACTCACCCCTCTTTTTCTGTAGCCCCTTGAGGAGGGGCACTAGATGGTGTTTTCCTCCACCATCCTTAAAATTTAGCTATATTCCCTCCACCCCTTTCATGAGTGTTCCATGTGATCCACCCCGAGACCCGTGGTCATAGCACCCTCGACTGCACCGTTTCCTTCAAGTATTACACCCTTACTCGTCCCAGGGTGTCTTTATTCATGTCGGCAGTGCCTCAGTTGGCACACAGCCAACAAAACCTCCGCTGGCATACCCAGGTGCTGGAGGGAAGGGGGGTTGGGACCCAGGCCCACCCTCTCCGCCGGGTCCCAGCCCAGGGCCCTGAGGGGTAGAAAACTACACTCCCCCTCTTTGGTTGACAGGGATGCTGTCCGTAACACGTCAACCTGTGGGCCTAGCCAAAAGGCCCTGCCCTGGGCCACTTCCTACTCCGCCAACCTTATGGACCGCTACCTGCCAAGTTGGTCGCCCGTGGTCCTGTCCTGGAAGGCTTTCAGTCAAGGCTTTCACCCTTGCTCTCCTCTGGTCCTCGCTGCCAGGGCTTCTTCCCCTACAGCCGTCTCCCTCTCCTGGTCCTTGCTGCTGGGGCTTCCTTCTCCGCTGCTATTCTCCTTCCCTGATCGTGCAGTGTACCATTTTAAAATATCGCGCCGCAGCATCGCAGCAGACGCTGAGCATGCTGCGTACCGGACATCTCCTCTCCCCCAGCCCTGTGCATGCTCCCCACGGCCATGTCCGGCAGCCCAAAGCACAGGCGCATGTGTTATCAGGCCGCTGCTGTGCCGTTCGCCCTCCTCCCTGAGGTAGCGGTATTTCAGTGGGAGTGCAAGGCTCGGCTGCCCCATCACACACCTTCCCCTTTAAGTTCTCCTGTCTGCTCTCCCTTTCCTCCTCCTCCTCTCCTTTTGCAATCCTTGAGAGAAGGTCTGCGTTCTAGTGTCTTTTACCCGCTCGGTGAATTATGTCAAAGCAGTAGGGCTGTAACAATAGGTTCCACCTCATGATCTGGGGATTTGTTTCTTTCATGGACTGCAGCCAGCGAAGGTGGGCGTGACCCATCACTAGTAGGAATCGGTTGCCTAGAAGACAATAACGCAACAGATCAACAGCCCATTTCACCGCCGGGGCTTCTTTTTCTATTGTTGAATGACTCCGTTCCCGGGGGAATAATTTGGGGCTTACATATAATACCAGATGGTTGTTCCCCTCTATCTCTTGCGATAACACTGCCCCTAGGCCCACTCTGGGCGCACCTGCCTGAAACAAAGAGTTTCTCAAAATCAGGTTATATCAAGACCAGGGCTTGGGTCAGGCGATCTTTTAAATCTTGAGAGGCTCTCTCACTAAGGGCCATCCACTGCAGTCATTTTGGCTGAGCATTCCTACTCAATTCAGTCAAAGGGGCGGCTCCACTTGTGAAATTAGGTACAAACCATCTATAGTAGCCCGCCAAACCCAGGAGTTGGTGCACCTGCCTCTTGGCTGTGGGCCGGGGGTTTTCTTGGATCACGCTTATCTTACTCATCAGAGGTTTTAGTTTGCCTTGCCCCACAGTATACCCCAAGTAGGAGACTTCCTTCTTCCCAATACTGCATTTACTAGGGTTTGCCGTGAGCCCCATTTCCTTTAACATTGTCAGCACTGCCTCCAAACGCCACAGGTGTTCAGGCCACGTGGAGCTATACACCACTATATCATCAATATAGGCAGCAGAGTACTGCCAATGTTTATACAGCACTTCGTCCATTAATCTCTGGAATGTGACAGTGGCCCCACATAGGCCGAAGGGCATGGTGGTGAATCGGTACATCCCAAATGGAGTAGAGAAGGCTGTTTTTTCTCTAAAGGTGGGGGTCAAGAGGATCTGCCAATAGCCCTTTGTAAGATCTAACATCAAAAAATATTTGGCCTGCCCTAATTGCTCCAGCAGTTCATCTACGCTTGGTATTGGGTAGGCGATATCACTTTTTCTTTTCTAAAGTCAATACAAAAGCATATAGCCCCGTTGGGCTTAGGCACGAGCACTATAGGGCTTCGCCAGTCACTATATGATTCCTCTATTACACCCCACCATAGCATGGTCTGTTGTTCCTCCTGCACGGTACTCCACATCTTTCGAGGGGCCGTATCGCATCATGCACCTTCTTACTGGGTTCTGCGTCGATGTGATGGCTTATAAGGGACGTCTGCCCTAGGTGTATCAACATGATCGGGGTGAACTTCTGCAGCAACTGATGAACCTCGTCCTGCTCGTGGGGTGTTAGGTCCTCGCCTAGCGGGGCGACCCCTACCCCACCCCCCCATATCTCCGCACCAGGGACCCAACTCTGGTTCAGGGGTTTGTGGTTCGATTATCAAGCTCTCACAGCACCCATTTCTTTAGGAGGTTTACATGATAGATTTGGGTGTTCTTCCGTTTTCCTGAGAGTTGAATCTCATAATCCACTTCCCCTATTCACCGCTGAACCTCAGATGGTCCCTTGCCACTTAGCCATCAGTATAGATTCTTGTGAAGGTAATAATAGCAACACATGATCCTCCGGCTCAAAAGTCCGTAATCGCGCTGTTCGATTATAGAACCGGGCCTGCTTTTCTTGCACCTTTAGCAAATTGTCTTTAGCAAAGCCTCGGAAGGCTTGCAATTCTCCCTGCAATTGCAAAATATACTGCACCGTGTCCTGGGCTCGGGACTCCTGCTCCTCCCAACTCTCTTTCACTATGTCCAGAATACTTTGGTGTTGGCGCCCATATAGGGAGAATCCCATGGAAGATTGGGGGACCTCTCTGACTGCAGACAACAATGTAGGAAGGGATCTTCCTTTACAAAACAGCACAACATCACCTTCAATGTTCTATTGAACCTTTCCACTAGCCCATCCATTTGGGGATGATAAACAGAGGTCCTCAAAGTTTTGATGTTCAACATTTTACACAATTCAGTCATTAACCATGAAATCACATTAGTCTCATGGTCTGTTAAGATAGTTTGGGGCAACCCCACCCGAGTGAAAATTTTCATCAACTCAGCGGCTAACACGGGTGCCGTAGTGCGCTTTAAAGGCATTGCCTTGGGGTACCGGGTTGCATAGTCGATCAGGACCAAGATGTACTGTTGCCCTTAACGAGATTGTTCTAGGGGCCTGACTAGGTCTAGGGCAACCCTTTCAAAAGGCATCCCGACAACAGGCAGGGGTACCAACGGGGCCTTTGATACCCCCTCTCGGAGAGGCCCTCTGGCATTTGGGACAGGATTCGCAAAAATCTCACACTTCTCTATAGATCCCTGGCCAGTAGAACCACTGGGTCACCCGCTGTTGTGTTTTTTCCTGACGGCCCAGGAGTTGGAATCAGTAGTGGCCCGTCAAAACAGGCGAACTAGGTGGCCACCTAGGGCACCAAGATAAACAGCTGTTGAAGACTTTGGAGGCGGGGGCGCCGATTGCGCATTTCGCCTAGGGCGCCAGTTGCTGGCAGCTAGTCTAGGGCCACTCCTGGTTGAAATGTGCTAGTTCCAACATGCACTGCCGGTACTGGGAAGGTACAACTAGTTCTCGAATTTCCCCTTGGCCCTCTGCGCCCTTCACTACCCAGTAGAGACTGTCGTCACATACCTCAAATCAGGGGTCCTGTAGGTTGGGGGCTTCCTTCTATGGGTGGCTCTGCAGTGGTTCCAGCCTGCTCCCATGTTCTTTTCAGTGACGATTCCTTCCTTTGCTCCTGCAGGAAATCGCCATCCTCCACTCCACTTAGGCTCAATTCTGCACCCTGTAAGGCTGGGGGTGACCCCCCATGGGCTGCCAGTGCGTCCGTTGGTATCTTTGGTGGGGGCTTTCCGGGTATCTCAGCAGGCCCACTCTCTCAAAACCCGTGCGAAGCCTTGCCAATCCCTTCCCAATAAGACAGGGTATGAGAGCATGGATGCTAAGGCCACGCGGCATGGCCCCTTGTCAATTTGAACCCACGCCGTGGGATAGGGGTGAACTTCCCCATGCACACACTGCATTCAAATTGGTCTGCCCCCAGGCTCTCCACCCCTCACGAGATCTGCCTGGACGATGGTTTGTCCATACCCCGAATCCACCAGGGCTTCTACTGAAGCCCCCCCGACTCATATCGTAACTAGTACCTGAATCCCTCGAGGTGACACCGTCATTGGGTTGGTCTCCGAGATCTGACCAAAGGTGCAGTCCATTATGGGATATTCGCGGTGGAAGTGGCCCACTTGACCACACTGGTAACAGATAATCCAGGGGCAAAATCCCCCTTTCTGGACCCTCTCTTTCTCTTCCTCTCGATCTGCCTGCTCCTCTGAAACCTCCAGTGTAGGCCCAGACCATGTGAGGGCCAGTTTGAGTATCTCTGTACACCCTGGAAGCGGTCCCTGAGCCTTGCCAGGGCCCTCTTATGCCCCCATAGTTTGTCTGGAATCGGTCTTGGCCCAGGACTAACTTTGTGCCCCTTACCTCTCTCTTCTGCTGCCTCAGCGGTGAGGTAGTTGTAACAGCCTCTCCGAGGGTGGTGGGATGATGGCAGCAAACCCACCTCTGTCCCTCAGAGGGTAGAATTTGGATGAACTGCTCAGTCACCACCACCTCAGCCACCTGCACCCCTGGCTTTTGTTCAGGCTCTAGCCACCTCCATCCTGTCTCTCACAGTGGCTGCGCCAATGCCCAAGGCCTCTCACCGGGCTTATAACATTTTTGGTGAAAGCACTGCCGATATGTCTCCGGAGTGATGTCCATTTAATCTAGTATCACTTCTTTGACCTTATAAAAATGAAGAGCGTCCCGCACTGAGAAACTCCTATAGGCCAGCTGTGCTGGGCATGACAAGTAGGGGGCTAGGAGGGTTGCCCAGTGTTCCTTGGGCCACCTTGCCACTGTTGAAACCCTCTCGAAGGTGACCAGAAAAGTCTCCGGGTCATCCCCCACCCCCATTTTGGCCAAGCGAATGCGCAACTGCGGCCCTAGCCCCATGCCCAGGTCACCTATCACTGGTGCACTCTGTCCCAGCCTTCCGGTCACCATTGTCTGTTTACACCAATGTTCGTGTTGTGCTTGTTGTTGTTCAGCCAGTTCCCTTAACAGTTGGCGTTGTTGGGCTTGATACTGGGCTGCCAACTGTTGCACCAGCTGTGTCTGCTGCTGTTGGGTCTGTCACTGGTGTTCCACAAGCCACTCCCACATCTTGTTCAGTTCCATCTTTTCACCTATTCAGATCAATACCTGAATCCATATCTGGGCCCTCTTTTACCCGGTCTCTTATCCTTTGCCATAGGGCCAGATCAGAGTACCCACATTTTCCACCACGTGTAGGGGTGTGTTCGGGGAACAGAACATGCACCCCCCCCTTCTGTAGCCCCTATCCTGAGGAGGCATACTCAGCTGTGTTTTCCTCCACCATCCGAAAGGTTTAGCTATATTCCCTCCACCCATTTCACCTGTGTTCCACACGATCCATCCCGAGACCCACGGTCCTAGCGCCCTCGGCCGCACCATTATCCTTCAAGTATCACACCATTACTCTTCTCAGGGTGTCTTTATTCATGTCGGCAGTGCCTCAATTGCAACACAGCCAACAAAACCTCCACCAGAGGGATAGGGGGACCCAGGCTCACCCTCTCCACCGGGTCCCAGCCCAGGGCCCTGAGAGGTAGAAAACTGCACTCCCCCTCTTTGGTTGATGGGGACGCCACCTGTAACATGTCAACCCATGGGCCTAGCCAAGAGGCCACGCCCTGGGCCACTTCCTACCACGCCGACCTTATGGACTGCTACCTGCCAAGTTGGTGACCCAGCTCCTCAGCGGTCCTGTCCTGGAAGGCTTCCAGTCAAGGCTTCCACCCTTGCCCTCCTCTGGTCCTCGCTGCCAGGGCTTCTTCCCCTGCAGCCGTCTTCCCCTCCTGGTCCTTGCTGCTGGGGCTTCCTTCCCTGCTGCTATTCTCCTTCCCCCTTCCCTGATCGTGCAGTGCACCATTTTTAAATACTGCGCCAGGGCACCGCAGCAGACGCCAGGCGTGCTGCGCACCAGACATCTCATCTCCTCCCCCCCTGCCCTGCATGTGCTCCACGCAGCCATGTCCAAGTGGCCAGAAGCACCAGCTCATGTGTTATCGGGCCGCTGCCATGGCACTCGCCCTCCTCCCTGAGGCTGCAGCATTTCGGCAGGAGTGTGGGGCTCAGATGCCCCATCACACGGATTGAGAAAGAGTCAGAATGATTCTGCATGAGGATGAGGGGGAACCTCATCTGAGTTTTCTCTCCTTCTCTACTATTGATTTTTTCAAAATTCCTGTTTAGACAGTAAGAGCCTCAGGGAGGTCTGGAACACAGTCTATCTGATCCGCCTGGTACCAGCTGAATTCTAGGCATAGAAATCACTTAAGAGCATTTGTTTCCCTACCAAGGACTCTGTCCCTAGAATCACTGGGGATGCTGAGGTTTGTCCTTTTTGGAATAGGGGGCAGGTGTGTGTCTCAGAGGGGGGGTGCTGTCCCTGTGGGGCGCTCTTACAAAGAAGTAGGGCTGGAACTGCTCTAAGACTGATCTCCTCTGGAGGTGACCTGGGCCATCTTTCCAGACATTTGCGGAGATCCCTCTGCCTCTCACCGCTCAAAGTCTCAATGCTGATTGTCTGAACAAATGGCTATTAATAGGGAAGACTCAGGTCTTTGTGTTCTCTCTGAGACCAAATAAGTTACAAGCAATCGTATATTTGATCGTGCTGCTCCTCTCCAATTATTGTCTCTGCACAGTTCCTGATCCGCTGTACTGTGCAAATTCTTCTCAAAAACAGGCTGAATAATGACTCTGAGCAATTGTTGGTGGGTAGCTCATTTGAAAGCTCATATTCTGATCAGGAGTGGACCTAGACAAGGCAACTAGAGCCCTAGGCGAAACACGCAATCAGCGAGCGATCGGTGCCCCAGCCTCCAAAGCCCTCAACGGCTGTTTTTCTTGGCACCCTAGGCAACTGTCTAGGTCACCTGTATTGATGGGCCGCCACTGATTCTGATCAGTCTGTGTCCCCCAAGGAGCTGGCTAGAGGTAGGACATCAGCCTTGGGAGTGGGGTGAGGGGTGTGGCAGTAACATCCCAATGGTCTGTTGCAGGATCTCAGCTTATTGGGGATAGGTGGTGACTTCACAGAGAGACCCTGACATCAACTAGGCAGGACAGATGTTTAAGACTGGAAACTTCAGGGACACCCCCCCTTATGGCTTTGTGGAAGGCTGCCAAAAGGAGAGAGACAACAGAGAATGAGAGACTGACCCGGGGAGGTGCTGAAGAAGGGTACAGCAGGAGTCTTGGATGCAGGAGAGATTCTTCCACCAGCAGCTCCTCCAGGCCTGAGAGCAGGCACCGGTCTTTGCCTAAGACAACAGAACCCTTTGCTCTAACATTTAGAAGATCATGAGGGAGACAAGTAGCCATTTGCCCAGTGGAGAGAGAGGGCCCAGATTCCCAGACTATCCACCCATTTCATGGGAAGGAGACCTAGACCCAGGGCTGGATCAACCAGTAGGCTAATAAGGCTATAGCCTTAGATCCTTCTATTGTTTAGGCCCTCCTGGGCAAGCAGGGCTGGGGCCAGGTGAGGAAGGGGGAGTGAGAGACAGAGTTCAAGAGACAAAAGCACTAAGGGTGTGTCAACACTACATGGCTCCGTCGATGGAGCCATGTAGATGAGGGTTGTAGACATAGCAAAATGAAGCGGCGATTTAAATAATCGCCACTTCATTTAAATTTAAATGGCTGCTGCACTGTGCCGATCAGCTGTTTGTCAGCACAGCGCTGTAGTCTGGACGCTCCATGGTCAACATCAAAGGCCTTTGTCGACCACACAGCACCCAGACTACAGCGCTGTGCTGACAAACAGCTGATTGGCACAGCACGGCAGTCATTTAAATTTAAATGAAGCAGCGATTATTTAAATCGCCACTTCATTTTGCTATGTCTACATCCCTCATCTACATGGCTCTGTCAACAGAGCCATGTAGTCTAGACACACCCTAACTGAGATGCAGCTGAATGGAGCAACACAAGGGAGAGGGGTGAGCACCTGTCATCTCTGCTTACTGCTACTTAGCTCTCCTCCTATGTAGCATCCCCCCTGCCCAGGGTTTCTCCTTCCTCTTCCCCACACAGCTCCAGGCCTCTGTTGGAATCTAGCATACTTCTGCCAGAAGGAAAGACAAGGCAAAGCAGCCCTCTGCAGCTTACAAGGAGCTCAACTGGCAGTTTGCTGCTTCCACGCCCTTTAGTCTGTCTCTCCCCAGCTGTGTTGCAGTCTGCCAATGCCGGGTACCCTCCTGTGACCAGACAGGCACTAAAAATCTGGTTTCTATGACATGTCAGATGCTTTGTCTCCCTCCCCCCTCACCCCCAACCAGCTTTCCCCACCCCCAATTTCTCTAGAGCTCTGCTACTGAACTGTACTAAACATCAAAGAAACCAATTTTTTTCTTTGATGTATTTTTCTGTATTGGGATGCAACCAAGTCCTTTCCTTATGCTCAGCCTTGTTCCACAGGCTAATGCATTTTGGTTTTTAAGGAATTGCAAAAGCACTGGATGACAGTCAAACTTAATACATAATGTTGTTAGGATTCTTCCTGATCAGGGTCTCCCTTCTGGATTTTAAATTCACTACTTAGCAGACGATGATAGAAAACTGGCTGAATAAGCTAAACTTAAAAAAACAACAAATAGTTTGGCAGCACTTTAAAGACTAACAAAACATGTAGATGGTATCATAAGCTTTCGTGGGCAGGGCCCACTTCTTCAGATGGCCAGAGTGTTGTATGTCCAAACCCACACACACAGAAGGCGTTTTGTCTGTTTGTATAACAGCATCTCTTCAAACAAAATCCACTTAGACTCCTAGCTTGGGCAGTCATGCCTAGTAGTCAGAGCAGTGGCAGTCAGAGAGCAAGATTCAAAGACATGGGTCAGAGCTGGGGCCAAGGGTCCAAGAGCAAGCCAAAAGGTGAGTCTCATCTGCTCTTAAAATATGAGTCTATGAGACCATCACAATCATCTGGTCTGACTTCTTGCATGTTGCAGACCACAGATCTTCATCCATCCATTCAGATCATAGGCCCCACCATCACTGACTGAGTTACCGAAGTCCTCAAATCATGATTCAAAGACATCAACTTATGGGGAATCCACCATGTACACTAGTTGAAACCAGCAAGTGATCCATGTCCCATGTTGCAGAGGAAGGCAACTTTCCCCTGCACCCTACCCACAAGGGCTCTGCAAATCTGAGCAATGGGAAAATTCCTTCACACCCCCAAACATGGACTCAGTTAGACCACGAGTATTTCGGCGAGACCCACCACCCAAACACCTGGGAAAGAATTTTCTGTAGTAACTCAGAGCCCTTCCCAATAAGAATCCCATCACCAGCCATTCCCTTCTGTGCCACTGCTGCCTGGCAACTTATGATGGCAGACTAATTCCAGATCAGAGAGGCTGTATGTCAGGCAGCTGGCACTCGGAGTGGCTTTTTGATTGATTCCCCAGCCAATCTTCTGTAGGACCTGAAAGAGATACCGGGCAGAAGAAAAGAAGCTGAAGAACTGCTGTAATAATCTTCCAGAATTGGCTTTTCTTTCAGCCTTCACAGAGCTCAGGTTAACATCCTGAAGAGTTCAACTAGCAGATAGAGGACAAAAACTGCCTACAACTAACTCTGCATAACACTTCTCTTCATAGCACATCTCTGAGTTCAGCTGTCAATGCCTTCCCCCATCAGGCCTGCCAACAAGGGGGGCAACTGCCCCAGGGCCCAGTGATTCAAAAAGGCCTGCGGCTACTGGCTGCCCCTACTAAGGCAGCATAGGTGACCAGAGCCCTGGGTCCTTTAAATCACCGCTGGAGCCATATGCAGCAAGCTCCAGGCAGTGCTGAAGGGCTGGCAGGGAGAGGTTAGCCCCAACCTTACTCTTTGCACTGAAGGCCCCTCCCCCTTCCCAGAATGCAGTCTGGCAATTCTGTCAGCTCCCCTGTCACACTTTTAGTTCAGTGAGAAGGGAAGATGAGAAAGAGCGAAAGGAAGCAGCAAAAGGGGCAGAGGCTAAATCTGCTGAAGGCTGCAGTCCTCAGAGCTCCGGTCTCCCCAACTACCCTCTTCCCCTGCGGAGCAGCTAGAACTGCCAACTTCAACAGGAGGAAGCTGAACCTGTCACCTCCCCTGGCAGGAGCCACGAGTTCCTGCACTTGGAAAGCAGGAGCCTTCAGCTGTGGATCCAGCTGGCTTGCCAGCCCTTCCTGAGCTAGCCCGGAGGGACAGCAGAGCGGGAGGGACTAGACTGGGGCATGAGAGAAGTGCCCAGGTTGGGACAGAACTGTCTTTGCTCTTCCCCTCAGCTCCTTTGGGAGCAGGCACACAGCCAAGGCAGGAGGGAGACAGAAAGAGGAGAGGGCAGGCACAAGGGAGGAGGAACACAGCATTAGAGAGGAACTGAGGGACAGGGATAGACAATGGAAGGATTTAGGAAGGGGAAAGAGAATGGGGCAAGATCTTGTTTAGGAGAGAGAGAGAGAATGAGGGTCATGGGGAATATTATGGTAAGTTCAGGGTAAGGAAGAGGGGAGACAAGGAGGAGAGTTTTGGAGAAGGTGAAAGGTGATTTGCAGAGGGGGAAGAGATCCTGGAAGAATCTGTGGGAATCAATGGAGACTGGGGCCTGCTCTATGCGCCAAACTCACATCAGTATAACTATGTCTGTCAGGGCTGTGAAAAATTCCCCCATTGGGCCACATGCTTATACCAGCCAGTAGTGGGGCTTATTTGAAATCCCAGGGGTGGACGGGCACTAGCCCGCCCAAGTCTAAAAGCCCTTCCCCCAGCCTTGTTAGTGTTCCCCATTTGCTCATAAACGTAAGGCATTTCAAACACTGTTTCCATTTTAATTTTTTAGAAACAGCAAATCAGTTGTGTGAGTTTAAGATCCCATGAAAGGCAAATACTGGACACAACCTGTGTACAATGTCATTTGCTATGAGTTCACTTCATTGTGGTAACAGCACTGGTCCATTGTTCTCAGTCATACCTCTTCAAGTTAAACTAATGCAAACTTTCTGGGCCTCAAATATCCTTGGGAACATGATCACCACCTTGCTGTAAGGTTTCACGTTTCCTCATGATGTTACAGTATCTGGTTTAGAGCCCACAGAGCAGAAACAACCCAATGAATGTCCAAATGTTCTTACTGCTGGTGGTGATTGTTGTTGGGATATTTGTGTGTTTTAAGGTTTCTTAGGATCAAGTTAACCTCCTGGTCACGTCTCTAGCAGAGGGGAGTTTATTGGTGTTTTCATTCTGTATCAGACCATGGGCCAGATTCCAGGTCCCACAATGGCAGTGCAGAGCTTCTGAAGCTGAGTATACACTTTTCAGCTGTGCATTCCTGTGACTAGGGTGACAGTAACCCAAGTTGGCACAAATTTGCCACATCTACGCCTGCACCTTCCAACACCCACATGGGGAGTGGACTTGGTGGAGGTGTAGTGAGATCACGGCTGCACTTTGGCAATTTTCAGAGGTATGGATGGGAAAGATTTTGCTTGGTGCCCTGCACTTTACATGTTAGGTGTCTGCCTGCCTGCGTGAGGATTTTTGTTTGAGCCTCCTGCATGGTTAGGGATATGCACTGCTTTGTATTTTTTTATTAACTGAATACCAAAATAATCCAAACTAAAAATGGATGCACTGAAATGACTGTATATGGAAAGTACGACATTCTCCATCCTTTACCCCATCATAGCAAGGATCTCTGTGAATTTCACACTCATTCAAGCAACCAGATCACTAGTAGCAGTAGGAAAAAAATCTCATGCAGGAGGAATATTTGTTACATTGAGTCAGGAGACAAGTCGTGAGTCAAGGTGTCTGGAGCTGCCCACACTGAAAATTCCAGGGTCTGGGCAAGCTTTAGAAAAAAGAGCAGGTTTCCCAAAGCTGATGTTTAACACAATAGTTAGATTCACGAAACAGTCACAAAACTCTGTTCCTGAACTCACACAAGCTAACAAGAAGTTAGATAAAAGAAATAACAGGGCCTCCTTTATTGCATTCCTGACCCTGGCTCCAAATCAGCAGCTATGTCCAGTGAAGTGGGAAGTTACTTAAAATTCTATTCACTATACAAAATGTTCTTCTGATTGTGAAGAGCCAGCCATATTACCAGATCAATACTAATTTGGACAATACCCAAAATACCACAGTGCCAGCCAATACTAAAACCAAAGGTTTATTAGAAAAGAACAAGAAGAGAGATGTTTTCAATGGTTAAAGCAATCGGATACATACATATTATGTCAAAGAACACATACCCGGTTCTTAGCAGCATTGGTGAGTTTTCTGGCTTGTAAAGTTCCTCTGGAACACATTCAAAGCTTGATGGGTCTATCAGTCCTTTATTCAACACTTGTATTTCAAGAGAAGTTACTCCAAAAGTGGGGCATTTGATTGAATGTGAAACAGAGGTGATGCAGCTGTTTGGGTTGTTTTTTTTTTTATATTCTCTGCTTTGTGGCTTATATATATATCCTTTTGTCCCAAACACAGGCTCACAACACATAGGCATGGAAAAGCATTTGGAGTCCCATGTCCATAGACTTATCTTGAAATATCCTTTTGACTCTGAGGGTGTGTCTAAACTACATGGCTCCATCAATGGAGCCATGTAGATTAGGCTGATTGGCAGAGGGAAATGAAGCTGCAATTTAAATAATCGTGGCTTCATTTAAATTTAAATGGCTGCCACGCTGAGCCGACAAACAGCTGATCAGCTGTTTGTAGGCTCAGCGCGCTAGTCTGGACGCTCCCGCGCCGACCTGAAAGCCTTTTATCATCCTCCCCGTTATGCCTCGTAGGATGAGGTTTACCAGGGAGGTCGATAAAGAGCTTTCATGTCGACAGGGGAGCATCCAGACTGCCCCGATCTGCCGACAAACAGCTGATCAGCAGAGCGGGGCAGCCATTTAAATTTAAATGAAGCTGCGATTATTTAAATCATGACTTCATTTCCCTTTGCCGAACAAACAAATCTACATGGCTCCGTTGACGGAGCCATGTAGTCTAGACGTACCCATAGACACAGTCCCTGGCTTCTCTCAATGGGTCCATTGTACAGCTGATTGCCCATGATGGGCCATCAAGGAGGCTGGATAGCACTGATGCCAATCTGTCTATGAGTGTCACCCAGATACACACCACAAACCTGGGACAGCAGTAAACCACACGTTTATAACTCTCAAACCAAAAAGATGACTCACATGTATAAACCAGCTTACCATATTTAGCAAATCATGCCTTTTCCACTGATACTTTACATAGCATATTGGTAGAACATTCACTGACTGGAGTTTTGTAATACTGCTCCTGATAATTTTATAAATGATCAACTAGTATATCACACTCGTCTCACAAAACACTAATACTGCTTAACTGCTACCACCAACCACCTCAATTATCTTTGTATACAAGTTCATGTGATTTTGTATGAATAAAAATGGCCTTCCGCTTCATACTGTATCAGTTTCATAAGGATAGCTGAACAAGGCAAAATCCATCTTGTACATCTCCTTGATCTTTTGGATTTGCTCCGAGCTCAGCTTTCTGAGATATGCCAAGGTGATATCATCACTCGTACGTTTCTCTGAGCTATATTTCTTAAAGTTCGGATAATGCATATCCTCTGGGGCACCAATATTCCTAAGAACACATTCAGAATCTTGCACTACGGTCTCAAACTTCCCCATGATGTCATAATGAATGTCGCAAGGATCACAGAGTAGAAACATTGGTCTCCAATGAATGTCTAATTTTTCTTGGTTTTGTGTCAGAATAAAATTAACAAACTCCTGGAAAGTGACCCTTTCAGTTGAATTTTTGTTTTTCCTGAACATGGCCTTGATCTCATTTGCAACAGTGATACTATAGTATGGCTCAGAGTGCAGAAGCTTGTCTCTGTAAGCTGAAACCAACCGTTCCAGGGGATCTCTGGTGAACATCACTTTGGTGTAACTGGTCAGTAATTTCTCCTGGTAGTCAGAAGAGTAAGAACTCAGCCTCTTTATCAGTGAGGTTGTATGGATGAGATCATCATGGACTTCATTAATCTCTCTGCTCAGGTTCATTGTGAGGAGGAGGAGGATTTTCTTCCAATTGGTACAGCCGACCTTGGGCACCTCACAATAGATGAACTTGTGGTTATGCTCCACAAAGATCTGTCTTGCAACGTCATGTGGCAGTTTGCTTTGTGAATATGAGAGATTGTTCATCAAGCACATAGAGTTCAGTATGTCTTTGCGATAGACTTGTCTCAGCAGCCAATCCTCCTTCGGATCTGGAAAAGAAGATGTGTTCAAGAAAGCAACATAAACCATCAGTGTAAAGTAATTTAGCAGAATTCTCTTTTCATTCCTAAAACCACAGAACTGAAATTAACCCCCTGAGGAACTAACATTGCTGCTCAGGATTAACACAAATCTCTAGTTCACTGTCAATTGTCTACTCTATTACAGATGCACAACACAAGCTACTGTGATTATTAGAAGACTTGTGACAAGGAAAACCTTGGAAATGAATGGCAGTGGCATTATTTTTAGGAGAAACATGCTGTGCATCTTCGGATACTTAACTTCAGATGTTGCTTTTTCTGGTATTCTGTTCCCTACACATGCCAGGATAACTAAGAATCTGTCATGCCAGATGTATTATGTATTCATGATTGCAACTTTGATATGCTTCATGTTTTTCCTACTTTCTGTTCCAAAAAAGGAGAGAAATCTTTGTACTGACATATTCTTTACTCACTCATCATTTTTGTTTGCCACCTGTAGAATACCCCAGAAAAAAGACTTCCAAGAATGATAATTAGGATGAGGGAAATGTACGCCTTCTGGAGCACCTTGACCGCCATCTTTTCCCAGGAAGAAGGCTGTGGCCTCTTGTGCATTAAAACTGTCTTCCCAGCTACAAGAAAATGAGAGAGTTTATTGTAGGACTTTTTTTGTCAAAACTAATGCATGCTACAGAGAGTATAGGAGGTCAGGAAATCAGTGATATGTAGGAATGTTCTGTAGAGAGACTATTTATTCTAAACAATGTATACTATAAGCATTATACATTTTCACTGACAAGAATACCTCCTGGCTGGTGTGTCAGGTTGTATCTCCCCTGAAGACAGCCCTGACCTATGCATCCAGAAGTACAGCTGGGTCCACACTCCCTCACATTTGCTGTGCTGTACATGAAGTGCTGGAAAGTTCTGCATATACCTAGCATGGTCTTTGGCCATGTCTATACTGCAAACTGTTGGTAACACAGATTAGTCGGGGTATATTTGCTACAGTTACTATATCACTTATGTGCATGCATACTTGGCTGCTTGCATCGGTTTGTCACATTCACACAATATTCCTGGTGAGTAAGACAAGTGAGGTGCACCATGAGTAGGTATCCAAATGCACCATTCACCTTCTTCCAGTGCATGACATACATGACTGATGCAGGAGGGATTGGAAGAAAGGTGTAAAGTTCCCAGCATGCAACTTTCTGCATCCCATAATGCTATCTAATAATTTTGCACCTTTCTAAAAAAATCCCTTAGACATGTGGGCTGTGTCTACACTGGCATGAATTTCCGGAACTGCTTAAAACGGAATACTATTCCATTTTCAGTTTTTCCGGAAAAGGAGCGTCTACATTGGCAGGCTGCTTTTCCGGAAAAGCCCTTTTTCCAGAAAAGCGTCTGTGGCCAATGTAGACGCGCTTTTCCGGAAAAGAGTCCCAATCGCCATTTTCGCGATCGGGGCTTTTTTCTGGAAAAGACTACTGGGCTGTCTACACTGGCCCTTTTCTGGAACAGTGTTCCGGAATAAGGACTTATGCCCGAGCGGGAGCAGAATAGTTTTTCCGGAATAGTGGCTGATTTTGTACAGTAGAGCGTCGTTGCTTTTCCGGAAATTCAAGGGCCAGTGTAGACAGCTCGCAGCTTATTCCGGAAAAGCAGCTGATTTTCCGGAATAAGTGGCCCAGTGTAGATACAGCCCTGCAGTTCCTATCACAGTCAGTTGTGGCAGATTGGGCATTGGGCCAACCATGACTACAACCAGGACCCTAGACAATTTGGAAGGCTTGGTATAATGCCCCAATACCCTGACCCCACTCCCCAGCAAAATTGCCATGTGGAAAGAGTGGGGCAAGTCACTGCGCCCTGCCCCCATTTTCCCAGAAGAAGCATCCTGCCTCTTACTCCCAAAGCACAGTCCTCACCCCCTCCCTTTTGCCCTTTGGTGTCAAAGGAGCCCCAAGTCCCCCATCACAGTTGGAGAAGCTCTGCGTGTACTTGGCACTTGTATTGACCCACACTCCCTGTGCAGAGGTGGCTGGGGTTGAACCTCAGCTGCCAAGAGGAACTCTGAGCCCCACCATGGCCAGGGTGCATTAACAAAGATTTGGAAAGGCTACCCATGAGTACACCAGCTACCTTTACAGCTCAAGGATTCAACTACTGGATGCAGAGATGCAGAAAGATGGTTGTGTGGTGGACTCTCCCATATTCCTTTATGAAATTGATTTATGGTCACAAATATGCATAAGTCAAAGATATTATGGACAAAATACCTCATGTAACCTATCAATCTTAATGTCCCAGTATGCTGGATCTGTATATCTTATTTTGGTGTATGTATCATTCTTGTATGTAGAATTAGAAATATGGAATCATTTATGGTTTTAAATATGCAAATGAAAGCCATCAAGGGTGTTTCCCTCAATGTCTGGGTGATCACCTGTAAACAGCCCCTTTTGTCCTTTAAGTCTTAGCAGTGGTTGGTCTTCGTAAGACAAGTACCCACCCTAGTTGGTGAGTCTGACCAAGTAATTTTCCATGAAATGGGAGAATGTAAAACAGTTTCTACCTGAGAGGAAGGCTATCTAAGATGCAAAGTTTTCAGCCCTGTGTCTTTGACTGGCATAAAACTCCCCAGAGAATGAACCAGACATCCCCGGGGGGGGGGGGGGGGAAATATCTTCCCTGGCTTGGAGGGTTTGCTGAAATAAGAACAGTTTTAGGATAAGCTTGTACTGAGCTTTTACTGTTAGAAATAGCTATGCGTATTCTGTTATTTTAAATTTGTAATCTACTTTGCTCTGTTTTCACTTACAACCACTTAAATCCTAGTGTTTGCACGTAATAAAATTACTTTTATTTACTATCAAGCTCAGTGTAAATAATTGTTACCTGGGGGAGCAATCAATGTGTATATTGTTAAAGGGGGTTTACCTGAATGATTTACTCTTAATCATTTGATTATAGCTGCCCCTTGTGTTCTGCATAATATCTGTAAGGCAAAGAACAAGAAGTTGCTGCCAGGGTACAGAGTGGAGATGAAGCAGCTCAATTTCCCTGCATCACACTCCCTCTCAGTGCCAGGCTAGGTCAGGGAAGCCAAATTTGGTGATGAATCCTGGTCACCTGCCATCTGAATTATGTTATCCATATGCTAAGAAGATGATGTCATGCTCACAGTCCATGCATAAAAGCAGGGGGTGGGCAACCTGTGGCTCCAGAGCCACATGCAGCTCTTCAGAAGTCAATATGCGGCTCCTTACGTAGGTACCAAATCCAGGGCTGGACCTACAGGTGCCAACTTTGCACTGGGCTGGAGGTTGCTCACTGTTCAACCCCCAGCTCTGCCCTAGGCGCTGTCCTCCTCCACCTTTTACCCCTAGGATCCTGCCACTTCCTACCCTCTCCACTGAGCCTGTCATACTGATGGTCCCCACCCTCTCCAGCAACTCCCACTGAGAAAGATGGGATCACAGTGGCCAGAAGGAAAAGGAGAAGGAGGCACCGTCTGGTGGGCCTGCCAGTGGGCGGGATGTGCTAAGAACGGTGGTGGGGAGGTGGGCTGGTGACATAGAACTGTTGCTCTTTGGCAATGTGCATTGGTCAATTCTGGCTCCTTCTCATATTTAGGTTGGCCACCCCTGCATTACATTGTACTTTCACTAATCCAATGAGTTCTATGAACCTTTGCAGTTATAAGTAGTTGGTACTTTGACATTCTGTACTACAGAAGATGCTCAGGAATAGCAACATATCGATGCTCTTTTCTATGTTACAGCAAGCAGCTGTTGCCATTATGAGGAATGTTGTCTGACCAGTGACAGAGGCTACATCTACACTACGAGTTCTCAGCAAAAAATATGGTAACGAGGGACTTGTTTGCATGAGTTGCAATCTCATTTGCATATTTTCTGCTGATCCATTCTTGCGCTGGAGTTTTTGCGCAAAAACAAGCAGTGGGGATGTTTTCTTTTTCTGCAAAAACCCCTTTTCCCGCAAGATCAGTAAACCTTTTTTGAGGCAAAAGGATCTTGCGGGAAAAGGGGGTTTTGCACAAAAAGAAAACATCCACAGTGCTTGTTTTTGCACAAAAACCCCAGCGCAAGAATGGATCAGCAGAAAAGATGCAAATGAGATCACAACTCATGCAAATGAGCCCCTCATTAGCATATTTTGCCAAGAAAACTCGTAGTATAGATGTAACCAAAGAGTTGAGTGTTTTGGAGGGAGCGGGGCAGCCTCATTGTGGAGAGGGTTGGGTGGGAGGGCTGCAGTCTTGAGGGGAACAGGGCATGGATTACCCTGGATTTGGTATGAGTGCCCTCAGTTGCTGAAATGGCTGAGCAAGGATAGGCTGAGGATACTTGCGCTATCAGTTTCATGCTCCACCCTGGAGAAGAATTTCTGACTGGAGACAGCACCATGTGCAGACTGCACACAGTGGAGATGGGATCAGTGAAACAGGTCACTGCTCTGGGGAGGGAGTTCCTCCAACCTTATTGATAAACAACACACCTAGCCACTGACACTCAAGATGAAGGGTAGCACTCAGTGGATGTGTGGGTGACCCCACTCACAGTTGGACATCCTTGGTCAGCAGAGCCCAGAGGGGTGTTCACATGGGTTCACCTGAAAGGGGGGGCATTGAATAAAGTCTCTGCTACCACCCCCACTTCTGCAGCTACTTCACTGCTCCTGTTATCTCTGCCACCGTCTCTCCCACCACTTGCTTCCTTTGCTGCAATTATCCCTTCTGCCGCTATTGCTGCTTGCTACTTGAGGTCACTTCTCTGGTGCTGGGGTTGAAGGTTCCACCACTTAGTTCAACTCTTTGAGAGTTCAGCTCTTATGGCTTTCCCTGAGTAGCAGGGAGCCTTTCTGTGGCTGCCTCTTCATTGTCACTCAGGGTCACTCTGACCCCACCCCAGGTCTCAGGCTCAGCCCCTGGATTTGCTTGTCTGTAATCAGATCTCCTAGTCCTTGAATAGAACCCAAGGTTCTCAAGTCAGTCCATTCAAATCTGTCTTTAAGTACTAGCGAGGAAAGGGACATGAAGGACTTAAGTCAAAATAGCTTAATTCAGCTTTTGGCGCTGTCTACACAGCAGGAAGTCAAAGGAAGAACATTCTCCTTTGACTTCCTTTACTCCTCATGAAATGAGGGTTATGGGAGTTAGAGTAAGAAATCCTTCAGCTCAACATTATTTTGAAGTAATGGCTTGCAGTGTAGAGCCACTCTGTTATTTCAGTATAACATCAGTTATTCCAAAATAATGCTTCTGTGTAGACATACCCTATAAAAACACTAGAGGAAAGCAACCAAAGTACACCAGGTCTTGGACTCATCATAATAAGTAAATCTATTCAGCACAATAAAAAGAATATGTACATGAAGCACTTGGACAACACATTATGAGGACACTAGAGGAAAGCAACCAAAATACACCAAATCCACATGTTCCGTCATGAAAAGCACTATTTATAAAAATAAGTGCAACACTTGCAGACCAAAATATGACTGCATCACTAATGAAACTGCAGTATTTTGGGTCATTATTGTAGAATACTGTATTTCTTTTTAAAAGAATAGACCAGTGTTTCTTAAACTTTTTGAGACCATGGAACACCAAACAATAATATTTTCTTTTGCAGAACACCTATGAACATTTTCTTAAAAAAAAAATTGTTGGTCAGACAAAAAGAAAAAGAAAAAGACAAAAACAAAGAAGAGGTCGCGACACACCTGCGAGTTGTTCACAGAACACCAGTGTTCCACGGAACATAGTTTAAGAAACACTGGACTAGACTCATTTTCAAAAGGGTTGAAACTGATGTGTCTGTGCAAAAAGTGTATATGAATGCCCATAGTCACATGCAAAATCATTTACTCTTGTTTGCAATACCTTTTCAACTATGAAGCTGTTGAAAAGCAAAGAGACTCAAAAACTTCCACATATTGCAGGAGAGTTGTAAGAGCAAATTTTGAAATTTTAGAAGATGACTAAGACTGCCCCTGGTGCCTAAAGGTTTCTAACGATCTTAAGTGCCTCTGAAAAACCTGTCTCATAATTACATGATTTAATGTTATAAAATGGTTAATATGTTCTGGAAATAACTACAATTATGAAAAATAGATGGTGAAAAAGAAAATTTGGAGGCATCTGTTTGCGTTCCATCTGCACTTTCAGGTATTAGAGGAGTTCAGAGTAAAAAGAGATTCTAACAAATTACAGTTGCTAAAAATTACATTTACAGCTCTGAAAGGATTCAAATTCATTGTCCACAAGGGGTTTTATTTTATGCCTTTCAGTTATGCTTCATATAAAGAATTAGATATTTAGGATTAGAGAACAAATAGATAAGTTAATAAGATCATTAACCTATTTTTAAGTTATGTAGAAAAACAGAAAGGAGTAGCTACGTAATAGAGTGTGGTGTCCACTCCAGTGAAGTTTGAAGTACAGTAGTCTATAGATTTTAGTGCAGTGGGTTTTTTTGCCATATAACTCTAACCAATTATTTTTAATAATTATATTCTAAAACACATAGAAGTCATAATTCCCCTATATCTATTTTGCATTTATATTTTGAGGGGATACAGATTGTTCAGAGCACTTCTAGCTAGAACATTATCTGCTTGTACTTACGACATTTTGTGACTATCCATAAAAAAGTATCATCTACAAAAATATGTCTAAACAACGAGGAGTTCTGTGGCACCTTAAATACAAACACATTTATCTGGGCATAAGTTTTGCCGACTGGAGTCCAGTTCATCTGATGTATGTTACACGACTACTCCTATGAAAATTATGCCTAAGTCTGTGGGAAGCTATTAAAAATCCTAGCACATTCCCCCATCATAAAATCTAAACATAGAACTTCTGATCCTTAAAATACAAGAGACTGAATACACTGCTTGATTATTTTGAAATCCTGCAGGAAGTAATTCAAAATCACATTAATAAAGGATAATAAGTTTAACATACCTGTGTTGTATGCAGTTAGAACCATCAAAGCTCCCTGCCTGGAAACAGAATGCAGTTTTGTACACCTATAGCTCATATTTTCTTTTTGTTTGCATAAGAACCAGGTTCGAAAGAAAAGGAGTATCCTTGAATCCTGTGCATGCCACACTGTTTATACCACTATGCCTTCCCATAGCAGATGTGCGTGTGTCTCATTCTTGGCTGTATAAGGCAGCTGGCAATAAGATACAATATGGATTGGCTGAAGTCTTTAGTGTCTTTTAACCTTTTCCTTCACTTCATGTGCAATTATTTTTGTATTATGCAGCATGTTGACTTCTCATATAACAAAGAACTGATTTAAAGACTACTGAAATAAAAGCTTTTAATGGTTTAATGAATTTTAAACAGGCCCCAAATTCAACATTTGTTATTTTTTAAAATAATTTTATACATTTTAATTTCTCTCTTTATAACAACTAAAAGTTAACAAGACATAAAAAAGATCATTTCAGAAAGTTAAAATATTGACACTTTCACAACAGATTCATTAGGACTCATTCTTATGTACTTAGTTTCAAACCAGTTTGGGATTCATAACTGTTTGGTAACCCATGGCAGCTTGAATATGCAAATTCAAAGAGGCTTGCGTAGAAATGTATGAATTGTATTCATTTCAGTACCCATCTCCCATTTGTGTCTTTGAAAACCTCCTCTGTGATCAGTCTATATTGAAACTCCAAATTAATTTACCATGTTAATAAGCCTTAGAACAGCAGATCCCAAACACTAGGCCAAGGACTGGTGGCAGACCATGAACCCCTGCCTGTTGGGCTGCAGCACATTGCCAGGCCATGCCCCCTACTGCTAATGAGCCATGTGCAGTGAGGAGCTACCGTTTCCTATAAGGTGCGCGCCTGCCCACACAGAAAAAATGTTCCGACCACGGGAAGTGGTGCTGCAAGCAGCTGGGTGTGCCACAACTGGAGCCGGGCCACAGTGATGAGGTCCCTGCTGGGGCAGCCTGACTGCTCCAGGTTCCTGATCCACGGCAGCCACGTGGCCTACAACAGTCATGTGGCTGCTCTGGGGGGAGGGTGCTCTGGGGGTGGTTAGACCATGTGGCTGCTCCAGGGACTGGCTCAGCCCCAGCATCCCTGCCAAGGGGTCCCTTTACTTTCCCTCCTTAATTCATCTCAGAGCAGGAGACAGGGTGCTGTGGCTATCAGCTGTACCCCTTGGCCCCTCTCCTCAGACTGTGGCAGACTTCTTCCAGGCTTCAGCTGCGTTGCCATTAAAAAAAGGTCTTTAAAATTTTCCTTCCTTTTTAAAAATAATCCCAAGAGCCAAAGCTATAGCTGGCTCCCAGCAGAGGGGGATTTTCCTTTCATCCCACCTTCTCCTTTGCAGAGTTGCTCAATCATTCTTTTGTGGCAAAAATGTTTGCAATGTTTCTTGACCTTAATGCCAAAGCTGGAAAAAATGAATGTGCAGAATGTGTCAGCACTGTCAGACCTGTTAAGTACTGCCTCTAATTCTGATGCAATTGAGGCAAAAGGTTTGGACTGGAGAATATCTTCAATAAAAAGTATTAGCAACTATTTTATTGGTTTAAAATGTGTATGCGCAGCAGTTTTTCAAATTCTTGTTAACCATCATGTCCCCCCTCCTTTGATTTGCCTGATGTACCATGGGCTAGATACATTTAAAAATACTGAAATATGCTAAAACTTACATTCATGAATGAATAAGTTTAATTGAAGCAAACACGCTGGTTTAAGTTGCTTAATATGAATCACCATGAACAACTTTTACCCAAACTGGATTACATTAACTCTTTACAACCCAGTCAAAGAGAAGTCAACATTTACCATGCTTCAAAACAGTGTTATCTTGCATTATCTTCTCGTGCAGCTCTTAGAAGCTCAAAGAATCTTCACTAATGTGTGAACTGATTAATATTCCAGCTGGAGGAATATTTCTATTCTAGCAGAAATGTTTCGCTCTCTAGTCTTATAAAAATAAGGATTCTCCACAAATTAGTGAAAACCAGAACTATTCCGCAAAAAAGCATGCCATCCGTTTCACAATGATTTTGATCTTGCATGTTTGTATGTTTTTATGCCTTTAGACTTCACGTTATTTGGGGAAGGGATACTTCACTAGTGGTTTAGCAGTGTTTTCCTATTGTATAACTCTGCATTCACTGATAAAAACTATAGGAAAATAAAATCTAAGCTAATATTGATTATTAAAAACTAAACTACATTATTAAGTGCATAGGAATCAGCAAACAGATTAAAGCCAATGAATGACAAAATAACATGCGACCACTTAAAACTAATTACCATAATAGATATGCAAATAAATTACAGTCTTAAATATGCACATGTTTCCGTGCCAGTCTGCCAAAAGTTTTTGAATGAATTTGCCAGCCCACAGCATAAAAAAAGGTTGGGAACCACTGCCTTAGAATTTAACCAATTTTATTTGTTAATGTGCCCTCACATTTCATCTTCTAACAAGGACCTCCAACTAAAATGGTACAACTCCAGCACAGTGCTCCTTTGATTGCAGACACTAAGGGCATGTCTACACTACAGAGAAGATCGAAGCTGCTGCTGTTGACTTTCCAGGGTTCAAATTAGCAGGTCTAGTGAAGACAGCTAATTCAAACAGAGAGGAGGGCTCTGGTCAATGCCACTAGTCCTGCTTCCACGAGGAGTACAGGAAGTCAAAGGGAGAGTTCTCTCCCTTCAACTTCCTGCAGCGTGGACAGCACCAAAAGTTGAATTAAGGTACCTTGACTTCAGCTACACAATTAATGTAGCTGAAGTTGCGTATCTTAATTCAATCTTATCCCGTAGTGTAGATATACCCTTAGTGAGCTGTCAGTCAAGCAAAGGGAATCTCACATTGCAAAACTGGCTTTCTGGACCTGATCCAGTAGCCCCTGACACCATGGAATGTCTGCCATTGAATTTAGTTATCTTTAGATCAGGCAGGGAGCAGCTCCAGCCATGGCTGTATTTAATTCATCTAACAGTCATCATTCCAGAGTGTCAATACCAGTGTCAATCAAGCTAGAGGATGTTTTGTTTCTAAGATGAAATCAAGGACTCATACAATGAATTAATGGGGTTCTATCAGAAGACCAAGATGTCTCACTGTGATTGAGACATAGTCCAAAGGACAAGACACCACACGGAGCACGGATCTCTTTTATTGCCTTTCCTGTATACTCCTAACAATACAGCCATTTCTGCACGATGTGTGAGGGTAAAAAATGTCTGTTTGCAGCAATCAGCTATATTTTATGCTTCTTGGAGTCACAGCCACTGTGAACAATACTGTTCTCTATTGCTTCAGTATGATTAAAAAGACGGCTGGGGAAATGGAGTTACATGGACAATCTCATGGGCACTCATGTCACTCTGTAAAAGTTTGGAGTGATCAAATTAACCCTAGTGTAACATTTTCTCCCTTTTGTATACATGCTAAAGGTGGATAATGGACAGATTCATTCACAGCCTGTGCATCATTTCAGCCTCTATCATTTTTATATCTTAAAATCTATCAGCTTTTTACAAATGTGACCCACTGTCCATAATTATTAATTACTAATTTATCATAGCAATGCCTAACAGCTTCAGCCAGGCACATTCATATACCAAATCGATGGTCTCTATCCTGAAGAGCTTCTTTCTAATGCAAGTAGAAGACAAGACAGGTGGATACACAGACTGATGGAAGGGAGCACAAGCTAACAATGAGAGTTATAATCAGTGTCATAAGCAGTGGTCACAGCACATTGACATCAGTATTTTGAGGATCAGAGTAATTAGTTTCTTGCTGTATCTTGTCCTGATGTTTCTCAGCACTTAGAAAAATTAGATGTCTTCAAGTCACAACGGCCTGATGATATGCATCCTAGAATTCTCAAGGAGCTGACAGTAGTGGTATCTGAGCCTTTACCTATCATCACTGAAAAATCATGGAAGATGGGAAAGATTCTAGAAGACTGGAAAAGAGCCAATATAATGCCAATCTATAAAAAGAGAAATAAGAACAACCCAGGAAACTACAGACCAGTCAGTTTAACTTCTGTGCCAGGAAAGATAATGGAGCAAGCAATTAAGGAATTCATCTGCAAACACCTGGTAACAGCCAGCATGGATTTGTAAAGTACAAATCATGTCAAACGAATCTAATAGCTTTTTTTGATAGGATAACGAGTCTTGTGGATAAGGGAGAAGCAGTCGATGTGATATACCTAGACTTTAGCAAGGCATTTGATATGTTCTTGCATGATCTTCTTATCAATAAACTAGGCAAATACAACTTAGATGGGGCTACTGTAAGGTGGGTGTATAACCAGCTGAATAACCATTCTCAGAGAGTAGTTATAAGCAGTTCACAATCCTGCTGGAAGGGCATAACAAGTGGGATTCCGCAGGGGGTCTGTATTGGGACTGGTTCTGTTCAATATCTTCATCAATGATTTAGATAATGGCATAGAGAGTACACATCAAGTTTGCAGATGATACTATGCTAGCAGGGGTTGCAACTGCTTTGGAGGATAAGCTCATAATTCAAAATGATCTGGACAAACTGGAAAAATGGTCTGAGATACATAGGATGAAGTTTAATAAAGACAAATGTAAAGTGCTCCACTTAGGAACAATCCGTGTCCCACATACAGAATGGGAAGCGACTGTCTAGGAAGGCGTACTGCTGAAAGATCTAGGAGTCATAGTGGACCATAAGCTAAATAAGAGTCAACAGTGTGTTGCTGTTGCAAAAAAAGCAAACATGATTCTGGGATGCATTAACAGGAGTGTCATGAGCAAAACACAAGAAGGCATTCTTCTGCTCTACTCTGCACTAATTAGGCCTCAGTTGGAGTAGTGTATCCAGTTCTGGGCACCACATTTCAAGAAAGACGTGGAGAAATTGGAGAAGGTCCAGAGAAGAGCGACAAGAATGATTAAAGGTCTAGAGAACATGACCTATGAAGGAAGACTGAAAGAATTGAGCTTGTTTAGTTTGGAATGGAGAAGACGGAGAAGGGACATAATAGCAGTTTTCAAGTATCTAAACTGCTAGGAGGAGGGAGAAAAATTGTTCTCCTTGGCTTCTAAGGATAAGACAAGAAGCAATGGGCTTAAACTGCAGCAAGGGAGGTTTAGGTCGGACATTAGGAAAAGCTTCCTAACTCTCAGGGTGGTTAAACACTGGAATAAGTTGCCTGGGGAAGTTGTGGAATCTCCATCACTGGAGAAATTTAAGAGCAGGTTAGACAAACATCTATCTGGGATGGTCTAGAACAGGGCTACTCAACTTTGGAAGCCTTGGGAGCCATAATACTCTCAGCACATGCCAAAGGCTGCAACTTAAATGTGGTTGCATATACTTGCAAATAGCTTCTTTCACACTTTTAATGAGCAATGACAGTCCAGGAATTTAACTACTAAAATGTATTTCAACAGAAGACCATTATATTGACTATTTTTTATTTTGGCTCCCACCCGCAGGCCACGACTTGAGCCCCACATAAATCCATACCACACCTTAGGCCACAAAACAATGGGCCACAGACCGCATGTGGCCCACAGGCCATGTGTTGAGTAGCCCTGTTCTAGATGCTACTGGGTCCTGCCATGAGAGCAGGAGACTAGACTCCATGACCTCTCAAGGTCCCTTCCAGTTCTAGTGCTCGATGATGCAGGGGAAATACATATTGTTGATAAAGGCATCAGCAGGACGCAGAGGGAGATTTCACATCCTTTCATTTGGAAGCATTAGAAGTAATAGCGGTTGTTCTAATGCTGGCACAAAATGACAATGTCTAAACTGAAGAAAATCCATTATACTCATTGCATAAAAATAACATCCCCATCTTCTCCTAACAGCCCCCTCCACTCCTGCCCATCCCCACTCCCAGCTCCTAATTCCCACAGGAGCCAATTCTTCATTCTCTCCCCCATTTCCCACTCTTCCCCCTCAGCCCACCATTCCTCCCTTCTTTAGGTCTGAAGCAGGCAGGGTCACTGGGTAACTAGCAGGGGTGCACTGTAAGCATTGAATGAATGGTCTCCCGGCTCTCAATTCTGGCATCACAGCACCCGCATCCCGGCAGCTGGAAGGAGCAATATCAAGGAAAGTCCTGCTCAGCCCTTACAGACTGGGGATGGAGCATGCTCTGTGGAGAGTTTAGCTGCAAAGCTCTAACTAGGCTGTGCAGAGCATGTAGATAGTGTCATTATTCTGAGGCTTATAATATCTCCAGATCTAGACAAATATTCATAGGGACAGCACAGCCACAATCATTATCACTCAGGACTCCCAAGGGTTTCCCTGACTTGCTGCTTCCCAGGATAGGAGTCCTGCACCATGTAACTATGGCCTACAAACATTCATAGCCCTAGATCAGTGGTTCTCAAACTGCAGTCCACGGACCACTAGTGGTCCATGGCCACCTTCCATGTGGTTCGTGGCTCAAGCTCAGCCTCCTTCTTTCCCCTGCAGTGGGGAGCTCATGATGGCACTCCAGCAATGTTAGAGCGCCAGTACCAGCTTCCCACTGCAAAGCGTGGGGAAGAGAACGCCCTGAGTCTGCTGATCCAGCTCACACTGAATACTCCATTTTTGTCCCAACACCAGAACCTAGGGGGCTCCAGAAAATCCATTAACCTTGGAACCCCAGAATAATATATCTGGCTTATAAGAGGCCCTGAACCTCAGCCCTCCCTGTTCCTTCCCCTCACCCGGTGGGGCTGGAGCACCAGAGGAGTGAGGTGTCTCATTTGGGGGCCTTTCTTACTTGTTAAATGAAACCATTTCCCTAGCTGCAGCACTAGCAAACTGGCTCCGGTATAACTGTGTAATTAATGGAAAGTTTCCATTAGCAGCTGGTGGTCTGCAGAAAAATTTCCAGTAAGTCAGGTGGGTCACTGGCCAAAAAGTTTGAGAACCACTGCCCTAGATGTATGACATTCTATTTGGCCATATTGAAACATACATTGTTTTCCTACACCCAGCTTTTAAAACAAATCCTGATTACTCAATATCAGTGATAGCGCCTCTTCATTATTTACTAAGCCTCCAATCTGTGTGCCATTTGCCAACTTCATCAGTAATGATTTTTTAATTTTCCAGGTAAATGTAAGAACATTAAATAGTGTTTATCTTTTCTAAATACTCTAAGTCCTCTGAAACTTCTCTAGTGCTCTGAGCCTGATTGAAAATTAACATTAATGCTCCTGAGAGCTCCTCAGACAGCTCTATTACAATTATTGAATATAAATTATCTAGACTGCAGATTTAATAATATCTAACTTTATAAACTTCTATTCAACATCCTCTTTGCATATTAGTGGAATGCAAAGTATTTCATGGTTAATCATTATCCAATATGAATACACCATCTGACCTGTTCCTAAATACGGAACTCATAGATTCATAGTCTTTAAGGTCAGAAGGGACCATTTTGATCATCTAGTCTGACCCCCTGCACAATGCAGGCCATAGAATCTCACCCACCCACTGCTAGAATAATCCTCTCACCTATATCTCAGATATTGAAGTCCTTGAAACGATGGTTCGAAGACCCCAAGATGCAGATAATCCTCTTAATAGTGACCCATGCCCCATGCTACAGAGGAAGGCGAAAAACCTCCAGGCCCCCTGCCAATCAACCCTGGAGGAAAATTCCTTCCCGACTCCAAATATGGCGATCAGCTAAACCCTGAGCATGTGGGCAAGACTCATGAGCCAGACACCCAGAAAAAAGTTCTCTATAGCAACTCCTATCTTCCCACCATCGGCCTATTTACCACTGGTAGTGAAAGGTCAATTAATTGCCAAGATCATGTTACCTCATCAAACCATCCCTTTCATAAACCCATCTAGCTTTATCTTGAAGCCAAATAGGTCTTTTGCCCCACTACTTCCCTTGGAAGGCTGTTCCAGAACTTCACTCCTCTGATGGTTAAAAACCTTAGTCTAATTTCAAGTCTAAACTTCCTGATAGCCAGCTTATATCCATTTGTTCTTGTCTCCACATTGGTATTGAGCTTAAATAATTCCTCTCCCTCCGTGGCATTTAACCCTCTAATATATTTCAAGAGCAATCATATCTCCCCTCAGTCTTCTTTTGGTTAAGGTAAACAAGCCAAGATCCTTGACAAGTCTCACATTTCCATTTATAAATGGACCAGTGTTAAGGTTCCTATTATCCCTTATTTATTAAATATTTCCTTTTGTTGACCTTAACTTTGGAGCTTCTATTTTAAGTTCACTGCTCCCAATTCACTTCTCCCATTTTTTTTATATTTTATAATAGCTTCTTTTGCTTCCCTTCTAATCCAGATTGTTTCTATAACCAATCTTGCCTTCTTTTTTAAATTGTGATATTGACTGTGTGTGTCCATCTAGTAAAAATGTTCTTAATTATTCCAAGTTTACATATTTTTCCTCCATCTGATTTGGCTAATTTTTGTCAGCTTCATGAAATTTGGCCCTTTTAAGGCACGAGATATATAGAATTGAGTTGTGACTTTATTCTGTTAACCCATAGCAAATGTAATCAAGCTACTTGATCACTTGCCCCCAGATTATCACACAAATCTAAGCAATCAGTAGTTTTAGTTCAGTCACTGATTCCTCATTATATTCCTTCATACTGGAGGCAACACTTTTTGAATCAGGAAATTGTCATCTATAGTTTTTAAAAATTCCAAAGATTGTTTAGCATTAGCATCACAAGTCCTCAAGGACATCACTTGGACTGAAATCCCTATAATAATGCAGCTGTTTATCCTACTGACCCATAGATAGGTGCTGTACAAACCAGTCATGTTCTGCAGTCTGATTTGGGTGTCTATAGCAAACACCAGCTAGTACTCAAATTTATTATTTCTATAGACAGAACTATGTAGCACTCTACATAGTTCTGTCTTTTGTTTCAGCTATACCAGACTAACACGGCTGCATCTCCGTCATTATTCTTTCTATGATAGAACATTGACCAATAGCTTATTGTTTCCCTAACCCCATTCTTGGAAATGGATGAACCATTTTAGTTGAATCGTCTTTAAAAATTCAGCTTTAAAGACATATGTGACATGAAAAATGTCAGTCCCTCTATTGAATGTTGATAATACACCATTTCAAGTGTGTATTTTGGCTATTTTATATACAGTGACTGTCTGGTTTGTATATAATCATGAGAAATGGGTTGGAAGTAGGGCTGTCAATTAATGTGTGTTAATGCCTGCGATTAACACAGAGCACAATTAATGCGTTAATTTTTTTAACATGTTAATCACAGACATTTCCATGGCGCTGCCCCTTTGAACACCACCAGTGCATTTCAAAGGAGCAGCACAGTAGGAGCCTGGAATCAGCTGGAGACCCCAGCTGATCCCGGACAGCGCTGCCCCTTTGAAACGCCGCCGCTGCATTTCAAAGGGGCAGTGCCTAGGGTCAGCTGTGTGGTGCTGCCCTTTTGAAGCACTACCCTGGCATTTCAAAGGGGCAGAATAACGCAGCAGCGGCAGCATTTCCAAGGGGCAGCACTGCATGGAGCCGGGGTCAGTTGGGGACTCCAGCTGCTCCTAGACTCCTGAGGTGCTGCCCCTGGGGAAGCATTTGAAAGGGGCAGTTGCAGTGAGCCTGGGGTCAGTGAGGACTCCAGCTGATCCCAGGCTCCCACAGCACTGTCCCTTTGAAATGCCACCACAGCTTTCAAAGGGGCAGCTCATGTGATCAACCGCGATTAATTTTTGTAATCGCTTGATAGCCCTAGTTGGAAGACATTATACTAAGAAGAGCAACCATGCAGCAAAATTACTCCTATTGTATTGTATTGTATTACAAGTGTGAATGTGTATAATTGAGAAATAGTCTGATCACATAGTAAAGACTGTAGAATAAAACATATGCTCATGGAAACAAAAAATATTGCAGCTGTACTACTTAGGAATTTCAGGCACTCTGTGCATTTAAGACCTTTGGTTGATATCTGATAGCTTAGCTGTGCAACATTAAAGTGATCTTAACACGCAGACACCCTGCACTGCTAAAGTCTGTGTTTACCTGACTCAGTGTAACATTGGTTGCTGCAGCTCTTGCATCACTTGGTGAACACCCTGTACCACTACAAACTTTGTGCACGACCATATCAAGTTTCATACGTCATGGAAAAAATCATCTTTGTTTGGAACATCACATTTCCGGCTGCACTAGCTAATCGCTTCTTTCCAGCGTAGGCAGCAAAAGGACAGTACAAACCTCCCCTCTTGGTTTGCCCTAGGCCAGTCATCACAAGGAGCTTAGGACAACGGTGTCAACCCCATATGCATACCCTGCTGCCTGGGACTCCACAGGTCAAGTCCATCATTACTGGCAGCACACCACCCTACACATCTGAGCAATGCAGCAGAACAGATTTTAGGAGAGCAGGATAGTAGCTCAATCTCAGGAACAGCGCCCAGCATGGAGCAATTTCATACACTCTTGGCTTGCCAATCCCTAGAACGAACAGTAATATCTAGCCACAGCCAGTAGCCTGGAGAACAAAAGCTTTTGTGTCTTAGTTCCTGGCAACTGCACCTTCAAATTCCAATTTGTCAAACTTCTTGTATCATTATTTATGAGAGCAAAGGGTAAACATCTAATCTTAAATAAACACAAAGATCCCCCCCACACTAACTTCTGTATCATACAGGGAATTCAACAGACTCACACTACAAGGCAGAGGTGACGTGTAAATATTGACAGTAGGGGGCACGATTTTGAACCACTCCACTCCAGAAAGAAAATTAAATTAAAAGTATAAATCTTTGAGAATTTTTTTTTTGGGGGGAGGGGACACATGACCCCACATCCCAATCCTCCTCCCAGATACATTCATTTGTCACCTCTGATACACAGACACAGAAAGGAAAACTCTAATTATGGTATCTTTTAAATGTATAAAGTAAAAGAAAGTAAAGTGTACAGCTGAGCAAGGTAGAGCCCTCTCGCACACTGACAAGAATCATGGGACCAGGGCTGGACAGAGGCATGAGTGAGCCGGGCAGCTGCCCAGCGCATCAACCGATGGGGGGCGCCTGATGGCAGCTGTAAGGGGTTCACAGCATCCCTTACAGCTGCCATCAGGCACTGCGTGCCTGGCTCCCACAGCACCGGCCGCCCCCATCCCCGCGGTGCTGGCCAGCAACTCCCTTTTCCCCACAGCCGTGGGGCCCTACATGGCCCAGCACGCGTGCCATCAGCAACAGCCAGGCCACGCTTGCGCTGGGCAGGCCCCGGGCTGCGCACCAGCAGCCGTAGCCGGGCCACCCATGCACCATGGGGGCAGGCCTGTGCACCCTAGGGGGGCGGGCCCACTCCCCACGGGTGGGCCTGAGCATGTGCCGTGTGCCTGGGGGCGGCACCGCACGCCTGTGCCCGGGGCGCCAGAATGCCTCGGGCCGTCCCTGCATGGGACCATGACAAGTAACTAAGAAGCCCACTACCCTCTCTTGTCAGACAACCTCAAATTATCCCATTTCCCTAAATCTTATTAGAGAGAAAATAAACATTTCAGAAGGGGGAAGAATTCATCAGAGGAATATATCAGAGGGGTAGCCGTGTTAGTCTGAATCTGCAAAAGCGACGAGGAGTCCTGGTGGCACCTTATAGACTAACTGAAGTGTAGGAGCATAAGCTTTCGTGGGCAAAGACCCACTTCGTCAGATGCATGCATGCATCTGACGAAGTGGGTCTTTGCCCACGAAAGCTTATGCTCCTACACTTCAGTTAGTCTATAAGGTATCAGAGGAATGGCACACCTCTATTCAATGCACGACATGCAAAGAGGAGAGAGGAGGATTTGCCTTTTCTAGACCTGCATGTCTGGCCCAGGCAACGGTTCTCTGCCCATACACAGATGTCTTTCAGGAGAAGCATGTGGCATGCATTTACAGCAGGACCCTTCCACCTTCCCCAACCTTCATGGAGACATGGGTGTTTGGCTGGAGGGGAAGATTAACCTGACAGTGGAGAGAAAAGGAGTGTAACCTGAGAAGCAAAGGGTAGAGACACTAACTCTGGTCATCTGAAGAAGTGGGCTGTGCCCACAAAAGCTCATGATACCATCTACATGTTTTGTTAGTCTAAACTCTATAAAGTGCTACCAGACCATTTCTTGTTTTTTCCCTGTTACAGACTAACTCAGCTACCCCCTGAAACTCCTAACTGTGCACATAGTGCTCTGACTGCTGGGGCAGGTGCTCCAAATTTAGTAGAGGAAAGGTGCCTAGGAATTATTTAAAACATTGGTAAATAGGGTGACAGTTCCTCATCTTTCCTTCCAATTCAGCTGCTACCTCCCTTTTCTATTTCCATTGACTGTGCTCCTCTTTTCCTGGGCTCACAAGCTCCATTTTAGTTCTGACTCCTTCACCAACATCCTGGTTTTGATGCAATCAGGGTGAGTTACTTAGATCATGTCTACACTGGCAGATGTAAAGTGCTGGTAGTTACAGTGCTGTTGACAAAGTGCTACAGGGAAACCGCTGTTGTGTGTCCACACTGTGCTCCTTGTGACAATGGAGCATGTCCACAGAGAGCAGTGCATTGTGGTAGCTCTCCCCTTGTGCAACTGGCCACAGAATGCTCTGGGAAGTGTTTGCAATGCGCATGAAGCAGTCAGCGTCACGTGATGCAGGTTTCCCCAATCCCATTGCTCCATGGTTACCCTACTTCGTTGCCAGCTGCTTTTCAACAGAAGTCTGGGGAAGGGGAAAGATTGACAGAGTGTGTGTGTGTCAGTGTGCGTGCACATGGGGCAGACAGTGTGTTTTGGGGATGTCAGCATGTGATCTTGTAAATTCAGGAAGCAGCAGGAAATAATCCCCCTGCTGCAAGGAGAAGGAAAAACCCTGACATCTCAGCCTCCACCCAGCTCCCTCCTAGGGCCTAGGCTCTTTGCACAGCCTCTTTCTCTCTCACCCACATACACAGACCCCTGCCTCTGTGTTTAACAGCAGGAGTATTCCACCTGAGTGGTTTGCTCTGTGCCCCAGAGCAGGTCAGCACAGCATGCAGGCTGGCTGTCAGAAACAGGTCTCTGAAAGAGAATATGCACATGCCTGCAGGGCAAACAGATGAGTTCCACAAACAAAAAGCAGATGAGATTTGGGGGATTATAGGCCATTTCTGGAGGCCCGTCTGGATGCAGCAATAAACTCAGGTGTCCACACTGCCCCCTCTCCCCTTTCCCATCTGGCATGGTATCCAGAGTGCAGCAAGCTCTACACGTCTCAGGATATGTCTACACTACAAAGTTTTTCCGAATAAGCTTCACTTATGTCTACACTGCAATCAATTGCATTCTTTCGGAAAAAAAAAAATCGAAAGAACAGAAGGGTTTTTCTGACATTGGTAAACCTCTTTCTACAAGGAAGAAGCCTTTTTCCAAAAGAGCTCTTTCGGAAGAAGGCATGTGTGAACAGGGAAGAGGGAGTTTTCGTAAGAGGAGGAAACAGGAAAAAGCACAGGTGCCCTGGTGGCCATTCTACCCATAGTAATCACAGCTTACATGCAAGATAGCGTCCACACTGAATGGACGCTATCTGTTGAAAAAGCAGATGGCTTTTTTTATGCGCTTTGGCAGCGTGGACCTCTCTTCCGGAAAAAGTTTTTTGGAAGATCTCTTCTCTGAAAGAAGCCTGCGGTCTAGACATAGCCTCATTGAGATGGTTTACCTGGAGCCCAGAAACTGCAGAGTTAGTGCATACTAAGTGCCTTGCCAGTGTGGATACCTCAGGAATTACAGCGCTGGGAGCTGATTTACTGTGCAGTAATTAGCCAATGTAGACTTGGCCTTAGAGATGCTAGTAAAAGATGCAACTTGTTATAAGCTATGGGCAAACTCCTCACCAAGTCCAGTGCCAGCTGTTGAACTTCTTGAAGCCTATCATATCCACCTCTATCCTCCAGTGAAAATCTGCCCTTTCCCTTCTATCTTGATCCTTAGCCATGCTTTTCTCATCTTCTCTCGCTACTGCCAAAAGGCCACTGCTAAAATCCTCTTCTGCTCCCACCACAGTATCCCTCAGAGTCCTCCAGTGCCTTTTTATAGCACTGCATTCGATCCCAAACTTCCCTCTCTTTAATGCCCTTCCTCACCTCTGGCTTTTCACCCTCTCCACTGCTACCCCTTATTCTTGAAACAGCAACCCTTGCCCTATTACCTCGCAATTGTTCTACTTAACACCCTACTTCAATATACCTTCCCCACGTTGATCACATCATCTGCCTCTGCACTTCCAACTCCTTAATAGTCCCCCCCTCCATGTTTTGCCTGGTCTGGGTGTCAGTGCTACAGAGCTCTTCCAGGCGGTGACATTGATTTATACCATGTTTTGTAGAATGCCACATGCATTTATGGTGCTACATAGAGAACTAGCAATAAAACCCCAGAGTCAAACCAGAGACAGACAACAACCCTTTTTAGACATGCCATCATAACGGTGAGGTATTAATTTGCTAGTTTAAACTCACATACTATGAAATGATCAGAGTGAAAAGAATGAACACTCAATCCCAAAGAAAACAAATATCTCCCAAAAACACCTTGCCTCATTGCACAGTGAGTACTTCAGAGAAAGTTTATGAACAGTATGATATGTTTCTGCGGGGGGGGGGGGGGCGGAGAGAGAAAGAGCACAGTCTATAGGGTATCAACATTACAAAGAAACCTACTGTGCCCTACAGCAGCGTAGAGAGCCCTTAAACATATTGGTAAGCACCATGGGAAGTTAAACAGAAGCCCACAGTGCTCACCTCTCAGACAATCTCAGAGTCCCACTCCCTGAAAGCTTATAAGACAGAAAATAAACAATTCAGTGATGGAAAGAATGTGCCAGGGGAAAGTGCACTTCCACTTATTGGAGTGGTTTGCAAAGAGAAAAGAAAAGAATATTTGCATTTACCGTACCTGGGTGTTTGGCCCTAAAGACGGTTCAGGAGGAGCATTTGGCAGGCTTTGTGCATGGCGAGCTCACTTCCATCTTCTCTTTCATAGCATACGGAAGGTTAAAAGTAGGTGTTTCCCTAAGTTCCCTCTGGGCAGCTCTATCTACCAATTGTAATGCCCTTTACTGAGCCCATGCCTTTGCGAAATATGGTCAATATTTAACCCTTTTCCATGCAGGAATATGGGGCTATAACAACCTTTTATAACCTGCCAAGTGCCTCATCCTCCTACAATCTAGATTGAGCTCCCTTTTCACTTCCCTAGGAGACAGGTGTTTACTGGAGTTTTCATACTGGATCAGCCCGTGACCATGCCAATTCAAAAAGTCTATGAAGTGAGACAGAATAGCCTCCCACTGCATCAGAAGGAGAGGGCCGCTCCACGATCCCTGGTGGGTGGAGCCAGGCTGGGCCTGCCCCTCCCACCAGAAGCTAAGGAGCAGGACAGGAAATATAAGCGACGTGGCCACTAGCACAGTCCAGCCTGAGCCATGCTACAGGTCCTGAGTCTTTCTACAGGCCTGCCAATGGGGGCAATTGCCCAGGGGCCTAGGTCACTGCTGTGGTACCTTAGCCTCTTCAGAGGAAAGTGTCTCTTGATTGAAATATACTTTTGATATCCCCATGTGGGTTCCAGGGTGGGTTCACTGGGGCATATCAAAGGTCTTTGAATCAAAAGAGGCTGCTGCAGCTTTCCCCAGAGCAGACAGGTTGGGTCCTGGGAAGGGAGGCTTGGTGCAGCTGTCCTGGGGATCATCTGAGTAACTGGGCTGGGCTGGGCTGGCCCAGGATTCCTTTTGCAGGGCAGGCATAGTAGGCTTCTCAGCAGGGGGGAGGCGGGAAGAGGGGGCAGGAGCCCATGGATTTCTGCCCTGGGACCTAGAATTGCTGTCAGTGGACCTGCCCTGCTACCAAGCTGAGAAGTGATTCCAAAGGAACCAGAGTGCAAAAAGCAGCAACCTTTTTGCATGATCACAGAGACCATGCTAGGGACTACTGATGCCCAAATACCCTGCTAAGATGGAGGGCCCCTGGACCACAGAACCCCTCACAGAGATCATGCTAGGGAGTAGCGCAGGGACATTGTTCCAGTTGTGCTGTTAGAATCTGTCAGCTTGTGGTGCTATCCCTGTTTACCCAGTAGCAAAGCCCTCCACATCTGTCAGAGCCCTGGGTTTGGTCCCATTAGAGTGGGATGGGGTTAGGTCCCCTTACACCTGCAGCTGCCCAACTCCTGGGGTGGATCCCTACCTTCTTTAGGCCAAGAGGCTTGTGTTTTTCTGCCCTGTTCCTGAGTCAGGACATCAGGCAAAAGATTGTATGTAGCCCTGTCCTGCCCAAGCACCTGGGCTCCATAGACTACTTTGCTGCTGTGCCCTGCCTGACCCCAGAGCCACCTCTGCTGCTTTTCTGCTCTGCCCTAACCTATCAGGGGCCCTGGGCTCTCACACTTTAGTCACTAATTCCCTGATAGTGAGGCAAAGTGGCCTCCCACTGAACCAGAGGGGGAGGGATTACCACTAGCCCACTACAGTCTTCTGAAGCTGCTACACTTGTTTAGCGGATCATTCTCATGACTGGGAGAACCCAGGCTGACATTATGCCAGATATGCTGATCTCTACCTCTTCCTTCCATTATACAAAAGAAGGGGTGTTGATGAGGGAGGGGGTTAGTAAGAGCATTGCCATTCTCTGCAATTTCCAGGTGTGTGGTCTGGTTGGTGCACTGCACCTTACACGTAAGGTATTTGCCTGCCTGTCTGCTAGAGAATTCATAATAAGGCTCCTACACGGTTTCAAATACACACTGCTTCATCTCTTAGGACACACACACACACACACACACACACACACACACACACTTAATTAGATGCTCTGAAAATCTGTCTATGGGAAACAGCATTCCCCATCCTCCATCATATCAAAAATCAAATCCGATAAACAAAAGGAAAATCTCCAACAGAGGAAGAGTTTGTTGCATTGCTTCAATAGATGAGTGCCTAGGACAAATCGTTCCATGAGCAACAAACACTAGAAGTGCTTGACTGCTACCATCAAAGGCTGTGTCTACACTGGTGCGATCTTGCACAAAAGCAGCCACTCTTGTGCAAAAAGTTGCTGCCTGTCTACACTGGTTGCGTGTTCTTGCACAAGTAAACTGATGTTCTAATGTATAAAATCAGGGCTTCTTGTGCAAGAACTCTGACGCTCCCACTCAGGAATAAGCCTTCTTGCGCAAAAGCTCTTCCAGAAGAGGCCAGTGTAAACAGGCAACATGAATTTCTTGCGCAAGAAAGCCCTATGGTTAAAATGGCCATCAGAGTTTTCTTGCGCAGGAGAGCGTCTAGACTGGCATGGATGCTTTTGCACAAAAGCACATGCCAGTGTAGACACTTTCTTCTGGAAGATCTTTTGCAGAAGAACTCTTCCACAAAAGAGTTTTTGCATGAGAAAGTGCCAGTGTAGACATAGCCAAAGGGTTGTAATGGTTGTAGTGGACAAGCCCATAGGATTTAGTCTGAATACAAATGTCCTTCCTGGTACATACAGTATCTACCTGGGAATAGAATGCCATTTTTCAGTGCTAAGGACAGCTAAACAAGGAGAAGTCCATCCAGCACAGCATCTTCAGCTTTAGATTCACAGAGCTCGGGTTAACATCCTGAAGAGTTTAACTAGCAAATCAAAACCTACTTCCAGCTGACTCTGCATAATAGTTCTCTTCATAGCAGACTTCTGTGTTCAACTGTTAAGGGAGAAGGCACGGCTGTCCCCTCTCCCCTATATACTTGTGGTTGGGGGGAAGGGAAGCAGCAAAAGGGGCAGAGGCTAAATCTGCTGAGGGTGGCAGTGGTCAGAGTTCCCCACCTCCTCAGGCCTTTTCCTCTGCTGAGCAGCAAGTGCCAGCTTCAACAGGAGAAAGCTGCCACTGTCACCACCCCTCAGCAGGAGCTATGAATTCCTGCACTTGGAAAGCAGGAGCCTTCAGCTGTGGAGCTACAGCAGGAGGGTCCAGGCTGGGGCAGGAGAACAGAACTGTTTTTCCTCTTCCCTTCAGCTCCCTTGGGAGCAGGCACATGGCCAGGGGAGAAGGGAGACAGAAACAGGAAAGAGCAGGCACAAAGGCGGAGGAACAAAGGCAGTAGAGGGCATCCATGAGGGGAATCTGGGGGATAGGGTCAGTCATTGGAAGGAGAAAGAGAAGGGGCAAGACCTCATTTAGGGGAGAGAGAATGAGGGTCATGGGGAATATTATGGTAAGTTTGGGGGAAGGAAGAGGAGAGACAAGAAGGAGAGTTTTGGAGAAGAATGTGAAAGGTGGCTTGCAGAGGAGGAAAGAGATCCTGGAAGAGTCCATGGGAAGAAGTGGAGTCTGAGGCTTGCTCTACGCTGCAAACTCACATCAGTATAATTATGTCTGTCAGGGCTGTGAAAAATCCTCCTCCTGAGGGACATGGTTATGCCAGCCTAACCTCTCGCACAGAGAGCCCTATGCCAAGGGGAAACATTGTCCCCACACTAGGTCAATCGCTTAGTTCCTGCACGTGCTCATCAGACACTTCAGCTCTGCTAATCCCTGAACAAACCAAGGGCTCTCAACTGAGTCCAATCAGCTCTATCTTTAGACAACAGAGAAGAGAGGCGAGGGATAGGAGTGGGAGCATTAAATGGTGCCCACCACCTATCTGCATCCTCTCTCATTTTCATTAGGATTTGCCATATCTTCTCTCTGCTTAGAAAGTGAGATTCAGTTTAGGGTGACATTCCTTATCAGCAAGTGCTTTACAATTATTGGATGCAAATTATCTTGACCTCTAGACAAATAGTATCTCACTTTGGGAGCTGCTTTTTAATATTGTACTTAGTCATTATTGGAATGGAAAGTATTTTATCATTAATCATCCTCCAACATGAATACCTCATCTGGCTTGTTCCTAAATGCAGAAATAAAAGATACATTGAACAGTGTTTTCCTTTGTTATCAACAATTCTAGCATTTCCATCTAGTAATGGATTTCCAGCCAAATCATGCTCCAATCCTACAAACTTCATTACAGCCCCTGGGAAGGACTTAGAACCTTCTTAATCTGCTCCCCACCCTGAATATTAGGGATGCAATAGTGTTGTTGGTTAAACGATTAACCGATAAGCAAAAGCTTATCAGCAAATGCTATCAACATGGTGCATTCCCTCCCACTGCCCCTCTGTAGCCAGACAGAACCCCCTCTCTCCCCCCTCTCTCTCCTCTCCTCCCTCTGACATCCTTGGGAGAAAGAATCCTTGAGTGCGAAACTCTGTCTTCAAAGGCTCCAGGGGTGCTGGAATAACAATGGCCCTGGATGCTCGATAGGAACCAGATAACAGCGGCAATTGGGCCAGCAGGCGATCGGGGCCTCGAGCGGCCCTTGGCTGGTACCAGTAATTGATACATCTACACACACCGTCCCAGAAGAGGAATCTGCCGCCCCATCAGAAAGAATGTCCGGCCCTACGGATTTAGTTACTTCCACCTCACAGGTGCAAATTAAGCTTTGGACCCTGTGGGAATGGGTGTCACAAAGACATTCCAATTTAATTGGCATTTTAATGACAACAGAAGCATCTGCGTGACCACAGGGGTACAAAGTGGGGCCCTGTGCCCCACTCTAATTGGAGATCCACCCATATACCTGCTGGTCAGGTGGTCTTGGACCCCCAAGACTTTAGGGACACCTTCATCTCGTATCGACTGCTTCCCACTGGGATTGAGAGAAACGCTGGCTTCGCCGGTGTAAAGATCGCAGGGGTGAGAATATACCTGCTAGGTGTGTGTCTGTGCGCATTCAATAAGAACTCAGGGAACCAAAAGGGTTCCATGGTACCTTTAAGTGACTGTTATTGTATTGTCTTTGTAGTAACTGTGTTATCTGTAACACAGCAGTAACATTTAATAGCTAAGTGTGCCTTGTAACAATAAAATAATAACTGTTTAAACTTTAACCTGACTCCTCCTGTTGCTATAACAGAACCAAACACAATCAAAAAGAACCATAGGCAATCAGGGATAAATGCAGTAAGAACTGAGCGTTGAGTCATGCCACCTCCATGGGGCAGACTCTTGGGGCGCCCGTCAGTCTCCCTGGCTGCCCGCTGCAAAGGGACTTTGTCCTAGCAGTTAAAGACTCAGGTGTATCTTTGGGGCGCCCATCAGCCTCCTTGGCTGCCTGCTGAGAAGGGACTCTGTCCTAGCAGTCAAAGACTCGGGTGTGATAAGGCTCACAGACCACTCACTACCCCAGCCACCGGCTAACACCCTCCCCGGCAGCGGCTCTGCCAGTAAATTTTTAGAGGTGTGGCCAGCAGTCTGGCTCAGTCCCAGCTATCGCCAGTCCCAGGAGCTTTCCCTGCTGCGGCTCTGCAATAATACTTTCCTTGCAGAGCCACAGTGGAGGTAACTCTCAGGACCGGGCGCAAGCTGTGCTTGAGCCAGGCTGTCTGCCCACTAGTTCCTAATACACTTTCCCTGCGGAGCCACAACGACTACATGATTAACAAAATAATATGCTTCTTAACATCCGTACTGAATACTGCCAATTGGAACCCTCCCCTACTGAGCCACACCTCTAGCCCTGCTTGCTGAAGCCCTTGAAGGCAGGTTTCCCAGATCCACAGTGCACAATTCATACTTTGGGATTAACCCTTTTCTGCCCACACAGTAGCCAGATGCAGCTGGGTTATGTGGGTGGCCAGCAGCAGCCTGGAGGGGTTAGCTGCCATTATACCCAGTGCAGCCAGGACGTGACAAGCTGCACCAAGTGGGGGTGTGAGAGGGACAGCTGGGGAGTGGGAAAGCGAACAGATGAGCTTTGCAAAGACAAGGGCCAGGAATCATTTCCACTTTCTCTAAAGCTGGAAGCAGCTTCTGCCCCCTTCCCTTCCCACCCAATGCTAAAAGGCTGCTGCTGGCCACATTTTGGGGTGAAGCATGGCAGAAATTGGAGCTTGTGGGGAATGTGACCCTGCATGCCTCCCCTGCATTTTGCCTCAGGAAGTTGCAGCACCATGTATCAGAAAAGGCAGATCTCTCCCTCAGGCCAGCTGGGCATGGAGGCCAGTAGAGAGCACAGGGCAGGGTGCGACAGGCCAGTTGATCAACCTCATGTTTGAAAGGGGTGTATGGGAGTGTGTGTGTCATCCCTCCATGGGAGGAGGGTTAAGGTCTGTGTGTGACCTCTTTTCATGGGGTGGAAAACCCAGCCCCCTGGGAGGCTGGGCAGGGATGCCTCTTAGGCATCTATAGCCTCTACCAGCAGGGTGGTACAGCTCAGCAACCTTGTTAATAATGATCCTCCAATCAGTGGGCCGGGACGGCTCAGCAGTCTAGTCTATAATGAGCCCAGTCAACGGGGCGGTAAAGCCCAGTGGCCAGATCAGTATTGCAATTCTGGCACACCCCCTTTTGGGGATTAATGGAGGTGGAGTACAGGGACCGAGCCCTCCCTCTCCACCAAGCTCCAGGAAGAAAGTCTGATGAAACTCAAGAGGTTTGTCAGCCCAGCCCAGCCGGAAAGAATAAGAAGTTTCTTCTGCAAACTGAAGGAGAGATCTAGGGGATGTTTATGGAGGGCGGTGGATAGTGGGAGCAAGGTGGCACCCACCACACTGGTCTCTGTGGAAAACATGAAGAAACTGAGGGTACTGAAAGAGTGGGTGAGATGTCCACCATTCTGTCTTGTGTTATGGGGAATAAATAGCAACATGGAAGATCTAAGGCAGGGGGGCAGGTACATCTCCCCATTACTGCTGGTCAGTGATGGCCTTCTCCTAAAGTCCCATGCCGTGCCTCCAGAGTCTCATGCTTTGCATCACTACTGATAGGCTTCTGTCCTGTAGCTCATCAGATTGGCACTTTGGACACCACTCGGGGTATTGACCAGCCAGAAAAGGTGTCTGAAGAGAAGCACGGAGAGCTTCACTCTTCAGACTAACTTGAGGACTGTGCTAAGATGACAGCCTAAATCACAAGCCCATGTATCAGAGGTCTGTGTGAGGCCTGAGGCCTAGACAACAATGGCCAAGGCTTTGCTAATATAAAGCAAAGTTAAGCTGTGAGCACAGTAGAACTTGGCAAGAACAGGACTGAGATTACAGAAACATTCATATCTCAGAGGTAGTAGGCACAGGCCTTAAGAACATTCCAGAGGCATAACAACATCACCTCATATTAGGAAACATCTTGGTACCACCACACACCCCACAGATAACAGGAACATGCTGACCCAGATTCAGGATAAGGTCTAGCATGATGGATAGCAATGTTTTGATTGACCCCACCATGAACTAAGCTGAATCCATTGTCATGGGCACACATTTTCAGTATCCTCAGAGTCTACCAGGTGCTATTCCTGTACTTTGTTTACAACAAAATATGACCTGGTTCCTTTGTCCCTCACCTGATTTTGTGATCTTTGAGGGTTTGTCTCAGAGTCTGCCTTGCTGGCTATCTGCAGCTCCCAGGAGAAGCACAAGTACACAGCCTAACAGTTATCACCATTGCACAGAACAAGATACTGGTCAGGACACCACTCTGACTACTGACCACAAGAGGCATCCCTACACACCCTGCTCCCTGCAGAGAGGACAGGGGTTGAGGAAAGAAGAGGAAACTAACTTATTCCTGTAGGTCAGTAGCAACTGGAAGGAGCTCCTGGAGCTGGCAAGCTATGCTGGCTAACTCTGACATAGCTCATGCAACTTTGATGAACTAACTTTAAATATGTTACCTGAGTGCATTGAGGGGACAGTTTGTATTTTCACGGCACTACAGTTATTGAGTTTCAGAGTTTTGAGAAAAGATGAGCCCTCTCTGGCCTAAATATCTGAACAATTGTTTGGTTTATAAGTTCAAGGGACACTTCTTAATATTCCCAGCACTCTCAGAAAATTAAGGCATTTCAAATATTGCTTCCCATTTTTAATTTTTGAAACAGCAACACAGCTGTGTGAGTTTAAGATCCCATAAAAGGTAAATATTGGACACAGCCTGTCTATAGGGTCATTTGCTGCAAGTTCAGATTTCTAAGAAACTCCATGGTAGTAATAGCACTGGTTCATTGTTCTCAGTCATACCTCTTAAAGTTAAACTAATGCAAACTTTCTGGGCCTCAAATATCCTTGGGAACATGCTCAACACTTTGCTGCAGGGTCTCACATTTCCTCATGATGTCACAGTGCTTGGTGTGGTGCCCACAGAGCAGAAACAACCCAATGAATGTCCAAATGTTCTTACTGCTGGCGGTGATCATTGTTGGGATATTTGTGTGGTTTAGGGTTTCTCAGAATCAAGTTAACAACCTCCTGGTCACTTCTCTAGCAGAGGGGAGATTATTGGCATTTTCATTCTGGAGCAGACTATGGGCCAGATTCCGGCTCCCACGATGGCAGCGCAGAGGCGCCGAAGCTTCCTGTACTCTTTTTAGGGATATTCTCTGCCATGTAGCTTGTACATCCTTTGTCCCAAACACATAGAAAGCACTTGGGGTCCCATGTCCATAAACTTATCCTGAAATATCCTGTTGACTCAAAGACACAACCCCTGGCTTCTCTCAATGGGTTCATTGTACAGCTGATTGTCCTTGATGAGCCATCAAGGAGGCTGGATAGCACCGATGCCAATCTGTCTATGGGTGTCACCCAGATACACTGCACAAGTCTGGGACAACAGTAAACCAAAAAGATGACACATACATATGAACCAGCATATCACATGTAGCAAATCATGCCTTTTCTACCAATACTTTACCTAGCATATCTGATAGAATATTCACTAGTGTTTTGTAATATTGGTCCTGATAATTTTATAAATGATGATTCATAGTACATTCAGCACCACAAATGCCTATGACAAATAGATTCATGAGCTACTAATCACTTATACTGCTTGAGTGCTACCATCAACCACCTGCAATTATCTTTATATACAAATTCATGGCCTTTTTCTCCATACTGTATCAGTTTCATTAAGGTTCATTTGCAAATCATAAGGATAGTTGAACAAGGCAAAATCCATCTTGTACATCTCCTTGATCTTTTGGATTTGCTCTGAGCTCAGCTTTCTGAGATATGCCAAGGTGATATCATCACTCGTACGTTTCTCTGAGCTATATTTCTTAAAGTTCGGATAATGCATATCCTCTGGGGCACCAATGTTCCTAAGAACACGTTCAGAATCTTGCACTACGGTCTCAAACTTCCCCATGATGTCATAATGAATGTCGCAAGGATCACAGAGTAGAAACATTGGTCTCCAATGAATGTCTAATTTTTCTTGGTTTTGTGTCAGAATAAAATTAACAAACTCCTGGAAAGTGACCCTTTCAGTTGAATTTTTGTTTTTCCTGAACATGGCCTTGATCTCATTTGCAACAGTGATACTATAGTATGGCTCAGAATGCAGAAGCTTGTCTCTGTAAGCTGAAATCAACCGTTCCAGGGGATCTCTGGTGAACATCACTTTGGTGTAACTGGTCAGTAATTTCTCCTGGTAGTCAGAAGAGTAAGAACTCAGCCTCTTTATCAGTGAGGTTTTATGGATGAGATCATCATGGACTTCATTAATCTCTCTGCTCAGGTTCATTGTGAGGAGAAGGATGATTTTCTTCCAATTGGTGCAGCCAACCTTGGGCACCTCACAATAGATGAACTTGTGGTTATGCTCCACAAAGATCTGTCTTGCAACGTCATGTGGCAGTTTGCTTTGTGAATATGAGAGGTTGTTCATCAGGCACGTAGAGTTCAATATGTCTTTGCGATAGACTTGTCTCATCAGCCAATCCTCCTTCGGATCTGGAAAAGAAGACGTGTTCAAGAAAGCAACATAAACCATCAGTGTAAAGTAATTTAGCAGAATTCTCTTTTCATTCCTAAAACCACAGAACTGAAATTAACCCCCTGAGGAACTAACATTGCTGTTTAGGATTAACACAAATCTCTAGTTCACTGTCAATTGTCTACTCTATTACAGATGCACAACACAAGCTACTGTGATTATTAGAAGACTTGTGACAAGGAGAACCTGGGAAATGAACGACAGGAAGATTGTTTTTAGGAAAGTATCTGAAGATGCACAGCAGAATTTAATTGGCAAATGTTGCTTTTTTGACGGTCTCTCTATATGTGCCAGGATAACTACGAACCTGTCATGCATGCCCTCATATTTTGTCAGTATTATTTGTACTATCTATTTATGAGGAGTCCCGAGGCACCATAGAAACGAACAGATAAGCCTTTGTGAGTAAAACACAGTTCATCAGATGAATTGAAGTGGAAATTACAGAGGCAGGGGTATATATATAAAAGTACAACAAAAGAAAGAAGTTACTTGTCAAGTGTAGGACAAGTGTTAATGAGGCTAATCAAGTCAAGATGGAAGTGGCTCATTCACAGCAACTAATGGGGAGATGTGAATATCAGCTGCCGTGGAAGAGCTATATCAACCATGACCTGATTAATCTCATTAACACTTGTCCTACACTTGACAAGTAACTTCTTTCTTTTGTTGTACTTTTATATATATACACCCCTGCCTCTGTAATTTCCACTCCAATTCATATGACAAAGTGGGTTTTACCCAGGAAATCTTATGTCCCAATAAATCTCTTTGTTTCTATGGTGCCACAGGACTCCTTGTTTTTGCAGCTACAGACTAACATGGCTATTCCAATGAGACTTTATGTGTTTATGATTGCACCCTGGAAGTGCTTCAAGTTTTTCCTACTCTCAAAAAAAATTATGGTCTCTGTTCCAAGAACAACAAAATCCTTCTATTGATATATTCTTTACTTACACATTTTTATTTGATGCCTGTAGAACATGCCAGAAAGAAGACTTCCAAGAATGAAAATTAGGAGAATGAACACCTTCTTGAGCCTCTTATGCACCATCTTTTCCCAGGAAGGAGCAGGATGTGGTTTTTGTGCATTAAATCCCTTTCCCTAGCTACAAAAAAATGGGAGAAGGTTAATTGTTGTAGGAATTTTGCTACAAAAATATCATATGCTACAGAGAGCATAAGAGAGTCAGTGAGGTGCAGGAATGTGCTGTAGAGTGGTTATTTATTCTAACCAATGTATATTATAAGTGTTATATATTTTCTGTGACAAAAATACCTCATGAGTTGGTGTTACAGGTCCTACCTCCCCTCCATATGGCCCAGGCCTACCCATCCTAAAGTACATCTGGTCCACATCCCCTCACACCTCCTGTATAGTGAATGCAGTGCTGAAACATTCTGGAAAAGGTTACTTCCTGTTCCCTGCTCTGGGCTGCTTCCTACCCTGTGCCCCTGGATGGCGTAGGCTCCATCTGTGCGTGTAAACCCGTCTGTGGTAGTGGTGCTAGCTGGCACGGCATTTTTGGTATCTGGCGTGGTAGCGGTAGCTGGTGCGGCTGCAGGCCAGGGCTGGCAGGGCAGCAGAAACTGGCACAGTGGTTGCGGCACCGGCTGGGTCTGCAGCTCTGGCTCAGGCAACAGCGGCATTTGCTCCGGTGCTCTGACAGGAGCTCCTTCCCCTCTGGAGGTCAGCCCCAACTGAGCTGTTTCCCTGGCCTTTATACTGGACCCACAGTTGGAGCATGCCCAGCAAGGCCACAGGGGAGGGGCCTTCTCAGCCCAGCAGGCCAATTTACTCTCCCCTTGGCTAGTGGGGGGTTTATTCACCCTGTCACAGGTGGCAACACCCATACATGTCTCCCTGATCTCCCACACTAACATTACTCGCATGCAGCAGCTATGTTGGGAGTAGACATTCACAGTAGGGAAGTGTTCCCAGGAGAAATAATGCTTATAAATAGTAGTTGCTCTTGCAAGGTGCTGCTGCAAACAAGTATCTACACTACACGTTATGAAGCGATAAAGGTTAATTTATTTCCAAAATATAAACATTGACTGCATAGAAAAACACAGCCCCAAAATAACCTGCAATTAAACAAACTTTTGAAACAAAAACCATAGAAACCGGTAATTAGAAGAGTACAAAACATCTGTACCCACGTCAGTTCATTGCTGCCCGACATACCTGCCCTGTGAGAGCCGTGGTTGGTGCATGTGAAGCAGAGGTTTTCTTTACTGTCCCCAGTGTGGAGTGTTAGGGGTTGGATGTGGCCCTAAAGCCATGTAGAATGTGGAGGGCTGTAGGGAGCTGCTGAAATGGAATTCTCCGTTGACCACAAAGAGAAGTGAGCTCTGTTGGATCAGCTGGTCAGCAAGACTCTGCAGCATCTGGGTTTGCTGCCTGAGAAGCCCCATTATGTCCTGTTACATCTCCCTCTCCTACAGTTTGGCCAGGAGAGAGGCCCAGGAGTCCCATCTGTCCTTGTCCAGACTCCCGGCCAATCTGTCATGCCATGCTCCAGGCCTTCTGTGAATAGCCCAATGCAGCACTGGCTACCCGGCTCTCAACGACCATGTTCTCGCTAGTCTCCTCCTTTCTCCTCATTAGGCCAGGAAATTGAAGGAAGCATCCCTCAAGGCTTCAATAGTACCAGCTCCAGATAAACCAGACAGCTGTATTACCAGTTTTGCCATCATACCCAGCAGCAAAAGATAGGATTCACAACTCCCTGCCCTTACTCATTTGCAGTCAGACACTTGTTGACACTTCAGCCATTGGACATCATGGCACAGCACCACCAGAGACAAGGAGAGGGCAGTAAATGAGGAGGGATTGTGCATAAAATAACTTTTTCGGCCCTTAGTTCTACCAGTACACATACAGGGCATTGGTGCTGGTGCTTATCATAGAGTGGCCTGGGAAAGGGTTCCACTGTGGCAGGTTGCTGAGTGTCTCCATGGAAGCGTCATCAAACTCTCTCAGCAGGATACAAGGGACATCACTATGTGCATAAATCAACTGCTGCGAATGCCACCCACCTGCTTAGTTCTGCAAGGAACAGCTAATAACTCTACCTGTTCGTTATATCGCTATATCTGCTCCGACACATAAAACAAAAAGAAGAAGTAGATGCCCATGGCCTGCTCACATGGGGATGAGCCAGGTGCTATCTTCACACTGACACACTACAAGGCAGAATTTACACACCCCTTTACCTGAAGTGCCCCTGCATTTGGCTCCTCTGCTCTCTATTGGCGGGACAGGGTTCATCTGTGATGGGCTCTCAAAAAGATCCTGGCTCGTTTCAGAGTTGGACTTTGCTGATGTTTCCCTTTCTGTTCTTCCTGAGCCTCCTCACTCTGCATGTCAGAGGTCCGTGTCTCAGGCTCCTCAGAGGCATCCATCCTCTGTGGGGTGCTGGTGGGGTCTGGGCAAAGCCTGGTGTGCAGCCCCTTGCAAAAACAGCGCTCTACAGCTCAGCATTGATGGCTGGCCTCCCTGGACTTGTGGCATGGCTCCCTGGCTTTCCCCTGGCGTTGCTGCTGATCTCTGTCCTACCCCCCTGTGTGCATCCCACATGCAGTCTGTGCTGATGTCCTCATTTCTACAAGGGATCCCCCTCACTGTGCCTGAACAGCCTCTTCTCCCCACCAGCCCAGAGAGCCAGTTCTCCTGTCTACTCCAGGAAGCAGCATGTCTAGAGCTTGGAGCCAGCATGGCTGGGCAGTTGCACACACAACCATTCTGCCAGGTGGAGTCAGCAATAGGGGCTGGGGTCATATCTATGGGTTCCTCTGAACAATACAGAGCAGCACCAGCTTGAGCCCCCATGAAGTAACCTGGAAAATTAACCACTCCCCGGCATCTCTAGGAGGCAACATTCATATCTGCCAACGGGGGAAAATGACCTGCACCCTTTTAATCATCGCCAGCACCCTGCACGGCATGCTGCAGACCCCCAAATGGCAGGGTCTGGGCAGCCCTGAGGGTGGGTAGAAGCACACAATGGACGGTGCTGAGGTCTGTCTGCTCCAGTCCCGCCCCTTCTGTCTGAGGCCCTGCCCTTTCTGGAAACCCCTTGTCCAGGGGCCCAGCACTGTTGACTCACCTGGCAGCACTTCCCCATTCAGAAACACTGAATTTGTGTAGTATATAAAAGAAACTTTTATTGAAAGGAAACCCAGCATTAATCTGGAAAACCACCACAGCAATGATTAAAAAGCACCTCACCATAAGCAAACAACCTACCTTCCCCCCTCCTAGTTTGCTGCCTGGGAAGCCCCATTATATTCTTTTGCATCTCCCTCTCCTTCTGCTGAGACTCCTGGGCCTCTCTCCCAACTAATCTGTCTCTGCCAAATTCACCCCCTAGAGAGCTGCTCAGGTAGGTGGCAATGTCTTGTAGTTCTTGACCACATCCTGTGTCATGTGTCTAAAGTAAATTATATCCCAAAGCCAGCCAGAATTGATCACTTTGGCAAAACAGGTCAGTCAGCTGAACACTGAGGTAGAGTGGGTGTGTTTCTGCAAATACGGCCTGCTCCTGAATTCTTCTCCTCCAGGTTGTCACTAGCTGTCAGGAGAGAGCTCATTTAGACCTTGTTTTTGCACCCTACAAGGGAGAGCCACTAGGTGTGCTCACCAAGCTGGCCAATCAGAAAAAAGTATTTCTAAAATACACAGGGGTTTCAAAGTAGGGGGTGGCTTCTAATCTCCATGATCTCTGGGCAGTGGAGTTCACATTTGTGATGGAACAGTCACTGTTGGGCATTGTAGGACAGTTGCTGGAGGACTGCTAGGGTCAGCATAGGTCACACAGTGTGCACATTCACCCTGCATTGACCACAGTATATCAACCACGACACACCACCGTTCACAGAGGCAGTGTCACTGATTAACCAAAGCAGGGTTCTTACACTGGCAGGTAACTGATGAGAGTGTAGACACAAGTGCACAGGAAGGCCGATGCAAGGCAACTTATGTCTACCTAACTGTTGCATACACCAGGTCTTGGACTCAGCATAAGTAGTAAATCTATTCAGCACTATAAAAAGAATATGTACATGAAGCCCTTGGACAACACATTATTATGAGGACACTAGAGGAAAGTAACCAACATTCACCAAATCTGCATATTCCCTCATGAAAAGCACTATTTATAAAAATAAGTGCAACATTTGCAGACCAAACTATAACTGCATCACTAATAAAACTGCAGTATTTTGGTTCGTTAATGTAAAATACTGTAGTAGTTTTTATAATAATAGATTCATGCAATGACATTATGCATTGGAGAATAAAGCAGGCAAATTTATTGGCATTTCAACTGAAGCAAATCGTACGTACAATGCAGAGTCACTTGTTTGTAGAGTCACCTAACAAAGACTGTCTTACAGATCCCTCTCAAATTAATGACATTTTTCTGACTTTCTAGAAAAAATCCTATTCAGTTTCAGTCATTAAGACACACCGATTTTTTTTCCTCCTAAAACTGACATTTCATTCATTATTTTAAGAAAGGATACATCCCATTCCATTTCAATTCAGCACACTCAGTCAGGGCCAGATTATCTATTAGACACAGTGCCTTGGGCCTATGAAAAATTTAGGGCCTAAAAAAATTCATAATTGACTAAAAATAAGAAAAGGTAACTGCTAAATCACACTTAATTATTTGCTATTTTTTCATTAGAATATATGTGCAAATGTTGAAGATCAATTAAACGCAATGTATTTAATCTTTAGTCAACAAACAAGAATCAGATGTAACATACAATTACATATTTACTTTGCAACTCTTTGTTGCAAAATCACAGGTTATATCATCAAATGTCATTTTTCTCAAAAGCTTACTCACGATTGAAAGAAGTGCATGGGAAGATACTCATTTCTGTCCCATGGTAGACTGAAGACAGTTCTTTATACGTTTTATCTTTGAAAAAGAGCGCTCCCCTACACAGTTTCTTCCCAAGATGGTGAGAGCATTTCTTTCAGAATGTGACATTTGGCAAACTTGTCACCAGCTTGTGTGCTGTTTGTGCACTGATCATTGCTGCCACAGATTTCTTCTCAGTATACAGATGTGACAACAACAGAACTTCATCTGTAAATGCTTGTTCGAGAACTGACGGTTAGATATCTACTAATGCCCTTGCTCTAGAGGCAACTTTAGCACTGGACATTGATCTAACCACAAGAAAACTGAACCTTTCATTAAATGTGGCATATGCTGCTCATTATCTGACCATCTCAAAAATAAGTTTATCCAAGATAGGATATAAGCACTGTGTGTGAAATTTGTCCCTGGCACTCAAATCCAAGATAGTATTATCTATACAAACTTCCTCAAAAAATTGCTTTTTCAGTCGTTTGTGTGGTATGGTCTCATAGTAGTCAGATGGTGTGAGATCTTTTGCAAATGGATTTCTGCCTGGAGATATTAGCTTGATCTAAAAATTAGTTTGTTTGGAGGGAGACAGATCCAGAGCAGACAAAGATGGAGGAGAGTTTTTGCGTTAGCAGATCTTAATGCAAGATCTGACTTCACCTGGATTGATGGTTTTCTATTTTAAAGCAGTTAGGTTGTTTTTTAAGATAAGGATCATATGGATAGGCCTAGCTCATAACATTTGCATGATTATATTTCAAAGAAAGTTTACATAGATATTAATGGATATGGAAAGAAAAGGATTCTTTTAACAAATTTTTTGGTGTGTTATAGATATCTGAAGACTAATTTTTTTAATACCTGTGTTACTAATTAATACATGATAATTGTTAAAACTGGAAGAACTTTGCCATGGAACCTGTTTGTTTGACCTTTCAAGTAGACTTGGATTCCAGACAAGGGATTTCTATTAAATTTTAGAATTTGTTTGGAGAGGGGCATTAAGGCCAGATCTTGTCTATATGGTGGAGTTCTGGGTCTTATGAGTTAATGGGTGTACTAGGTCTAGGTGTGATGCTAGGTTTGTTGTAGGATGAAGACTGTATTTGCAAGCTCTTTACAAAATGGATCTGTCTACAAATTCTGAAGCCATGTGTTAAAGTGCTGCTCTGGAGTTTCTACTCTGAGTTGGTGACACACACAAATGAAAATTTCAAACAAGAATAACTTTTATCTGTGTTTACAGATCTCTGTTGTACTTGCATAATGATCCTAAACATTCATTTAAAATACCTATCACCAACCACCTGATGTTTTACTTCCCTCCCTATTTTGCTTTATTACTTATTTTTACTGTTTTGTGTTTGTACTGTTATTTCATAAAAGACAAACAATCTTGAGACACAATGTTGCCTAATTATCAGCTCTGCAGCACAACGCATCGCTCTGTGGATTTTACAGTTGTAGCAGCAGCAGCACCCTACTTTTCTTCTTATCAGCCAATCAACTATCAGGTGAATCATAAGTATAATTGTAGTATACAACAAAATGGCTTGGTAGCACTCAGCTACTCCCTGAAGCTTTTGAACAAAATGGCTGTTATTTTAGAATGAAGGACCATGAATTTCTCACATGGTGCGCCACTTTCAAGAGCAAAAATGTAAGTGGGTGATATTGCGTGTGTAGGTAGCATTTCTATAGTCTCTAATTTAAGGGCCTACAATTATGAGGCCCTTACATTATGAGAGTGCCTAGGTCCTATGAAGAGCTTAATTTGGCCTTGCACTCAGTGATGACCAATGAATTGTACATATACAGAGTAACAGACAAGGGTGGTCTCTTTCACCATTATTGCTGTCCCTGGCTTTCCAACAATGAGTTGGGAGGGGGAAAAAAAGGAACTATCCAGGGCCAAGTGTATATGCACACACATTTGTCCATAGTCACATGCAAAATCATTTATTCTTGTTTGCAATGAGTTTTTGAAATACCCATTCAACTATGAAGCTGTTGCAAAGGAGAGCGACTTTAAAACTTCAATATTTTGTAACAGTCTATCCTTTAACAGCAAATGCTGAAATTAGTTGGAAATTTTAAGTGATTATGATTAGGATTGCTTAAGGACCCTAAAGAGCTTAGGCACACACTGAAAAATCTGTTAGTCACTAGCTATCAAGAGAGCTCACTCAAACCTCATGTATGCACACAACAAGGGAGAGCCAGTAGGTCTGCTCTCTAAATTGGGCTATCAGGAAAATCACATGATTTAAGAATATAAAAGGGTTAGTATGTTCTGGAAATAGCTTTAACAATGAAAATGTTGGTGGAAAAAAAATTTGAAACCATCTGTTTTGCATTTCATCTGCATTTTCAGGTATTAGAGGAATCCCTACATTAATGTAAAAATGGAGTCGTAACAGTTTACAGTTGCTAAAAATTAGATGTATGGTTCTGAAAGGATAGGAATGCCTTGCCCATGGGAGGCTCTCTTTTATTCCTTCCAGCTATGCTTCATGTGGAGAATTTAATCGTGGATAAGGAACAAATGGATACGTTAATAAGATCAAGAGCCAATTTATAAATTATGCAGAAAACCAAAATTTCGTAGTTAAATAGAGTGCGGTATCCACTCCAGAGAGTTTGAAATAGTCTGTAGATTTTAGTGAAGTATTTCGTTTTGCCATATAACTGTTACCAATTGAATTTAATAATTATGTTTTAAAAATGTGTAAGTCACATTTTTCCTATATCTATTTTTTGCATTTATATCCATGGATTATATTTTGAGGGGATACAAATTGTTCAGAGGATTTCCAGCTATAACATTACAATCTTGGGCTTCTCTTTTAAATGCAGCTATGGCTTCTTGTCAATATCAACAAACAAGTATTATCTACAAAATTATGCCTGGGTCTGTGGGAACCTAGATTTTATGAAACTCACATTGTCCTACCACAAAATCTAAAAATAGAGCACATGATCCTTAAAATATAAGGGACAGCAAATAAACTATTCCATTATTTAGAAAACCTGCAGAAGGCCAAAAAAAAACCCATTAATTGTATATATTCAAGAGCAATAAAGACTGAGTAAATTTAACATACCTATGTTGTACAGTTGGAATCAGCAAGTCTTCCTGCCTGGACACTGGCTGTCTCTGTGTAGAATACAATGCAGTTTTGCGCACCAATGGCTCACATTTGGGTTTGTTTACTTAAGAATCTGGCTTAAAAAAGAAAGATGTATCCTTGAACGATGTGCATGTCATATAGTTTATATACCATGATACTTTTCCATAGCAGATGTGTGTGGGACTCCATTCGGCAGTATAAGTCACTTGACAAGAAAATTAAATAAAGACTGGCTGCAATCTTTGATCTCTCTTTTAACCATTTCCTCCACTACATTTTCTCCTCTTCCTCTAGGTGAGTACTTCCTCTAGGTGAGTAATGGAAAACTTTTTTCCCCGTGTGTAACCAACACACATTCTGGGTGTGGTGTACTGTCTTACTTAGTGGCACTGAGACAGCTTACCGCGAGAGAATAATGAGTCTGTTTTACAGCTATGGCGCGTGCACTAAACTCTACAAGTCCCAGATTCGATTCCACTTGTCAGCATTACGCATCATATAAGCCTGCTTTGTTCTTATAGTTTAAAATCTGTCAGCTTTTAACAAATGTGACCTACCGTCCATAATTGTTAATTATTGATGTATCATAGCAGTGCCTAACAGCCTCAGTAGGGAATATGCATCTAACCCAATAAATGGTCTCTGCCCGGAAGAGCTGCATTGTAATGCAAATGGAAGGCAAGAGAAGACAGGTGGATACACAGACTGATGGAAGGGAGCACAAGGTAACAACGAGAGTTATATAATCAGTGTAACAAGCAGTGGTCGCAGCAAACTGACGTCAGTATTTTGAGGATCAGAGTAATTCCTTTCTTGCTTCTATTTTGTCCCAGTGTTTCTCAGTATAATAATGCAAGGGGAATATCTTCTGGTGGTAAAGGCATCAGCAGAACGCATAGGGAGATTTTATATCTTTCCATTTGGAGGCATCAAAAGCCACATCAGTTGTTTTAATGCTGGTGCAAAATGGCAATTGTATACACTGAAGAAAATCCATCATGCTTATTGCATAAAAATAACATTCCCATCTTCTCCTAATAGGCCCCTCTGCTCCTGCCCATCTCCATTTCCAGCTCCTAATTCCCACAGGAGCCAATTCTTCATCCTCCCGCCCCCCCTTTCCTGGTCTTCTCCCTTAGCCCACCATTCCTTCCCCCCTTTAGGTTTGAAGCAGGTAGGCTCACTGGATACCTACAGGGGTATATTGTAAACATTGAATTAATGGTCTCCCTACTCTCAATTCTGGCACCATAGCACCCCTCACCTCCAGCAGCTGGGAGAAGCAATTTCAAGGAAAGTCCTGCTCAGTCCTTACAGCCTGGGAACAGAGCATGTTCTCTGGAGAATTTAACTGAAATCTCTAACGAGGCTCTACTGGGCATGTGGAAAGCATCATTATTCTGAGGCTTATAATATTTCCAGAACTGGACAAATATTCATGGGGACAGCACAGCCACAATCATCATCTCTCATGACTCCCAAAGGCTTTCCAGATTTGCTGCTTCTGAGGCCTTAGATGTGTGACTTTCCATTTGGCATACTAAAACACGGCTGTGTCTACACTGGCACAATCTTGCGCAAAAGCGGCTGCTCTTGCACAAAAACTTGCTGCCTGTCTACACTGGCCGCGTGTTCTTGCGCAAGTACACTGCCGTTCTAATGTATGAAATCAGGGCTTCTTGCACCAGAACTCTGATGCTCCCGCTCAGGAATAAGCCCTTTTGCGCAACTGTTCTTGCGCAAGAGGCCAGTATAGACAGGCAACATGAATTTCTTGTGCAAGAAAGCCCTATGGTTAAAATGGCCATCAGAACTTTCTTGCACAAGACAGTGTCTACACTGGCATGAATGCTTTTGCGCAAAAGCACATCTGTTGTGGAAAAGTACATGCCAGTGTAGACGCTCTCTTCTGGAAGAATTTTTGCAAAAGAACTCTTCTGCAGAAGAGTTTTTGCGTGAGAACGTGCCAGTGTAGACACAGCCACACTGTTCTCTTAACACCTAGCTTTTTCAAACCAATCCTAATCACTCAATACCAGTGGCAGCACCTCATAAAATAATGATATTTTCTATTCCCTCAATTTTAGTGTCATCTGCCAACTTCATCAGTCATGATTCTGCATTCTTGCAGGTCACAGCAAAAATATTAAATAGCATTTACCAATTTTAAATATTCATATACAACATTAGTTCTCTTTCAGTCCTCTGAAACTTTGTGGAATGCCCCAACACTGACTGAAAATGAACATTGATGATCCTGAGAGCTCCTCAGACAGCTCTCAATTACTGGAGGCAAATTATTTGGACTGTTGATCAAATAAATACCTAAAACTTAAGGAATTACTGTTAACATTGTCCTTATAATATATAATTGGAATGGAACTTTTTCATCGTGAATCTTCATTATCCAATGTGAATAACTTACCTGTCTTGTTCCAATTACAGAACTAAAAGATATATTGATCATTTTGTTTTTTCTTCATTATTAATTAGCAATGCCAGCTTTTCCATGTAATAATGGCCCATTTTTAGGATTCCTTTTAATCCTTATATATTTAAAAGTCTCCTTTTATTGTCCTTAACTACCGTGGCCATAAATTTCTCCTTGTATCCTTTTTGCCTTTCTTATCAATTTTCTGCAATTCCTACCTTCTAATTTATATTCATTGTTAACAATACCAGGTGGAGGTAATATGTAACTTTTGATAGTGGGAGGGCACAATTTTGAACTACCCGGCCCCACACAAAAATGAAGTAAAAATAAAAATACAAACCTGGCTGGAAACTGGGGGTGTGGGGAGGTATGTGCATGGTCCCACATGCTGCTTCCCCTCTCATGCACCACCTCTGAGACACAGTATTTCTTTAGAGAGAGGGTAAAACTCTAGTCTATGGTATATTTAAAAGTATAATCTAAAGGACAATGGCAGTGCAGCAGAGCAAGGTGGAGAGTCCTCTCACAGGCCAGTAAGAACCATAAGCCCATGGTGAGTTACTAAGCCCACTCACTTCTCCTATCAGACAACCTCATATGGTGAGGTCACACTCCCCTAAACGGTATTCGACAGAAAGTAAAGAATTCAGAGAAGGGAAGAACACACCAGAGGAATGGGGCATATCTATGTACTACATAGTGTGCACTTGGAGAAGGAACATTTGCCTTTACCCTTCCTGGATGACTGGCCCAGACAAAGGGTCTTTGCCCATACACATCTGCCTTTCAGGAGGAGCATCTGGCAGACTTTGTGAATGGAGGGCTCATTTCTGTCTTCTTTTCATAACCTTCACAAAGTAGGTGTTTCCCTAAGTTCCCTCTGGGCAGCCCCATCTGCCAATTGCAATGCCCTTTACTGAGTCCAAGATTCTGGGAAATATGATCAATATTTAACCCTTTTCCATGCAGGAATATGGAACTATAACAACCTTTTGTAGCCTGTCAAGTGCCTTGTCCTCCTATCATCTAGATTGAGCTCCTTTGTCACGTCTCTAGGAGAGAGGTATTTACTGGAGTTTTCATACTGGATCAGACCATGGATGAGATCCTGGTTCTGGATAAAGCAATGCTAAGAGTTTTCAAAGCTGCTATACCTGTTTAGCTGAGCATTCCCACAAACAGGCTGGCCTAACACCAAATATACTGCAGCTTTACCTCCTCCTCTAATTGCCCACTAAAATAGAGGGAGTGGGAGGGATGTAGTTAGAGCACTGCTGTACTCTGACAATTTCCAGATGTGTATGAAGTTATGATTCTGTTCAGTGCACCTCACCTTTATAGGTAAGATACCTGCCTGCCTGCTAGAGGATTCATGATGAAGGCTCCTACAGTGTTTCAGACACACACAGCTTTGTCCCTCAGGACAATTGTATATAATAAAAAAATTTAAAAAAAACAAAACCCACACACAAAGAAAAATAATCAAAATCAAAATTATCTGGAGACTCAAAGTGGATGCTCTGAAACATCTGTGCATCAGAAACACAACATTTCCCAACCTTTACCTCCATTATATCAAAGTGCCTGACTCTAAATATTACTTACATTTGTGGCAATCAGATCAACAAAAGGAAAATCTCCTACAGGTGAAGGGTTTGTTACATTGATTCAGGCCGCTGCTAAAATCCTCTTCTGCTCCTATCACAGCACCCCTCAGGCTATGTCTACACTGGCGGGTTATTGCGCAAGAATGGCCGTTCGTCTGGAAAGCGTCCACACTGCCCACCCACTCTTGCTCAAGAAGATTTACAGTACGGCATGGGAAGAGGGCTTCTTGCAAAAGAGCTACGCTCTTTTTTAACAGGTGTAAGCCCTCTTGCGCAGGAGCTCTTGCACAAGAGGGCAGTGTGGATTTCTTACACAAGAAAGCCCTATGGCTAAAACGACCATCAGCACTTTCTTGAGCAAGAGAGCGTCCACACTGTCATAGATGCTCTTGCACAAAAGCACAGCTCGCACAAGGCAGTGTGGACGTTTTCTTGTGCAAGACTTCTTGCACAAGAACCCTTGCTCAAGATGTTCTTGCAGAAGAAGCCGCCAGTATAGACATAGCCTCAGAGTCCTCTAGTATCTTTTTATTGCACTGCATTTGACCCCAAATTTCCCTCTCTAATGCCTTCTCACCTCTTCTCTGTGGGTTTGCACTGTCTCCAATGCTACCCCTTATTTTTGGATCAGCCTCCTTCCTACCATTACTTCTCAGGTGTTCTACTTAATACCCTACTTCTTCTATAGAGCTTCCTTACGCTGATCATGTCATCTGCCTCTGCACTTCCAACTCCTTCACGGTCCCCTCCCCCGCACGTTTTGTCTTGTCTGGTGTCAGTGCGAGCTCTTCTGGGCAGTGACATTAATTTATACCATGTTTTGTAAAATGCCAGATACATTTATGATACTACATAGAAAATTAGCAATAACCCCCTAGAGTCTGGCCCAGAGTTAAGCCAAAGGCAGAGAACAGCCCTTGTTAAACACCTGCACCATCCTGTGAGATTTTAATTTGCTGCTTCATGATCTCACACCATCAAATTATAGGAGCAAAAAGAATGATCAGTCATAATCCCAAAGAAAAATAAATTCATCCCACAAACACACCACTTTATTATTACATGTGAATGCCTCAAAGGCTGTTTACGAACAGTGTATTTCTGAAGAGAGAGTGCGCCCAGGCTATAGCTTTTAAAAGGTACAAACTAAAAGAAACATACTGTGCCACACAGCAGCAAAGGGAGGAGCCCTTTCACAAACTGGTAAGCGCCATGAAAAGTTACACAGAAGCCCACTGTGCTCTCCTATCATCCAGCCTCAGAGGGAGACATCATCCCTCCCCCCCTTAACTGTTACACAGAAAATAAACCATTGCATGAGGGAAAGAACATGCTCGGGAAAAGTGCACCTCCTTTTTATGGGCTGGAAATGGAGAAGGGTGAGTATTTGCCTTTACCCCTACCTGGATGTTTGGCCTATGCAAAGCTACTCTGTCTGTGCACACCTGCTGTTCAGAAGGGCTCATGTCTCTTTTCTGTTTTATTACATGCTGTTTAAATAATAAAAGGTTGATATATTATTTGTCCAATGCGGGCAGCACATTCTGCATGTTATCATAGTTTGTGCAATAGCCCCATTCCTAGCTAATATTGTAAATGTTTAAACCTTTTTTATGCCACTGTGTGTCAGTAATAACCCTTTATAGTTTATCATATGCTTCATTCTGTGTGCATAATGCACACTTTTTTCCTAGTTATTTTTCTACCAAAAATAATAGTGGGAATTTTGATACTGGCTCAAACCCGAAACCCACATAGTCTACTATTCTCCCTGAAGCAATGAACAATGCTTGAGAGAGTGAAATACTGCCACAGTACACCTACTTACTTATTAAAACAAAAGGAAAAACTATGCAACACTTTAAAGACTAACAAGATGGTTTAATAGGTGATGGATGAGCTTTCATGGGCCAGACCTACTTCCGCATGTGATCCTTTCTGACATTCTCTTATCCCCTATCCAGTGCTTAAAGTAGAGGTAGAGAAGAACCACAAAGGGTTGCAGACCCAGCTAAAGAGAACACATAAAATTAATACAAATAATACTCCTCATACTGGATAACTGAGTTGTGCACTTCCAAGCATTGTTTTACCAAAGCTGTTGCTCCCAGATTATGATCAACCCACCTTTTTTCAGACCACCTGAAGCACTGTCTCCACTTACTTCTCCCATTACATACACCTCTCCATTTCACAGTCTTGAATGAGAAGTTTTAATTATCTATATTAACTTTGTGTAATCATAAATACCAGCGATCACAACATTATCCAGGCTACAGTATATGACTGTGTGTGGTCTCCTACTATAGAGAATCCCCATGAGGGGGACTATGAAGTAGGACTTATTTTTTCTAAATGTCCTAGCATTTATTGCCACCAATTCCACCTTACCTTTTGACTCCTGGAAAGTCACCTTTTCAGTAAGTGTTGGTTTTGCTGAACTTGGCTTTAACTGCCATCTGCAACCGCTACATAATGCAGCTCTCGATGGGCAGGAGTTTCTCCCTGTACGCTGAGGGCAGCATTTCCAGGGGATCCGTGGTGAACATCATTTTAATGTAAATATTCAGCAGCTCCATCTCCTGGATGCAAAAGTAAGAACCCCTTCTCTGCATCAGAATTATGGATCATGTTTTCTTGTTTCAGGAGCCTCCCTGCTGTGATTCATTGTAAGGAAAAAACCTATCCTGCACTTGGCACAGCCCACATTGAGGCACCTGACAGCAGATGAATTTATAATTCAGCTCCACCAAAAGCTAGCTGACAACTTGAGACAGCAAACGAATGCCAAACCAGAGAGGCTGTAAAGCAGGCAGATGGGACTCAGTGTCTTTTCGATAGAATTGATTCACCAGCCAATCTTCTGTAGGACATGAGAGAGATGCTGGGCAGAAAAAAAGGAAGATACAGGACTGCTGTGTAATAACCTTTCAGAATTGTCTTTTCTTTCAGCCTTCACAGAGCTGAAGTTAACATTTTGAAGAGTTTAACTAGCAGATCAAGGACAAAAACTACCTACAGATGATTCTACTCTATAGCAGACCTCAGAGTTTAGCTCTTAGGGAGCAGCCGTGCCTTCCCCCCAACACACTTTTGGTTAGAAGGAAAGAAACAGCAAAGGGGGTAGGGATGTTAGATAGCATGTAATGAAATAGTCGTGTAACCTCACTAAATGTTAATGGTTACACGACTGTTTGATAGTCCCTGGGAGCAGGGCCGGAAGTCAGGGCAGTCCCAGCTCCACTCCCGGGAAGCCCCTTGCTGCCTTTGTATCAGAGGCAGCAACGTGGCATGGCAGGTGGAGTTGGTCCACAAAGGGAGCCAGTTTAAAAATCGGCTCCCCCTGCAGACCAGCTCCCGCCTGCTGCCCCATCCTGCTGCCTCTGATATAAAGGCAGCCAGGCAGGGCAGCAGCAGCCAGTCTACGAGGGGCCCAAGCTCACCACAGAAAGAGGCTGTGCCAGCATCCCATGGAGCAGCCTCTGTCCGTGGCAAGACTGAGCCTGCTGCAGACCGAGGTTGCTTTGCAGCAGCTTCCCCTGACACCCTCCCTCTGCAGGGGGAGAGGGGAAGGAGGTGGAGCTGATGCTTTCAGGGAACCAGAGGGGCAAACCTCTCTATCTTCTGTAATGAGGCATCATGGAAGGCCAGGGTGAAAAACTACAGTATGAGGCAGAGTGCAGAAGTGTGTCTGTAAACTGAAACCAGCCAGTCTAGGAAATCTCTAGTGAACATCACTTTGTTGTGACTAATCAAGAGCTCTGTCCGCTGCTCACAAGGGTAAGAACACAACCTTATGAGTGCGGTGTGTGGACAGTCATGTTTTACCTCAGAAGCCTCCCTGCTTGCTCAAGTTCATTTGAGGAGAAACACTGAATAAGGGCCATGATCTCTACCCTGGACCAGGAAGGCACCTGCCTTCTCCAGCCCCTTTCAGGCTCCTGGGAGCTGGCAGACTGCTCCTGAAAGCGGTGGAGGGCTGGATGCCAGTGGCTTGCTGGCTCATGTTTTGGGGCCACTGGGTCCCGGTGGCCACTGCTGACTCTGGGCTGGCAGGCTTGGAGCTGGCACAGGCACTGTGGCCAGAGTCGACCCCTTTAATGGCTCCAGGGCAGGGGGAGAGGAGAGTAAGTTTTCCTGGTTGTGGCCAGAGTGGCCACCAGGGCTCCCTGAGAAGGGCTGGGAGGCCCCCTATTTCAAATTAAGTGTCTACATAGCACTTAATTCGAAATAGCTATTTTTAATTTGGTATTACTTCTCGTAGAATAAGGTTTACCAAATTCAAATTAAGCGCTCTGCTACTTTGAATTCATTTTGAAATAGCAGTTTGCATGTATAGACTCTATTAAAGTTAATTCAAAATAACAGCTGTTATTTGGAATTAACTTTGCAGTGTAGACATACCTATATTAAATTAAATCTTCTGAAAAAATAATCTGTTAATTAGATGGAATATTTTCACTGATAAAATTTGCTTTTTAAAAAAAAAAAATGTTTTTAAGATTCTCTCCACCATTCACCCCTAGAATGGTTTCTTCAGATCTGCTTTTTCATGTTGGTAATCTGACCTCACTGCAGCAAATGCTAGTAAAAGCGTGTAGTGGAGAATTTTGAAATGCAAACACCTGACTATAGGAAATTAACAGATCTTTCTTTCTGTTATGTTAAATAACTATATGCATTCATTTGTTACATGGTCCACCAAATATATCTCTGATGCTAACAGCTTTCAGTCATTGCCGAACTGAGTCTAATTTGAATACGTAATCAAGTGGCAAAGAGTTAGCAAACTTGGCAGGCAGACTTTTCTTCTCAGGAGGTTTTAACTTATATTTAAAATGGTGGAAATATAACATGCTACTCCTAACAATAAAAATATTTCTCAATACCAACCTTTGCCATTCTACTTCTGAAGGGAAAATGACTGCAAGGTTCTAGAAGGAAGTAAAGTAAGAACATTTCAGCAGTACATGAGTTGCATATTCTTACCCCAAATATTATGGGAAGTGGAGCACTTTAAGCACTCCTCAGATGTCTTGCAATCTTTTCAATTGGGGGTTGTTTCTTGCCCTCCTCCCCCATGTGATCCTTCTCTTCTATCCCATGCATATGATTAAAATTGTGAAGGGTGGGGGGAAGGACGCATAGACGGGCACAGGCAAGTGTTGAAGGAAAAAGAACTGGAGGCAGGGGACAAGGGAAGTAGGCAATATAAAGCCAGTATTGCCAGCCCCAAGTAAACAAAACCACGAGTCAGGCTTCCCAGCATGAGATTTTTAAAATAATTTTGGATTCTTTCAATTTACTTGGTCTTTTGAATTGCTTTGTGAATCCTACAGGATTAAAACTACATTTTGAAACTTGTTTTCCTTCAACCAGGAGGGTTAGAAACTTACTGAATGAAAGCAAAGATTTTCCTGAATTTACTTGACTCTGGGAAAAGGTATTTTAAGAAAACACAAGGAGTAGGTCTACACTACTGGATAAGGTCAAATTAAGATACGCAACTTCAGCTACTTCAATTGCATAGCTGAAGTCAAAGTACCTTAACTGGACTTTTGGCGCTGTCCACACTGCAGGAAGTTGAAGGGAGAGCACTCTCCCTTCAACTTCACTTATTCCTCATGGAAGCAGGACTACCGGCATTGACAGGAGCTCCCCTCTCAGTTTGACAGTGGCAGTTTCGATCTTCTCTGTAATGTAGACATGCCCAAATATTGCTAACCTTGCAATTAAATGAGGGGTGGCAGTAGGGTTGCCAGGTGTCTGGTATTCACCCAGACTGTCCGGTATTTTCGCCTCCTGTCTGGTAAAAAAAAATTCAGAGGATACTGGACACCTAAAACATCCGTTATTTTCTGAATTTTTCCCCCAGTCAGAAGCCGAAAATGCTGGGCACGTGGCAAACCTACAAACACTCAGAGCTGGCCACCCTGTCCCCTCAAGACCCCCTCTGACTCCCCAGCCCCGCAACCCCAGCCCCCATGCTTACCTGGTTCCCCAAGGCTTCCAGCATAAAATGGCTGCCGGCCATAGTCTGGTAGCACTTTAAAGACTAACAAAACATGTAGATGATATCACGAACTTTCCTGGGCACAGCCCACTTCTTCAGATGGCCAGAGTTTTGACCCAAAATAAATAGGAGAGAAGGGAAGGGGGGAGGAAAAAATGGAAGGGGGTGGGAAACAAGAAGCAGAGGGTATGTAAATATCAAAGGGAAAACCAAACAGGCAAAACGGGTAACCTATAAGCACCTAAAAATTGGATACTTAAAAGAAGCAGATAAGGATCATATGATAGCAATTAGATAGGAAGGGTACTAACACAAGAATCTACAGAGACAAAGAGCTGTAGGCACTTGATTGAGACCATAGCTGTGAGAATTAAATTTGTGGATGAATTGTCATTCCAACCCTTCTCTGTGTATTTGGCTTGTAAAATTGGTCTGTAACAAGACAGCCACTTGGAGATCTTTTAAAGTGTGACCAGGCAGATTAAATGTTCCAACAGGTTCCCTTTACAGATATCTGATTTGTGTCCATTCATTCTTTCCTGTAGGGACTGTCCAGTTTGTCCAATATGTATAGCAGTGGGGCATTGCTGGCATTTGATGGCAGAGATCAAATTACTGGATGTGCAGTTAAATGAGCCTCTGATTTGGTAGCTTATGTTGTTGGCTCCAGTAATGAATTCGCTTGTATAGACATGCTCTGCCTCTCTAATTGCTATCCTATGATCTTTATGAGCTTCTTTTAACTATCCAATTTTTAGGTGCTTATAGGTTACCAGTTTTGCCTGTTTGGTTTCCCCTTTGATATTTACATACCCTCCTCTGCTTCTTGTTTCCCACCAGACTATTTGTTGTTTTTTAAGTTTATCCTGTACAGACTAACTTGGCTACCTCCTGAAGTTTATTGGTATCTGCTCCCTCTAGAGCAGAGGTTCTCAAACTGAGGAGACTGGCTCCCTCTGGGGGGACACAGAAAATCTTCTGTGGCATGAGACCTTGGGAGTGTGTGGGGGGGACAAATTTACTCTTCACATTTGACCCACAGCAGTGAAAAAGGAGACAGTTTAGTCACAGAGGTCATGGACTCTGATTTTAATGGGCCTTCATGACTTTTTCAGCTTCAGCTCCTGCTGATGCAATGTAGTCTGAAGCTATCAGCCAGGCAGCAGCCCTTGGACTTCAGCCTTCCTCCTGTGGCCATTATATTTACTAAAACCATGGACAGATAACAGGCTCCATGAATTTTTGTTTATTTCCTGCCACCTGTCCCTAACTTTTAACTAAAAATAACCATGACAAAATCTTAACCTTAGTAATGAATATCTAGAATGGCTGGTTCCCTCCGACATATCAGATCCTCAGATGGCCTGTGTATTCTTATCAACTTGTTAAGCTTGCATAGCATTTTACAAAGATATGCCATCTGGACATTAATCAGTTTGCTGTGACACGATGTGCACATGTAATTGTAAGCATGGGCCACAATTGCAATTTTGCTTTTGCTCCCATTACGATGGCTCATTGGCTCATTCATGCAACAGGAAAAAAAAACCTCAAGTGAAAAACAAAGATAAAACGGATTCAAGTGAAGCATTGCTGCTGCATATATCTGCATAAGTACTTATGTAGTAGCAGACCGTGACTGGGGTAGCTAAACTACAACAGACAAAGAAGTTAGGTGCAATTAAATAAATTTGAGAACCACTGCCTAGAAAAAGAGATGGTAGTTACCCATGCAAAATTTCTACCAGCACGACTGCTTCTTGGACGCCTTTCTCAACCTTGGTTTCCCTTTCCCCGGTAGCCTGCCAGGTTTTACACCCATTATGAAGAAAGAGTTACTCACCTGGTGCAGTAACGTCTGTTCGAGAGGTGTCCCCCCGTGGGTGCCCCACTGAAGGTGTCGGGCTCGTCCTGGTGCCACAGCTCGGAGAGTTCTCTAGTAGTAGCCTCGCCAGACTGCATATGCGCAGATGCTGCCTCACGCCATTCACGCCCTCTTGCAGAGCACTGTCTGGCCCCGCCAGTTCTTCCTAGCCGGAGTCATCTGAAAGACAAAGATAGCAGTTTCGAAGCAGGGAGGAGGGCGGATCATGGAGTACCCACGGGGACACACATCTTGAAGAACAGATGTTACTGCACCAGGTGAGTAGCTGTAGGGATAGCGAAGGCATCAGGGAAGAATTTGACAAGTTGATAATGAGCCTTAGGGCTTCGAAAGTTGCCCTGGTTATGTTGACATCTGCCATAGCTTTGTCCAAGGTGGGGGCCTTTAACAGACAGTCGTCCAAATAGGGAAAGATCATGACACCAAGACGCCGGATCTGGGCAGCAATGACTGCTAGGGTTTTGGAAAATACTCTTGGTGCTGTTGAGAGCCTGAACAGTAATACCCCATACTGATAGTGCTCCGCGCCCAGTGTGAAACGGAGGAACCTCCTGTGGGCCAAGTGTACCGTTACATGAAAATACACATCCTGCAAATCGAGGGACATGAACCAATCCCCTTTGTTCAGAGCTGGAATGATAGAGGCTAACGAGACCATTTTGAATTTGTGTTTTTGAAGGTGGCAGTTGAGTCTGCACAGGTCCAGGATAGGCCTCCATCCCCCAGACTTCTTTTGAGTGAGGAAGTATCGGGAGTAGAAGCCTTTCCCTCTGAATTGATCCGGCACCCTCTCCACTGCCCCAATGGTAAGTAGGTGCAAGGTCTCTTGGTGCAGAAGAGGTTCGTGAGAGGGGTCCCTGAAGAGGGACGGGGAAGGAGGGCTGGGCGGGGGCCGAGTAGACAAAGGGACGGTGAAGCCTGATGTGAAGATCTCTCGGACCCTACGATCCATGGTTATAGTGAACCAGCACAGGTGATATGGTCTCAACTGGTGATGAAATAAACTGGCCATGATGTGCGGAGCCTCTGTAAGGGGATGGCACGCAGTCCCTCAATCGACATGTCAAACCCGCTGCAGAGCGTGCTGCTGGTTGGATGCTTTGCTGGGCTGTGGACGGCATTTCTATGGTCATTGCCTCTGTCTAGGCTGATTGTATGGCCTGAAGCGAGGCACAGCGTACGAGAATGGTCTCTTTGTTGTAGGGCCCAAATCTCTTGCATCCGTACGGTGGTGTGTACATTCCAAGCGTTCTCAGTGTGGTGTGAGCCTTTGCCGGAGTGGAAGACTTGATCGGTATTCTGGGTGAAAAGCAGCTGACCAATCAAAAGTGGAGGACTTGCCTTTTGATTGAAGGTCCTTTGGGAAAGATGCCAGGTGGAGCCAGAAGGCACGGCACATGACCACTAATGTTGCTGTGGTCCGAGCAGCCATGTCAGCAATATCAAGGGCAATTTGTAGTGTTGTGCGGACTGCTGTGTAGCCCTCCTGTACTACAGCCTTCAAGATTTGCCTCTTAGCCTCAGGTAAGTATTCGAGGAGAGCGACAAGCTTGGTATAATTGTCAAAATCATGACTGGCGAGGAGCGCCACATGATTAGCCATCCTGAGGGTTGCCGTGGCACAGGAATAAATTTTTATGCCCGATAAGTCCAAGCGCTTCACATCCTTATCAGTGGTCATGTTTCTACTCTGTGCCATCTTTGTTCTCTGTTGGGCTGCATCCATGACTATGGAATTGGGCTGGGGGGGGCGTAAACAGAAATTCCGTATCCTTTGATGACAAAATATTTATCAGCCCGCTTGTTCATTGGCAATGTAAAGGCTGAAGTTTGCCAGATGTCGTTGGTGTTCTCCAGGATGGCCTTGTCAAAGGGGAGTGCCAACTTGGATTTTTGGGACAGCTGAAGATTTTTTAGCAGGCGGCGTTGTTTCTGTGGCATATCCATGGTCTGCAGTTCCTGGGACTGGGCTACTCTTTTGAAAAGTTCCTGGAACTGCTTGTAGTCATCTGTGGGGGAAGAATCATCCTGAAATACCACATTATCTGGAGAGGAAGATGAATGAGCCATGGGGGAGTCTATGTGCTTCTGCTCGCGGTCAGAGGGCAGATTATCATCCCTCTGCTGTTGACTAGAGTTTGAGGGTGCATCACCTGTGGGTGTTGGAGGAGCTTGCCAAAGAGGTGGGATGTCCTGGACCAGGTGCTGCAGAGACTGGGATTGTCTGCATTTTGGTGATCTGGACATGGAGTAAACTGCGCTATGCGAGAGTGGACGTTCACGATGATAGAAGGTGTAATGGCAGCTGTGATGGTGATATGCGTGAGGGGAGTGCCTTGGGGAATAGGTACTTGCACTCCTATAGTGACGAGAATACCGTGAAGGAGTTTGAGACCTGGGTGACCTTGATCACACTGTATAGTGCAAAGGCGAGCAGGAGCGGTAGGATCGACAGTAATGTCACGGTGTGTGGGATCGATATGGAGATCTTAGATACTGCTCTTGAGGGGGGGTGTAATGCCTATGTTGATGGCTAAGAAGCTGGAGGAGAAGACTTGGGAGAGAAGACAGCTCTCTCAGGGCTCGGTGTCAGTGTACGTAAGTGCCTCGCCTTATGCTGTGCCTTGGTAGGTATTGAAGAGGCACACAAAGGAGATGGAGCCATGCCCAAAGGGCTACTCGGTGCAGAGGTAACATCTCTCAGTTCCGACCTGTCCCAGCAGCAAGATGGTGTTAGCGGTGTTGGTGATGCCGGTGCCGCTGTTATCGCCGGTGCCAGCAATAGTGCTGGCGTCAATGCTGAGGACGTCGACACTGATGGCTGTTGCTGTGGTGCCATTGGTACTGATCACTTGGGTGCCGGAGGTATTGGTGCAGAGGCTGTTGGTCTCGAAGTGGCATGGGAATCTCTCGGTGCTGGTGCCAATTCTGGTCGTGGCGCCGCTTATACCAATGGTGCCAGTTCAGTCAGAATGGCGGGACTAGGAGCCGATGTGCTTGTCTTGCCGGTAGCATGTCTTGGTGGCAGACTCAAGGTGCCTGGTGTGTCGCCCACACGGACACTCCTAGAAGGAGCGGACATCTCTCTATCCCACCTGGCGTGGGCAATTAGTTTGGAGCAGCGAGTGCACTTTTGGGGGATATGACTTTCCCCAAGGCACTTGATACAGCGCAAATAGCTGTCTGATGCAGGCATGGCGTCTTGGCATGTCATGCACTTCTTGAACCCAGGGAAACTGGGCATGATGGCTCTGAAACAGCCTGTCAGACAATTTTCTTAAGTTTTTTTTTTTTAAGCTGACAATGTTGAACTGTTGAAACTCTGAATACCTATATACATGAACTTCTTTTTCCCTTTTTTTTTTTTAAACAGAACAATATAAACTGGAACTAGAACTATTGGGAAGAGGCTAAACTGAAACGAATAACAAAACTTTCTATCTTCTCAGTTTTTTTGTGTTTCTCCTCAGAGAAAAGGAGGAGCTCGTCTATATTCCGTCTGCAGCCGTGGACACTTTGGAGGAAAGGCGGGGTCAGACCACACTCCACAAAAGGGCGCGAACAGCACGAAGCAGCATCTGCTCATGCATGGTCCGGTGGGGATACTGCTAGAGAAAGTTCTCTGAGCTGAAGCGCCAGGACAAGCCTAACACCTTCCGTGGTGCACCCACGGGGACACTACTCGATGAAGAATCTGCCTTTCTGGAAGTTTAGTAGAAACTCCAACCTAAACTACAGAATCCCCAGAGCTTTGAAATCACCAGGCAGAATATAAATCAAAGATGAGTGGGGAAAAAAAGAATAAGAGAGGGTAGGAAATTCACTCTTCCTGTAGTTCTCGGTCACGTCAAGCATCTCTTCCTTTTAAATGGATATCCTTTCAGGTTCACACACTTGGTGTTTTCTGCTAAAGTAAATAAATACTGGTGCGTGATGTTAAATTTCAGAATTGGTGTACTGTATACATGGTGATGAGTAAGTTTGTTTATTGACCTACCAGTTTCAGTATCCAATGACATTTAGTAGAACTGAATTTGGTATTAATGTCTTGTGACAATTAACTCTATACAAACATTGTAATCAGCGGTCATACTATCTCTATAGGGTCTAATCATAAAAAGCTCCCCAGAGACCAATGGCTAGAGCATTTACCGGAGAAGTGAGTGGGCAACCTCAGTCAAACTCTCTCCCCTCTTCTGGAGAGAGGAAATGAAATCCAGGTTTTCACATCCCAGGTACTTGCTCTAGCAAGTGGATTAACAGTTATGAGGTGTGCACTCTAACCGTAGATCATCATCTGGTCATCTGAAGTTGACTGTGCACACAAAAGCTCATGAAACCATCTACATCTGTGGTCCCCAACATTGGGGGGGGGGAGAGTGCCGGCCCCGGGCACGCGGCGCTTGGGGGCGGGGGGAGCGCCGCCCCCGGGCGCGCAGCTATGGGGGGGCCCCGCCCCCGGGCACGCAAGTGTCCCCGCCCCCTGGCGCCCGGTGGGCGAACGGCCATGCCCGCTGGCGCCCAACAACCTCAAAAGGTTGGGGACCACTGATTTACATATTTTCTTAGTCTATAAAGTGCTACCAGGCTATTTTTTTTAAGTTTATCCTGTACAGACTCACTCGGCTACCCCCTGAAGTTCCTAGATTTTAAATAAGACAACCTGGCAGGGTCTCTGAGTACACATCTACCTGACAAGGCCCGGCATACGAATTAGGTGGCTAAACATCTGTGTTCTCGAGTATGTGAATTACACTGAGTTTGTGGATCTGGGCCCAGAAGACTTCTCTGAATGGGTCTTTGGAGATAGAAGCCCATTGTGTGACATTCATAGAGCTTAAGCCCAGAAAGGACCATTAGAATACCTGTTTTGACCACCTGAATATCACAGGTAATTAAATTTTACCTACTTACCTCTTTGTTGAGCCCAGTAACTTATGCCGGACAAAAGCATGTCCTCCAAAAAGGCTTCCTATCTTGATCTGAAGATCTGAAACACAGAATTCCCACTTAGTGGTTTGTTCTGGTGATTAATCATCCTCTGTTAATAACAGTGCTGGATTTCTAATTTGTCTGGCTTTAGCTTTCACACATTGGTTCCTGTTGTGCTTTTCTTTGCTATATTAAAGAACCTTTAAGTGCCTGGTATTTTTGCTCCAGTGAAGTTACTTCAATGATGTGATCAAGTCACCTCTCAAGACTTTGATAAATTAACTACATTGAGCTTTTAAAGTCTCTTGCTATCAGGCATTTTCTCCAGCCTTCAAATAATTTTTGTGGCTCTTTCTTGCACACTCCCTAATTTTTTAATATCCTTTTTAAAACACAGATATCAGAGTTGTTGCCAATATTCCAGACTGGCTCTTGCTAGTGCCTTAAGCAGAGATAAAAATCTGCTCCCCTGTTTATACAGCCAAGGATTACAGTAGCCCTTTTTGCCACATCATCACGTTGGGCACTGGCTTGAGCTGCTTGTCCATGTTGCAGCAGTGTAGCTTATGGACAAAGTTGCGGACTGGGACTTGGGAGATCTGGGTTCAGTTATTATTCTGCTGCTGGCCTGATGGGTGACCATGGCAAGTCACTTCCATCACACTGTCTCAGTATCCTCATCTGTGAAATGAGGCTATTTACCTCCTTTGTAGAGCTCTTTGGAACCTGCGGATGAAAGAAATACTGATTATTGTGCTCTCTAAATCCCTTTCAGAGTCACTGCTGTCCAAGATGCAGCCTCCTATCCTGCAGGTATGGCCAACATGCCTTGTTCCTAGAGGTGTAGCTTTGTATTTGGCTGTATTGAAAATCAATTTTGCTTGAATAAGCCCAGCTTGCCAAGTGATCCAGGGTGACGGCCCTGGCCTGCACTCTGCCAGTCTGTGTCATCCAGAAATGTTATCGACATCTGTTTTGTAGTTACTTCCAAATCAATCAGTGACATTGTTGAATAGCATTTGACCTAGAAATGCTCTGTGGAACGTCAGTAAAAACAGCTCATTCAATGACAGGGGGCCAGCAGCAGCCACCAGGCCATCCTGTCCAGACCCCAGGGAACTCGAGCAGCAGCAGAGCAGGAGCCCCAGCCTTGGGAGCCTGGAAGTGGGGCAGCCAGCAGGGGAGAATTGACCTGCCCTGGTCCAGCAAACTCCCTGGTTTGGGACCCTTCAGGTACCAAGGGTGCCAGACCAGGGAGGTCCCACCTGTACATCTCCATGATTACTTTTATCAGCCAAACCACTATGCTTATCAAAGCATGAAATTAGATGGGCTTGACATGATCGGTTTTCCATAAAACCGCGTTGAATGGCATTTCGTTACATTCCTATTCTTGATTAGTTGAATAATCCCATATTGGCTTTTCTATTATTTTGCCCAGTGTTTGTATCAGATTCCCAGGGTGTCCCACTTGCTGTTTTTGAAAGTTAGCACAATGTGAGCGCTCATCCAGCCTTCTACAGTTTCCCCAGTTATTCCAAGATTTATAAAGAATTAACATGAGCAAGCCAGAGGGCTCCTCAGCCAATGCTTTGGTAATTTTGAAGTGCAAGTTATCCCAACCTATTAACTGTAAAAGTGTTTATCCCCAACAGGTGTTATTTAACACCCCTATTAGTTACTATGAGCCAGAAAGTCCTCTCTACATCTCCTTCTTTGGTATCAATACATCATCCTGCTTCTTCCAAAATACAGAACAGAAACACACACTGTACACATCTGCTTTTGCTGCATCATTTTAGACAATTTTACGGTCTCATCAAGTAATGAGCCCATATTGTGAGGATTTGTTTTGTCCCTGATTTACTTAACTCATCATTGTCCTCACCTCACCAGTCATTTATTTTCCTCTAGTCGGTTTATCTTCCATTACCAACTCTTCATACTTCATCATTCCTAACTTCTGTTGATCACAGTCTATTTCACCTTTTACCCATTATATTTCTCTTTTACTTCTAATTGCAGCCTTGACTTCACCACTGAGCCAGGATGGGCTTTTAGCCAAAGCTGTCCTCTTTCTTGATTGTGGCACTGCGGCTTTTGGCCACAACTAATAAACTGTAAGATACGTAGGGAAGAGACAATGGATAACCCAATCTTAGCCAGGTGCAATAAGTGTAACATTTGTTATTTAATATGTTTACATGTCTGTTGACAATGTTGATGCTAGACTTATGACAAACTTTTCATGTTTTTCTTTATCCAGATTATGTTGGATTTTGGCACTGCACTCACACACAGGCGTGCATGCACACATACACCCCAACATGGAGTTTGCATGAGAAATGGTCTATTTAGGCATTGCCGCTCAATGTTCACTAGATGCAGGTGAACAGATGAAGCTGTGAGCTTTCCAAAGTAGACCTGACTTGAAGCTATATTTCCCTAGTAGGAAAAATTCCTGGCAGAATTTTTAATTACAAGGCACATCAGTCATATTTAAAAATCAACATTTTTCAGCACTTCTACAAATTACAGAACATACCATCAGCCAAGGTACAGAATTCTTGCCTGTCTCTGCAGTAAAACAATGTTAATCCTGATTTTTACAATGTAAAGCACTTGAGGAAAGAGGTATGGAAAAACATAAATGGAACTAACTATTCCTCATTTTCACACGCTCCTGAGTTCTCAAATACCAAAAGATTATCCATCCCTTTTTAAATATATCCAAGTACTGAGACTCTTTTCAATGCTCACACTGAGAATTAAAGATTTTGCAATCCATTTCTGATCAACTCAGATTATTCCAAATCTAAAAATCAGTGTTCAAGAACATTACTTTTATACACAACATTATGTAGTGAGGTCTGGAGGGAAAAGTTTAAGCATCTGATGCTTCCAAAACAAAGAAAAGTGTCTTCCACCATTGGCTCAGCCCAGCTCTCTTCATATATAGAGAGCAAAATCTCTTGCTTTCCATTGTTTAATTCTAGTTTTAATAACTTGACACTTTTTCTTTCTATATCAGCTGAAAAAAAATCATCTCAGAAACTTTCATAAGTATTAATTAAGCCTTAACATCTCTGGGAGCATGAATATAATCCCATTTTTACAAGCTATCTGTTAAGGGCTTAGTTTAGTACAGTACTGTGCTTACAATAGTAATTCTGTAACATCAGAATATTCATGTGTTTCATGTAAAATGGAGAAGAGTCATCCACTCAACCTCCTGGGCCAGAGTTATGTGAATTCTAATAATTCATAGCTTTCTTCATTAAGCAAGCAATTTTTCTGTTACTCTGTGGAATGGTACTGGGATTTTTAACTATCCAAATCTTAAACACCACCTATTAAAATAATTTGAGGGTGGAGAGAAGTAAATAAGCTTAGAATCCTAGGGCTGGAAGAGACCTCAGGAGGTCATCGAGTCCAGCCCCCTGCCCAAAGCAGGACCAATCCCAACTAAATCATCCCAGCCAGGGCTTTGTCGAGCCAAGACTTAAAAACCTCTAGGGATGAAGATTCCACCACCTCCCAAGGTAACCCATTCCAGTGCTTCGCCACCTTCCTAGTCAAATAGTTTTTCTTAATATCCAACCTAGACTTCCCCCACTGTAACTTGAGACCATTGCTCCTTGTTCTGCCATCTGTCACTACTGAGAACAGCCTCTCTCCATCCTCTTTGGAATCTCCCTTCAGGAAGTTAAAGGTTGCCATCAAATCCCCCCTCACTCCTCTTCTGCAGACTAAATAAGCCCAAATCCCTAAACCCTAGAACCGATCCTTGGGGCACTCCCACATAGGTTGTGTGTCCAACTCCCTAATCATTTTGGTTGCCTTCCACTGGACCCTCTCCAATGCATCCACATCCTTTTTGTAGTGGGAGGCCCAGAACTGGATGCAATACTCCAGATGTAGCCTCACCAGAGCCGAATAAAGGAGAATAATCACTTCTCTGGATCTGCTGGCATTGCTCTTCCTAATGCAACCTAATATTCCATTCACCTTCTTGGCTACAAGGGCACGCTGTGGATTCATATTCAGCTTCTCATTTGCTGTAATCCCCAGGTCCTTTTCTGTTGAACTGCTACTTAGCCAGTTGGTCCCCAGCCTGTAACAATACTTGGGATTCTTCCGTCCCAAGTGCAGGACTCTACATGTGTCCTTGTTGAACCTCATCAGATTTCTTGTGGCCTAATCCTCTTATCTGTCTAGGTCACTCTGGACTCTATTCCTGCCCTCCAGCATATCTACCTCTTCCCCTAGCTTACTGTCATCTGCAAACTTGCTGAGGCTGCAATCCATCCCCTCATCCAGGGCATTAATAAAGATGTTGAACAAAACTGGCCCTAGAATCGATCCTTTGAGCACTCCACTTGAAACAGACCTCCAACCCAACATTGAGCCATTGATCACTACCCATTGGGCCCGACAATCTAGCCAGCTATCTATCTACCTCACAGTCCATTTATCCAATCCATATTTCCTTAACTTGCTAGCAAGAATATTGTGGGAGACCATATCAAAAGCTTTGCTAAAGTCAAGATATATAACATCCACTGACTTCCCCAGGTTGACAGAGCCAGTTACGTCATCCCAGAAGCTAATCAGATTGCTCAGGCATGACTTGCCCTTGGTGAATCCATGTTGACTATTCCTGATCACTTTCCCCTCTTCTAAGTGCTTCAAAATGGAATCCTTGAGGATCCCCTCCATGATTTTTCTGGGGACTGAGGTAAGGCTAACTGGTCTGTAGTTCCCTGGATTGTTGTTCTTCCCTTTTTTAAAAATGGACACTACATTTACCTTTTTTCAATCATCTCTCCTGATCGCCACGAGTTTTCAAAGATAATGGCCAAAGGCTCTGCAATGACATGTGCCAATTCCATCAGCACCCTCGGATGCATTAAATCCAGATCCATGGATTTGTGTATGTCTAGCTTTTCTAAATAATTCTTAACCTGTTCTTTCTCCACTGAGAGCTGCCCACCTCCTTCCCATACTGCGTTGCCTAATGCATTAGTCTGGGAGCTCACCTTGTCTGTGAAGACAAAGGCAAAAAAAAGCATTGAGTATTTCAGCTTTTCCCACATCATGTCACTAGGTTACCTCCTTCATCTAGTAAGGGCCCCACACCCTCTCTGATCACTGTCTTATTGCTAAGATGCCTGTAGAAACCTCTCGTTACCCTTCACTTCCCTTGCTAATTAGGTTGTAATAGGACGGATGGTCACCCTAAAGTTACTGTTTTTCCCAGGACACTCCAGTATTTAAGGTCTGTTCCCAGCATCCCGACTTTAAAAAAAAAAAAAAAAAACATTGTCCGGTATTTCCCCTGCAGCAGGGGATGGGGAGGAGCTGCCAGTGCTCAAGGCTTAAGCGCCTGAAGCCCCAAGCACTGGCAGCTCCCCTCCCCTCCTCACCCTACATGCTGCAGGGCTGAACTTCATTCCTGCAGTGGGGCATGGTGGGCAGGGAGCTGCCAGCACTCAGAGCTTCAGCCGCTGGAATTTTGAGTGCTAGCGGCTCCTCCCCACCACTCCAACCACTCTGGGGTTGGAGCCCCAAGTGCCAGCCACTCCTCTCCTCCCCCTAGCAGGGTTGAAGCCCTGAGTGCCACCCCCTTTCCCCACTGCAGGGCTAAAGCCCCAAGCGCCAGCAGCTCCCATTTTAGTTCAAAGTCCTAAGCACTGGCAGCTCTCCCCCACGCTCTTGGTGTCCCATATTTGGCATGAGGAAATATGGTCACCCTAGTAACATGAGTCACCCACCTATATGTTCTCTGAATTCAAACACATTGCTTATTCTGACACGGATTGTTAACAGTGTGGGTGGAGATAATAGTTCTCTGGAACCAGACACTTCAGTTTAGCTCAGAAAGGAAACAATCTGTCAGAAGGGATATGTACTGCAGCTTAAAGTTTGCCTGCCCTCTGGGCTAGGTTTTGCCACACAAGTCAGCTCTCATTGTAGGGGCAATTATATACATGTGGAGACCGCGTCCCTGGAAGGCCGCTGAATTCTATTTAGACAGCTGGACGGTGACCTTCAGTAACAGATGGTAAATTTGAAGACGATGACCATTAATACAGGACACCAGTGACTTCTGAACCTGACAGTTTAGCCAGCTCATTTCTATAGTCAGCAAAATAAGAAACCTAAGGCTACATCTACCCTGCAAGTTTTTCCTGCTGAAAGTTTTTTTCAACGATCCAGTGCATCATGTGTCTGGACTTACTGCCCCCTGATGCACTGCTTTCCACCCCAGCATTCCATGTGCTTCCATCTTCAGTTCAAGGCATTTTTCAACATCCCTCAATTCCTGCTCATCCAGCAATAGAGCCCATGCTGATTTCCCATGCTCTGCCAGCTGCTGTCAATGGCACACTGAGAATGGCAGAGCAGGTAGTCCTGAAGTACAAAAGTCAAGGGGAATCACAACTGCCTGACATGCTGTCTGATGCAGATAGGATCAACATTAGATTGCTTTGGGCATTCTTGGAGAAACTGCACACGATGGACCATTGCTTTTGGGCCCACTGGACAAGTAAGAAAAGGTGAGAACACATAATTATGTGGGTCTGGGATGATAAACAGGGGCTGCATAACCTTCAGTGAGAAAGGCCTCTCTCCTGGAAGCGTGTGTCAGGAAGTTGACATTTGGGGCTGTATTAATGCAAGTGTTCAGGGCCATTAACCACATTCTGTTGCAAAGAATCATGACTCTTGGCAATATGCATGATACGGTGAATAGTTTCTCAGCAACGTGTTTCCCTCATTGTAGAGGAGCAAGCGATGGCACATATCCTCCAATACTGGCACCAGTCCACTTTGTGACTGAGTACATCAATAGAAAGGGGTACTTCTGTATGGTGTTCTGGACACTTGTGGATTACCATAGACATTACACCAACATCAACACAGGATGGTCAGAAAAGGTGCATGATGCTCATATCTTCAGGATTACTGTACAGAAAGCTACAAGAAAAGGCTTCCCCATCACTGCACCAGAAGATTACAGTGGGGGCATATTGAAATACCCATAACAATCCTTGGAGATCCACCGTCCCCATTAATGTCATGGCTAATGAAGCCCTAGACAGGAAACCAAGATAGTAAAGAACAGTTCAATAGTAGGCTGAATAGCTGCAAGACGACAATAGAATGTGGTATTTGGCAGATTAAACGCACGCTAGTGACACTTTTATGGCAGGTTAGACATCAATGAGGATAATATTTCCCATGGCCATAGCTGGGTGTTGCACATTGCACAATATTTGTGAAGAGGAGGTTGAAAAGTACATCTGGCAGCTGCTCTTGAGCAATCAGATACCAGGGCTATTCCAAGCAGGGAGACGTTTAGACAATATTTTGAAAATGAGAAGCAGTAATGAACGTTGCCATGCTATGGAATTCAATGCTTAATTAAACTGTTTCCAAAGCAGCACTAGCCATTTTTGTGGCCTAGGATTCTATGTAAGCAAATGATTTCACTACTACTTTGTTTCTGACATCTGCTACCACCATTTACTGGAACAAAATTTAAGAGTTCTTATTTCAAACTTATTTGAAACTTATTTCAAAACACACGAGAAGAGTGGATACCAGGGAAAGGCCAATTTTTATAGCTGTGCCTAGGTCCTGATCTCATTTTAAAAGGGGTCCATGAGGTGGATTGAGCAGTATAATGAGAAATACCACACAGCAGAAAAGTAGTCACAGGCGGAATGGGGCGGGGAGGTGGCGCACGCTGGATGAGGGGCATGAGAGAGTTCTGAATGTGCAAAATGACCATGCACCTGGACTGGAGCAATATAAGAGCCTGTAGCATATTTGTCTGCTTCTCCACCACTTTAATCATCCTTTCCATTGCATCCATAGAGTAGGCCTCATTTCTACTTCGCTGATTCTTTCCCTCCACTGCACGCATTATCTGTTTTTGGGATCCAAGCATTCCATCACCCCCAGGCTCGGTCTCAGCTGCTTTCTTAGCTAGTATGGACACTTCAGTGTGTAGCTGGTACTTCAAAGACACATCTACAGAATAAAAGAAAAACACAGAGAGGCATAAACAGGACAGCAACACACACCTCTGCAAACATACCAATCACTTTCACGGTGAACCTTAAGGAACCTACATCCTGAGGAACATTCCAGGCATGGCAAGTTTCCCCTGGACTAGCAGTTATTGTACATGGGGAGGAAAATTGTTATAAAAAGGGAGGCAGTGCACTGGTCTAGGAACAATATTCTAAAGTTTCCCACCCTTTTCAAAAGGTAGAGTTTACTGTACCAGACATCTCACTGCTGAGGATAAGCAGAGAAGAAAAGGGAGCATTTGTTACAGGCGTAGGGAGCCTTTTTTCTATTGGGGGCCACTGACCCACAGAAAAAGTAATAAGTTGTGGGTCACACACAGCTCAGGAGGGGGTGTAGAGGCTTGAGCTTCCCCTGAGCTCCAGGATGGGGCCAGAAATGAGGGGTTCAGGCTGCAGGAAGAAGCTCCAGGCCAGTGCTGAGGGGGTTATAGTACAGGAGCGAGCTCAGGGCTGGGGCAAGGGTGCGGGAAGGAGTTATGACCTGGTGCAGTGGGTTGGAGGTACAAGGCCTGGGAGGGGTTTAGGGAGCAGGAGAGGGCACAGCCTCTGCAAGGGAGTTTGGCTGCAAGAGTGAGCTCAGGGCTCGGGCAGGATGGGGCTCATGACTAGGCAGGAGGTATGGGTGCAGGATGGGGCTCGTGGCGAGGCAAGGAGTTTGGGGTATGGGCTTTGAAGCAGGCTGGGGAACAGACGGCTTAAGGCTGGGGATAGCAGTGGAGTTGCAGGAGCATCTCGGGGTGTGGACTCTGGCCAGGTGCCATTTACCTCAAGTGGATTCCAGGCCACAGCACAGCAGGGCTAAAGCAAGTTTCCTTTCCACACCCACGCCAGGCTCTAGCCCCATGGATGTGGGCACAGATTCAGGGCTTCTGGCCAGGGGCCCAAGAGACTTGCTGTGGGCTGGATTAAATTAAGCAATGGCCCAGAGGCTCCCCACCCCTGATCTACCATATACTTGTGGCTTTTGCTCCTGCCTCTATGCTGCTTGCCTAGTTTGGTCCCTGCACAAGTAATGGCAGAATTGTGCAGGAAAGTTACCATCAGTGGGAGAAGGAACAAAGCAGCTCTGCCAAGGAATCGCTGGCAGAAGATTTCTGAAGGTACATGGCAAAGTTTCCTAGAAATCTCTGGAACATTCTTGTGAAACTTCTGTGCATCAACATCCTGGTCAGCTGTACTGCCTAGCTACACAAGGCAGTGTTCTACACACAGAACCAGAACCAGTCTTGTACATTTCTATGCTCATAACCTACCACTTCACAAAGCAAAACCACTAGCCACCTTCATAGTAGAGAACAGCTCCTGACTGAACGCACCACTGGGTAATCCCACAACAGGCACCACATCATCCTTTGCTTCCACCTTTTCATCATCACAGTTGGATCTACTTTCTGCCTGCTCGAGAACCATTGAAGTATCCATGGGGCTCTTTGGCGAAGAAGGTGGGGTCACCACCGAGGACAGCATCCAATTCCTTGTAAAAATAGAAGGCCTGGGCCACAGCATGGGAACGAGTTTACCTCCCTTGCCTTCTGGCAGGCATACCTCAGCTCCTTGATCTTTGCTCTGTACTGCAGCATGTCCCAGTCATAGCTCTTTTTGCCCAAGCTTTGTGAAATCTTCCCATAGGTGTGACATTTGTACGGCTAGAGCACAGCTGGGTCTGCACAGGTTCCTCTCCCCAAATACTGAGCAGATACAGCAGCTCTGTGTTGGATCCAACCAGGACAGCATTTGCTATATGGAGCTGTCAACGGCACTTTGGAAAATGCAATGGGAGCTCTCCACGCTGAGCAAACAGGAAGTGGAATTTCAAACATTCCTGAGGCTTTAAAGAGGGAGGGTGGAAGGTTGCTTACCTGGCTGAAGGATAGCAGAGTTGGAATTGCTAACTAGAGTGGTCTGGCTAGGCATTGTGGGAAACCTTCCGGAGGCCAATTACAGTGATAAAATCCAGCATGGTATCTGTCAATTTAATCGACAAAACTTTTGCATAAAAATCCCTATGCCTCTTGTAGAAGTGATTTTATTTAATCACTGAAATGGCAAAGTTTTGTACTGAAAGTGGTATTGCAATGGGAACACCTTCACTGTTTTGTCAACAAAAGTAGTCCATCAAAACCCAAAAAAACTGGCGTGTAGACAAGGCCGAACAATTACTCCTTGTGCAAAAATAGTTACATTATGTCAAATATTAGTACCCAAAACAAATACATCTGCACTCAAACCACTAAAAATTTTTCTGAAATAAGGTTCAATGCATCTAGAGAGAAGATAATCCACCTTTCATTTGAAAATTGCTTTATGTACTTCAGCACTAGAGATGATGGTTTCATTCCACAATGTTATTTTCAAGTATTAACAACATTGCTCATTACAACTGACGGACCACCCCTTGCTTCATGAAATTGACTTATGAATACCATTACCGTATGTATAACTTGAAGATGCTTTGAACATAGCACCTCATGGGACATATCAATTTTAATGTCTCCATCTGCTGGATTTGTACATCTTATTTTGGTGTAGACATCACTCTTCATGTAAAGTTAGATATATGGAGTATGGAATGTTTTAGGGTTTAAAATGTGCAAATGAAAGCCATCAAGGGTGTTTCCTTCAATGTCTGAATGAACTCCTATAAACAGCCTCTTGTCCTTTGAGTGTGAGCAGTGGTTCATTTTAGGAAGTCACATGACCACCCCAGCTGGTGAGGGTCTGACCATGTAATTTTCTATGTAAGGGTGGAATGCGGATACATAATTCCCGCCCAAAGTGGAATCTATAAAACAGGAAGCTAGCAGTTTGTCTTTGTCTAGTTATTCTCTTGGGTGTGTCACGCTAAAGACCCCAGGAAAAAGACTTCTCTGGTTTGGAGGCTAGCTGGAACAACAATTTTAGGGTGAGTTTGTAATAAGCTTGAGTGTGTGTTAGAATTAAATAAGTTCTTTTATTTTAAATTTGTAATTTACTTTGCTCTGCCAGTATTCACTTGCAACCACTTAAATCTTACTGCTTGTACTTAATACAATCATTTTTATTTACTATCGAGTGCAGTATAAATGATTGTTACCTGGGGGAAGCAGTCAGTGCATATATCCTCTTTTCATTGTTAAAGGGGGACTTACCTAAATATTTCATTTGGGGTTCTGATCCCATTTGGGGAGCGGTTTCTTTGGAAGCTGGTCCCTAAACTGCATTTTCCTCAGACGTGAAGTGTTTCAATATCTATATTGCTCCGGGGGGGGGGGGGAGAGAGGCCGGGGGAAGAGGGAAGCAGTGATCTCAGCTCTGTGCCTTGGCCAGAAGAGACCAGGTGATCTGGCACAGCAGGACAGGGTGGTAAGAAGCACCAGAGACCAAGAAGGTGTCAGTGGCTGTGTCAGCACTCTGGGGAGCACCCCCAAGGAGGCTTCTGTAATCACACCGTCACAACTTTTGAGTCAGAAAATATAAACATTACGTGGTAGGTGCCTATTTACCCAAGGTCAGATTCTTTTGAATAACAATGTTTGTTGTGGCCACAGCTGCACCCCAGACTCCCACCTTTGATAGTTGAAGCTGTAAGGGGTGAAGCAGATTCATTCCCCACCAGTTCCTACTTACCACCCATAGTGCAAGAAGGTGGCAGCAGCATCTGTGGCTTCATGCATCATAACGGTTTCCATTCCTTTTGTGAATTTTCCTTGTTTACTTCTCTTCATTCTTGCCCAATGCTTCTATTATGGCGAGCTCCAAATCGTCCCACTTCAAGATTGGACTGATGTAATTCCACCATTACCATTCATGAACACTTCAGACGCCTCATCAGGGACCACAGCTCTCAAAATCTGGTCCACAGGACACTTTAGAATTAGCAGGTTACAACCCATCACCCAGAGATCTAACATCAGAACAGGACCAAATACTTACAGCAATCCTAGTTCACCCCAGGGGCTAGTGGGCCCTGACTGGTTCACATCCCCAAGAAATTGTCCAGGCAACTGGAATCCACCTTGTTCTGAACTTCATGCCTTGTGCTTCCTGCTCCTAGCATCCTAACCTGCTCTTTGGTTATCAATCCATGGTTCTGCTCTCAAGTTTCTTCCCTGCCTCTGGTCTTCTAGTAAATTGAATGTGCATGCCTCCTGACTTTACTCTGGGTTTGCCCTCTGGCCTATTTTGGATTCTGACCTCCTGGTATTTGACCAGCCTGACCCCCAAATTCCTGCTTTGACCATGAGGTCAGACCATCTACATCCTGGTCTTGATAGAGGCACATTCCAGAGGACACTTGAAAAGAATACAGGAGGCGGCTGATATTGTTCTTGATGGAGAAATCCATATTACCTCAACTCAAAGCAAAGAAGCCCAGGAAAGATACTCAGCAGTTGCTACCTACACTACTATTTACATCTCTCATGCAGTATCCTTCCGTTACCTCATTTGACTATCATGTCTGTGCCATGAGAGGGAGGAAAAATTGCTCTGGTCAGGACTTCGGACACAGAACACCCTCACCAACTCTGAGTAAGATCTCTTTGGGTGTCCTTTCTATATTGTCCCCAAACACCGTAGCACCCAAAGGCCATTCAGCAATGACAGAATCTTCATATTGTAAAGACTGCATCGTTTCAGGAACTGTTTTAACATAACGTTCCAGCATCTACTCCAGCACCAAGATCTATGGAGACTATCACCTAGCCCAGTGTTTCTTAAAATGTGTTCCACAGCACACTGGTGTGCCACGAGGCAATCGGAGGTGTGCCGCGGAGAAGAGATTTCAAATTGCTGCCCTTAAATAACTCCCCCTCCCCCAACCTTTTTTTTTTTGGGTGCGCTCAACAAAAAATCCTTGGTGTTCCTCAAACAAAATTGTTGGATGTTCCTCAGCCTTAAAAGGTTTAAGAAACACTGACTTAGCCTATGCATCAAGCCCTACTCCAGTACCATACATGACAGCTCCAAAACCATTTACAATAGTCGCAGACCTATCAGTCCAGTGCCCAAGTATCTTTTTCTAGATTGTGGACAGAGGAAATCTTTAACCAGCTATCTACTTTGGCCTCAGAGTCCATCCCTCATAGGCAGGCCCAGTTTCCTGAACAGGATTGCTCCTCTGCTAGAGCAAACCTACTCCCTACAAGTCCTCCGCTCCTGAATGTGTGAGGAATGGAGGAAGGGATCTCCCTCACACATTCAGACCCCAATCTCCACCTTGGGTGTCCTAATGGGAGATTAGCAGGGTGTGAGGGAAAGGCTTTTCCAATAAAACAGACAGGCAAACCCTAACATGTACCCTTGTGTGCCCACTTCTACAGTTTCCCCTACCAACCATAGGAGTTTTGGTCTCTCTGGAGTATAACTTTTATGCCACAAGACCTACTCCTACAATTTCTTAATGAGCACCCCCTTCTCCGAGGAGACCTCCTCCAACTCCTCTTCTCCCACAACTCAGCAGGTACAGGGAGTTCTTCAGTGTAGATGACCAACCTCCCCTAGTCCAGGAGCCACCAACTTCTCAGGGAACCACTTCCTCGTCTCCCAATGAGGCCATAAATCCACCTTCAACATCTCAGATGTACTTTAAAGTGTTCAACTATGACAGGTAGGTATACACTTATTTAACAGTGATAACACACTTAGATAATCCAGATACAGAATTAAAGAGTTTTCCCAACAGATTTAGTGAGATAGGGTCAGTTTCTGCAGACCAGTTTCTGCAGACTTCTTTTCTGAAGAAAACATTTCTTGATGACCCACTCAGAAAGTGTCAAGAAACAAGCACTATCAAAACAATAGTGTGTCCACCATATAAGCAAAATAGTCTTATGATAACTGTATTCAGACAAAGACCTGTGTGTATGGAGGACAAGACAGAAGGAGACAAGCCAGATGAAAGTGAAAGTTTAAGTGATATGAGATCCATATTTCTAATAGCCTCTCTGACTTCAGTTTCATGGTTCTGCATATGACAAAAAATGAGGCATGAGAAGAGAAGCTTAGGTTTCTGTGGAATGAACACAGCTAAGTCTGGGTCCACAGGGAGGGGCAATAGCAAGGCATAAATCATAGTAAACAATGCTTCCAAGTGGCCCTCAATACTAGATAGCATCAAAGAAACCACACTTTATTTTCTTGTACTCAGAAGTAAAGAGCTGCTCTGAAAACAACTAAGTATTTTATAACATTGGGTTTATCACTTGAAGTCATGTTATGGACAAAAATACATCAGACCACAGGGGTGAGGGGGAACCAGGTTCCAAACATGGAGACTTGAGTGCCTCATATCAAGGGATTAAACATGATCAACCTTATTAAACCAACCAAGTTTATTTATATACGTCTGTACATTTGTAATGAACTCATCTAGGACACCAGTGAAACAAAAACAAATAAACCCATCCCTTCCCAATGAGCGGGAAGCATCACTCACCTTTACATGCACTTTAAAAAGCAAAAATAAGATTACACCTTCATACACAATTAGTTCTGTAACTATTCAAGAAATTGACTCCCACAGAGTCAATTCTCAACACAGAGTGGTTTGCATACACTGACTACTTGGCTATTGCCTCTTTTAGAAAGTATTTCAGCAGAAACCATTGTGACTTCCAGAAGGTGGCAAGTGGTAGCTGATAATTGGGGATGCTCAGGACACAGCCACCTTACAAGTTCTGCACACTAAATTCGCTGTGTGCACCCCTCTTTTTAATTTGGAAAACTCCGTAAATCAATGCGGGAAAACAAAGCAGATGTACTATTTACAACACTATATGGGTCTCAGTGTTTTTATTAGAAAGCCTATATCTTAGTTTGTAACTCAGTTGTATAAGTTTATCTGGGATGATACGGCACATCAAGTGAAAGCATGTAAAAATTGAGTAAAAACATCTCTGCAATCACTGTACCCCACGATAAGTTTTTAGTAATTTTTGTAGGTAATTCAAGTTTTACACTGCACAATGTTGCAGTTATTCTTTTGTAAATTTTCAGAAATGTTGATATTTTGGGAAATTGTCTACTCCAAATCAAGGTTTTTTTTATTACATACCTGTAACATCATTGTAATTGCTGCAAAACCAAAATGATACCAAATGCATTTCTATACAGTGGATCATGATGTCTCTTATGAAACGATAATGACAGATTCCATAAATCCACTTTTAAAAAAATATCAAAAGGACCTATGTAAATGAGAGCCCACAACAGCTCCGAAAAGTTGCTAGACAGACAATCAAGGAAAGTCTATGATTACATATTTACACAATAGTCCATGAAGAAGTTCCAAAGCTATGGACTATCTGGTAAATAAGCTGTTAAAAAGTCCACAATTTGTTCACACAGCAATTAAGAGCTGCTTCAGAGGTGAAATTTTTATACATATTTCATTATATCAATTTTCACACAATTACATGACATTTCTTTAAAACTACTGTTAAAAAATTAACAAAAAGGAAATTAAAACAAGAGCTAGATTAAAGTTTCATTAAGGATCCAACAAGTAAGTCACCAAGTCAGACTCAGGTATAGATAAAACCACTATATGGAGCTCTTAGAAAAATAATGCTACTCCAGGAGGCACCAGGATCTTCCTTTTCTTCAAGCCTCAATTTAGAAAAACATTGTTATTTATTCAGCATGTAAGTTCATGCTTTGGTGCTTAACTCAATCAGGGCTGCTGAATTGTCAGACCTCTAATGCTTTTTAATTTAGTTCTTAGTTCAGTATATTCAGCTGTATTTGTTTTTGAAAAGCTCTTCCTTAAATGCCACATATTTACACTTGGATTTTTACACCTGAGTGATTATCAAGCAGTCATCTTGTTTCTAGTCAAACATTCCATAAAGCCATACAATCCTTGTGCTAGTGTTTTACTGTGCCTGTACCAATTCTATATAGAAAATGTGTATCTGCAACTGCCCTTGTACATTTTCAGTACAGTTGTTACTTTGTCCTTCCCCTTCCACACAACACGAACTGATTTTTTTTAAAGCCAAGTTTAGAACTGAACACAAAAAAACCCACCCAAAACCAAACAGGTTGGAGTACAGTAAAGACAAGGTGACATGAGAAAGATGGTACACTAGATGATTAGTTGGATTTGTATAAGAAAGATAAGAGCCTATCCAATGAGTGCCCAGGGGCATCCCAGAAGGAGCGGCTTCATTCAGTAACAGCAGGAGACTCAAGCTTCACTACAGATCTATAGAGGATGAGTCTCACACAAGAGCTATTTATGGGATTCCCAGCAAGTATGTGTGTGTAAAGGGGAATGTGAAGTGACACAGCTATATCAGCCAGGCCTGTTTAGTAAGAAGAATCACATTTAATGAGTTTCTTTCTTGCAATTTCTGATGCTCAAGTACAGCTGGTAGAAATTCAAAACAGCCGTAAGGAAATGTGACAGACTGATACAAATAGTACTGCAGCTTAAAAAATGATAAAAAACACCTGAAAAAAAGTCACGTAACATCCCAGTCCCCCCCCAAAATTTACACTTTGAACCTAAGCCAGTTTTTGAAGTTTCCATCCTCCAGAGCAAGGAGGAGGAAGAAGAGGAGGAGGAGGAGGAAGAAAGTGCAGATGACCTTCAAGCCACAAAGGTCCTGTGCCAATGTTTACTCGCCATTCCTGTGGTGGTATGTAAGGAGTGATCACCAAGTGCCGATGCTGCCACCATCAAAGAGATTCCTTCCGAAATCTCAACTTGAGGCTAATACTGAACACTTAAGAGTAGGCCAACGAGCTGCATTGAACAATAAAAACAAAAACATTAAAAAAAAATTTAAAACAACAACTAAAAGAAGTGGGAGAACCCCAAATAGCACAGATCCACATTTGTGAAAGGGCAAGAAGGGAGGTCTATACAGTAAATAGTCAAATGGTTTATGTTACAGATGACTGGCAGTTTTAAAGAGTCTTTTCCCATCTCCATTGCTGCTCCAACCCAGAAGGGAAACTGAAAAGGGAGGAAGAGGAGAAGTTGGGACATCATCATGGAGCATGCAGGATTGCAAGCAGCAGAGTGGGTATGCTCAAATAAGCCCCCGCCTTTTCTTGTAGTCCTCCAGGTTCAGTGATCGCCGAGGGGCACCATCTTTTGCTGGTGGAGCTTTGGAGGTGATGGCCAGCGTCTTAGATTCTAGGGGGGGAACAACAGAAAGTCAGGACTGGAATACATAAAAATGGTAGTTCTTTTGCATGCATGATGGTAACAGAACGAAGGGTATTTCCAGTTACATGTTTTGAATTCCTAGACATGCACATTCAATTTTGACTTTGCATCTCAAAGTTGCTGTCTGCCACCAGTGCTTCCATCTCTGGAAGAAACTACTCTGGTTACTAATGTTGCTGTTTCACATACTGCATGGCAGTGGTCTGCCAGCAAAAGACATTCATTACATGAGCACAGCAGACACAGGACAGACCTCACAAGGGGGCGAAACCAGTCAGATTGTCTATGCAATATTTCTTTATTTCCATAATAAAATTATCTTGGACAAAGTTTTCATGCTGACTAGTGCAGCCTCCCACTCGGATTCATCTCCTTCTATCTATCCAACCCACTAATGTCAAAATGCAACTTCACAAAGAGTCCATCTGTTCTGAGCACATTCAAGCATGACTGGATCTCCATACTGGTTTGCTCCAAGCAGTAAAAGCTGCATTTTGGAATCTCTCAACTTGTTACTCACTCTTAGGGTACGTCTAGACTACATGCCTCTGTCGCCAGAGGCATGTAGATTAGACCACCCAACATAGGAAAATGAAGCAGAGGCATGTAGATTAGACCACCCAACATAGGAAAAAGGAGGCATACCTGGGTGGTCGACAAATACCTTTGATGTCGACACCCGCGCGTCCAGACTACCGCGCTGAGCCGACAAACAGCTGATCAGCTGTTTGTCGGCTCAGCCCGGCAGCCATGTAAATTTAAATGAAGCAGCAATTTTTTAAATCGCCGCTTCATTTTCCTATGTCTGGTGGCCTAATCTACATGCCTCTGGCGACAGAGGCATGTAGTCTAGACGTACCCTCTCATTAGATTTAAGCCCCGTCACAGCATACACTATTCTATCCACCCTTTGGCTCTGCTTCCCATACACATTTCATTCCTCCCAAGCCCTTCATCCCCACTACCTCCCTTTTGTGTTCAACTCTTGTATTTCTACCTTCTTCTATCCTGGACCTTATGCCTAGAAGGCCTTTCTTAGCCTGTTCTGACAGGGCTTAACCTTCACCTCCCTCCTGAAAGTACTACTTAGGAATGTAGGAACTGCATAATTGATCAGCCCCATGGTCCTCCTCTAAGGGTACGTCTAGACTACCGGGTTTTGTCAACAGAAGTTTTGTCGACAGTATCTGTCGACAAAACTTGTGTCGACAAAGAGCGTCCAGACACATTGAGTTCTGTCAACAAAGCAAGCTGCTTTGTCGACAGAACCCTGTAGTCTAGACGCAACCCTACAGGCAACCCTCGTAAAATGAGGTATACCAGAGTCGACAAAACTGCTGAGTTCTGTCGACGTTATGTCGACAGAACTCAGCGGTAGTGTAGAGTCTGGTATAGTTTTGTCGACAAAAGTCCACTTTTGTCGACAAAACTCAGTAGTCTAGACACACCCTAAGAGGACTGCCAGCTGTAGTCCTCCCAGTAACGTGGTGCAAGTTAATATTCATTATTCACAGTCTGTTACATCCCCACAAGCATTCTACATTTATAAAAGTTGTGTGATTGGACTGCAAGCACTTTGGGGCAGGTGCCAAATTGTCTCAAGTCCATTTCTGACACTTCATAAACAAAAACCACCACCAAAAAGACTACATAGAGAGGGAGACACAAGTTCACTGCTACCATTAACATCTTATTTCCTTCTCATTAGGTGTCTCAAGAAGAGGGTTTTGCCAAGGAAAGCTCATGATATTGGTAGATATACATGTATATTTGTTAGTCGCTTCAGAACTACTCATTTTTGAAGTTAGACTAACATGGCTACCCGTGAGACTTCATAGCAGAAAGACACAGATGTTTCTGTGATATAGCACCTTCTCTTAAAGGTATTTGCCAGAACTACCTTACAAATCCACCAGTAACATTCCCAAATCAGCTGCTAGTCCAGATAGCAGTAGACCCCCAGCTAGAACTGGAAGCCCTAATGCACATACTTCCATTATCTAGCCAAACTGGCAAATAACCTCTCTACATAGGCATATGAGCCACACACACCCACCTGAGCTGGGAACCTGGAGATCAATCTTCACATCGAAGTCATGCACTTTAAACAAGTCCTCTGAGAGGTCACTAGCCGATTTAGAGTTCATGTCTTTCTCCTTCCCCTGACCCTGAAATTTAAACAAAGTTTCAGCAGTAGCAGCAGCACAAATATGACAAGGTGGAGTCAAACCCAGAGCTGAGAAAGTTATTAGCCACCAACATGTTCACTCTGGCCTTTCTTGTAATCATGAGCTTAGTTGTAAAAACAAGTGAAAATTCACACAGGTTATTGTGACACTAACAACAGTTAAGAAGTCCAGAACAGAGACAGATGAATTAGTCCAATGTAGAAGGCCTGCAGATATAACACAAGACTTAGGATAAGATCACGCCTGGTAAACAAGAGACTCATAGGACTGGAAATTAATGAACCAAAATGGGTATGAAGAAAATTGAGACTAACTGGTGAATAAAATTATGAGAAGATATGGTATTGCACCACCACTTCCTTTTGGGGTGCTCAAAAGACTTTGGGTTAAAAAACAAAAAAAAAAAAAAAAAAAACTAAAGGATGAATATGGATGCTGCCTAAAAGACTAGAGAACAAGAACGAACGTTTTACCATCAGGGCTGTCATTCCTACTATCTTCCAGTCCTTGGGATCTACTATGAATATCTTAGGCCTTCATCCTCCTATTCCTGAAATTATTTTCTGAGCAGACTAGAAGCAGGGGGGAGCGAAAAGGGGACCAAAATGAAATTGTCATCACCACCTGCTCCAGCTGAATGCAGAACATCTGAGATATGGGACTGTCTTCCCAAATCCCTTGTGGGCTTCCCCCACCCCCACTTTATTTCTTCTCCTTCTATTCCTCTCCTTTTTAATAAAAGTCTAATTTAGCTGGTCAAAACTCTGTATTTTGAAACAATGCTGTAACCAAAAGGTAAATAAAAGCAGATTACTAACTTGCCTTTCCTCCAAAAGGACAGTTAGTATGGTACTTCAATACCATGTAACACTCTGCCAAACAGAGGGGGAGGAGATGTTTCCTTTTGAAAATGCTCTCCAGCAAAAGGGTACAAGGCAAGTTGTTAAAAACGAAAGCCTTAGTTAACACTCTATATTTCAAATGTCCCCCTACCACCTTTTCTGTATTTTTAATGAAAGATTAAAAGACATTCAATGGCATTTGCATCTTGGAGCTAAGCAGGCTGGGGTCTCTCTACCCTACCCTTCGTGTAACACTGTTTAATGCTCGATAGTAATAGGGTCATGTGAACACCTTTAATTCTTTGGGGAAATGTATTCCATCTAAATTATCACAACACATCTCTAGATCCAGGACTTCAAGGATACGTCTACATAGCAGTGTTATTTAGGAATAACTGACCTTATTCTGAATCATAGAATACTAGGACTGGAAGGGACCTCGAGAGGTCATCAAGTCCAGTCCCTTGCTCTTATGGCAGGACACAGTACTGTCTAGACCATGCCTGATGGACATTTATCTAACCTACTCTTAAATATCTCCAGAGGATTCCACGACCTCCCTAGGCAATTTATTCCAGTGTTCAGCCACCCTAGCAGTTAGGAACTTTTCCCTAATGTCCAACCTAAACCTCTCTTGCTGCAGTTTAAGCCCACTGCTTCTTGTTCTATCCTCAGAGGCCAGGAAGAACAAGTTCTCCCTCTTCCTTGTGACCCCCTTTTAGATACCTGAAAACCACCATCATGTTCCCTCTCAATCTTCTCTTTTCTAAACTAAACAAGTCCAGTTCTTTCAGTCTTCCTTCATAGGTCATGTTCTCTAGACCTTTAATCATTCTTGTTGCTCTTCTCTGGACCTTCTCCAATTTCTCCACATCTTTCTTGAAATGTGGTGACCAGAACTGGACACAATACTCCAACTGAGGCCTAATCAGCACAGAGTAGAGCGGAAGAATGCCTTCTCATGTCTTGCTCACAACACACCTGTTAATGCATCCTAGAATCATGTTTGTTTTTGCAACAGTGTCATACTGTTGACTCATATTTAGTTTGTGGTCCACTACAACCCCTAGATCCCTTTCTGCTGTACTCCTTCCTAGTCAGTCGCTTCCCATTCTGTATGTATGAAACTGATTGTTCTTTCCTAAGTGGAACACTTTGCATTGGTCCTTATTAAACTTCATCCTGTTTACCTCTGACCATCTCTCCAATTTGTCCAGATCATTTTGAATTATGACCCTAATCCTCCAAAGCAGTTGCAACCCCTCCCAGCTTCGTATCATCTGCAAACTTAATAAGCGTACTCTCTATGCCGATATCTAAATCATTGATGAAGATATTGAACAGAACTGGTCCTAAAACAGACCCCTGCAGAGCCCCACTTCTTATACTTCTCCAGCAAGATTGTGAATCATTAATAACTACTCTGAGTACGGTTATCCAGCCAATTATGCACCCACCTTATAGTAGCCCCATCTAAGTTGTATTTGCCTAGTTTATTGATAAGAATATAATACAAGACCGCATCAAATGCCTTACTAAAGTCTAGGTATACCACGTCCACCGCATCTCCCTTATCCACAAGGCTGGTTATCCTATCAAAGAAAGCTATCAGATTTAACAGTCTTTGTCTACACTAGACATTATGTCAAAATTACTGCTGAGTGGGAGGACTTCTTACTCTGACTCCTGTAACCCTCATTTCACAAGGAGTAAGCGAAGTCAGAAGAAGAGTGTTCTCTCACTTCCTGCTGTATAGACAGTGCCAAAAGCTGAAAGAAGCTATTTTGACTTGAGCTACGCAATTAACGTAGCTCAAGTTGCATTGCTTATTTTGGCTTTAGCTCCGTTGTGTAGACGTACCCCAAGGCACTATGAGAATACAAATAATAAATAGTAATAGTACTTTAAAATTAAACTGCAAGGTCCTCAACTGAAAGGTGGAGGAACAAAGCAGAGGAGGGAAGCAATACTTGCCTTGCCCATGTCCTTTGGAGCATCCGGTAAAGCACCAGATCCATATTTTGCATTTAGTTGGGCGAGAATGGCAGCTTGAACAGCAGGATCCCTAGACTATGAACAAGAGAGAGACAGTAAGCAACTGCATTTCCTTAGTGATATCCAGGCAAGATCTGCCATGGCATTAACCCTCAAAATGCTCAGATACAGAGCGCTTAAGGTCAGAAAGGACCATTAGATCATTTAGTCTGACTTTCTATAGATCACACAGATACTCTCATAACTTGTGTTTGCTGAAAGGATAACTTCCAGGAAAGCATCCAGTTGATCTGTGGACATCAAGAGATGAAGATTCCACCAAGTCCCTTGATGATTTGTGCCAATGGCTAACAACCCTTACTGCTAAAAAAAAAAATGCACCTAATTTCCATTTGAATTTTTCTAGTTTCATCTTCCAGCTACTGGAACTCAATATGCCTTTGTTCTGTGCATTAAATGGGGTATTCGGCGCATAAAGAGTACTTGTATATTGTAATCAATCTATCAGAAAGATTGAGGTGTCTTGAAGTCTTACTGTAAAGGTAGCTTCTCCATTTATCCAGTAATATTTATGGCTCTTCTCTGAACGCTTGCCAACTTTTCAACATCTTTTAAAACTGTGGACTCCCAAACTGTATGCAGTATTCCACTGTGCTATACAGAGATAAAACTAGACTCCATGTACCTACTCCCATTTATACAAAGATCACATAGGCCTTTTTGCTACAACACTGCACCATGAAGTCATGTTGAGCTGCTTGTTCACTATGACCTGTAAACCCTTTCCAGAGTCACTGCTTTCTAGTCCATAGTCCCCTTCTTCCCCTTCAGATGTTTTAGGATACTATGCATTCAACTGAATATTTTAAACATTAAAATACATATTACGTTCCACAGTGAAACTTCGCAGCCCTTCTAGCACAGAGCAGGATGATGCCCCAAATCTGCTTACTAGTTAGTTCCAAAGCACAATCACTTCCCCGCTACTCCATGCCCATATTACTAAATCTCCAATACACTTCACTACAAATAATGGGCTAGAACACCTTTTTCTTGTGGTGGGTATACTGATCTTGATCTGTGTATGAAAATTGCATCTGGAGTACTGTGCACAATATTCCTTCCTGCTTGTGCTACTACAGTATATTTATTGTATTCCTTTGTACTCCACACACAGAGAGCATGCACTTCACCCCACTCTCTGCCATTTGCCTTGGCCTGATTTCAGTTCTATACTTACATTAGAGACTATCGTGGGCTTGCACTGCCGCCGAGTAAAGGGGTCCATTTGCTGGTTTTTCATGTTGTGACTTTCAGCCTGCAGAAGAAGTAATGAATAGTCTTACATAGCTCACTACTTTCATCTATATTGCCCTTGTAAATCCCCACAGACACATACATCATAGTCATCTGCAGCATTATGGTTAGGAAGATAGAAGCACTACCAATAACTTCTAGTAGATTATATCCACAGATTTTACATTTCAATCACTTGACTTCTTGAAAAACAAAATGGAGAGAATACTTGAATACCTCTTACATGAGTGTTGTGAGACTTCATGTTTGTTAAAATACCTGAAAGTCCCTTGAATGAAAAACACTACAGGGCACAGTATTTCCCTCCATTACTTTATCATCTTAAATCTGATTTCTGGCTTCTGACTCATGAATAAAAACGGCCATACTGGGTCAGACCAAAGGTCCACCCAGCCCAGTATCCTGTCTGCTGACAGCGGCCAATGCCAGAAGCCCCAGAGGGAGGGAACACAACAGGTAATCATCAAATGATCCCTCTCCTTTCATCCATTTCCAAACAAACAGAGGCTAAGGACACCATTCCTATTCATGCTGGTTAATAGCTATTGACAGACCTAACCTCCATGAATTTATCCAGCTCTTTTTTGAACCCTGTTAAAAGGAAGTTTTTCTTCAAGCAACATACAGTCAATCTATGGAATTTCTTGGATGTTGTGAAGACTAGGCCTTTGTTTTAAACCTCCTACCTATTAATTTTATTTGCTGACCCCTAGTTCTTATGTTATCAGAATAAGTAAATAACTCTTCCTTATTCACTTTTTCCATACCAGTCATGATTTTATAGATCTCTATCATATCCCCCTTAGTCTCCTCTTTTCTAAGATGAAAAGTCCAGATCTTTTTAATCTCTCTGCATATGGGACCCGTTCCAAACCCCTATTCATTTTTGTTGCCCTTCCCTGAAACTTTTCCAATGCCAATGCATCTTTTTTGAGATGAGGCAACCACATTTGTACCCAATATTCAAGATGTGAAGGTATCATGGTTTTATACAGATTTAAAAAAAAGAATATTTTGTTGTAATGATCCCTAACATTGTTTGCTTTTATATATATATATATATATATATATATATATATATATATATATATATATATATATATATATATATATACACACACACACACACACACACACACACACACACACACACACACACACCTGCAGCCCACTGAATGGATGTCTTCAGAGAACTATCCACATTGACTCCAAGATCTCGAGTAGTGGTAGCTAAATTAGTTCCCATCATATTGTATGTATAGTTGGGATTATTTTTTCCAATGTGCATTATTTTGCATTTATCAACATGAAATTGCATTTACTATTTTGTGCCCAATTCCTTAGTTTGGAGAGATCCTTTTGAAGCTCTTCACAGTCTCCTTTGATCTTAGCTATCTTGAGCAGTTTAGTATCAACTGCAATACCCAGTATGCCAATATTACAACCACCAGGGAAACCTGTTAAGACTAGAGCTTGTCATGGCAGGGACAAATACTTTCTTTATAATGCCATTTTGCTAAGTTTTTTGGTTAAAACACATGTAAAATAAAATGTGGTAAATTTCACCAAGCAATTAGCTACCTGCCACTCCCTTGAAAGTTTTTTTCCTTATAGCCCGAATGTTTAAAGCAATATTTCTTACCACTAGAGCCTTCTCGGACTCCACAATGTTCCATTCTCTATTCCTCTGGTTGATATAACTGGAAAAAATAGAGCATGGAAGGGAGAGGAGAGGAGAGAGTACAACAGCATTATTTAATACACATTACCAAAAAGCAGGAGGAAATCACAGAAACATAGGACCTTAAGAGGATATCTAGTTGGGTTCTCTTCACAGACAGGACTAGTATTATCTAAAGACCACCCCTGACATGTACTTGTCTTCCCTTTTCTTAAAAAGCCTCTAACAAGGGAGATTCCCTGTGCTATCTCCTTCCAGTTGAGAGTGAACAATTGATAACTACTCTCTGAATACCGTTTTCCAAACACTTGTGTCCCCACCTTACAGTACTTTTCTTTAGGCTATATCTACTTGTTTGCTTATGAAATGCTCATGGAGATAGTAAAGCCTTAATAAAAAGCTAGACCTATCACGTCTACTGTTTTCCCCCGCAAGCATAAGGTTCATTACCCTGCCAAAAAAGGATATTTGGTTAGTTTGACATGCTGTTCTTTGACAAATCCAAAGTGACTACTTCTTATCACCTCATCTTCTAGGTGCTTACAAACTAATTATTTGCTCCATTATGCTATTAGTTACCAAAGATAAGCAGACCGGTCTAATTCCCGACTGGTCTAATTCCATAGGGTGTCCTTTTCCTCCTTTTTAATAGATGGGCAAATATAGTATCCTTTTCCTGCCCTCTGGTATCTCTCCCATCTTCTATGAGTTCTCAAATATAATAATTACTAAAAGCTCAAAGATCTCTTCAGACAATTCCTTATGTATTCTAGATATATTTCATACTAAGTCTAGTGTAGCTATAAAAGAGAACAAGAAAACATTTTATGTCCATAGCAAGTTTAATCTTATTTTGTACCTTGGCCTTTCTAATTTTTTCCTATATGCTTGTGGGGTTTTTATAGTCATTTTAGTTAAGTGACTGTTCCCACTGGCACTCAAGCCTTTATTTAAGATGGAAGAAAACTTCTTGTTGTCAAACATGAAACCTGATTCTGGCGCATATGATGAGATGGAGAGAAACAGAAAGTGAATAAGTAGTATAATTAGCAATCACGTTATTCAGTTCATAAGTATATGCACAGGAAAAGTTCCAGAGCTTGCAAGTAGCACTGAATGCTATTTCATGGGTTCACTTCTGTTGTCTTTTTATTGATGTGCTTTGAAGGAACAAATTCAGGTACCTACCTGATTGCAGAAATATTTTTTGTCCGCTGGCGATCCAGAGCTTCTGCTCTTTCTTCCAGTTCATTTAGCTGATCTTGAATCTGTTTTGCCTTGTCCTGGTCCCCCAAGTCCTCTGCCATAGCCTTCAACCAATCAGTAATTTGTTAGGCATAATTCTCTACCACAGGGCCAATCATCGTCATTAGCCTGTTTTACTTCAGTGGCATTCTTATTTTTATCACTAGAGTAAGAGGAGCTTACTTTTTATTCCTAGACAGAAGATTGCTAAAGCTTTATTTAAAACTCCTCTTTCACCAGACCAGTACGGAAAAAGACTGATTATTGCAACTGTGAATTTCAGCTTAGTTAATGCAAGGAGTTTAAATTAGCCTCCTCATTCAATGAGGTAAACAATACTAGTCTAGGAGCTTCAGGGGGTAGCCGAGTTAGTCTGTAACTGAAAAAACACAACAAATGGTCTGGTAGTACTTTATAGACTAACAAAACATGTAGATGGTATCATAAGCTTTCGTGGACACAGCCCACTTCTTCAGATGACCGAAGAAGGGGGCTGTGTCCACGAAAGCTCATGGTACCATCTACATGTTTCGTTAGTCTATAAAGTAATGCTAGTCTAATATGCCACCTGGTGGCAGTGATCAGACATATCTTCAGGAAGTCAAAACTCAAATGCTTCTCTCTCACCAACCAACAGAAGTTGGCCTATCTTGTCTCTCTAAAACTGAGCATATATTCTCAGACAACCCAGAACTCCGGATAAGTGAATTTTCATTAAATACCTATAAATTAAAATCAATCCAAAGTGTGCAAGAGCAAAATTAGAAGAATGCTAAATTCCTTGTTTGCCACTATTTGTATTTTCTAATCTCAAACTTAAGCAGAAAACCAAATGTAGGCTTTTCAATGGTGTGAGAAGCTAAGGCAATTTTTATCTTTCAAAGGTATCTGCAACTGGTTTGACTTTTAGACCTGTGCTACGCACATGACCAAATAAGCCACTCAAGTCTCTTCACATGAGATAACTGCATAGAAAGAAAGCATAATGGCCAATAAATGGTTTAGCCTTTTGAGAGGCATTTGAACAGGTCTGCAAAACCACCAATATAGGCAAGCCATTTTCAAATGTCCCAAAGAATATATAGTAACAACGAGGAAAGAAAGCGAGCTTCTACAGCCTCCAACCTAGGAGTGTCTCACTCCAAGGGCAAGGAAGAACAGCTGAGACAACTTCTGGCCACTGTGTGTCATCTGCAGATGGCACATGCCCTCCAATGGTGAAGAAATTTAATGATTCAGAGTGGGCTCTGGACATTTTGGAATTCAGAAGTTCTCTGCATTCAATCTTTTTGCTGTAGGATTTAAGTCAAGTCCTGCACAATCAGTGGTGCTTTGGGTATCACAGGCATCCAAATAAGCTTTGATTCTTCAATCAAAAGAGCTTTTCACTAAGTAGACAAGTACCATCTCTTACCTTCTCCTTTAGTAGCTGAGTTTTTTTCATGGCATAGTTCGGAGGGGCTTTTCGGAACCGCTCTTTCTCTTTCACAATCTTTCACATGAAGCAAAACAGAGAAAAGTTATAACAGTATATTAGTTTTATAATACCTGGAGAACCTACATGTGACAGCCCAAACAGTCCCATTAAACGTAAGATATTTACTTCTACAGAACATTTTTCAGCAGTATCTGACCTCTGCATTCATTACTCTACCAAAACAAACCAAGTTACAATCTTTTACTTACTGTATACGTAGCCTAGAACGGTGCGTCTACACTGCACCCTTAGCTGGAAGTAAGCTATCCAATTTTAACTACGCAAATTGCATATATTATTTCAAGTTAATTTAAAAATAGCTTATTTCAAAGTTTGGTGCTGTCTACAGAGCCAAATTTCAAATAGAGCGCTATTCCAAAACATCCCTTAATCCTCGTGGAACAAAATTTACAGGGATATCAGAATAGCACACCCATTACTTCGAAAGCTATTTTGAAAGCACGCTGTCAAGACGTGGAAAACGCTATTTTGGGATACTGGAAGTATCCCGAAATAGCACCACTGTGTAGACGCACCCTAACAGACTAATGACACCAAATTACACTTAGGCCTGGTCTACACAAGGTAGTTTGGTCAAAATTAGCCAAATTAGCCAAAATTAGCCACCTCCTCAATGTCTTGGTCATTAAATTTGTAGTTGAGGGCTTCTTTGATGGACACCTCCTTCTTGTTTATCTCATCTAGTGTAGGTAACTGCATCCCAGCTGAGAACATCTAGACACAAAAACAGAAGAAGTCAAGATCATTCTCCACTTATGAGAAAATCCCTGGCAGAGAGCTGCTTGAAGAGGAAATATTCTGGCAAACTCACCGCTTCCTTCCACTTCATAAACTCACTTTCAGTAAATTCTTGATTTGAGACAAACTCCAGACGAAACACACGCTGGTCACTGCCATGCCTGCAACAAGAAGGAAAAAAGTTGGCATGAGAGTTTTCCTGGCAACCAATATAGCAATGTGCCTATCTGTTGGATACAGGGCAATGACTTGGATCTACAAATCAAGACAAAGGTTCAGTTGTCACTCAACTGAATAGAGTTCATTAAGGCTGCTATCATTTTGTTCACTGTATGTCAATCTCCAATCCAAAACTTCTGCACACGCACTCGGGGGAGAGGGGCAGAGATGGCCCTCTTTCAGCCTACACATTAAAGAGTGTATGGGAATAAAGTGGGAATAATCAAGGAAGCTCTGGGGCTGGGCTATTTAAACACAGGAACAGGAAACCAAGGGGAGGAGAAGTCAGGTAGGCTGCAATGGTAGTAGTTTCTTTCTTGGGCACCACACCTAATCTGATTCTTAGACTTGGGTTTGTGGACTTGTGGACTGAAGCAGAGTCCTGGTGAAGTGTTTGTTGTAATTATTTCTGTCCTGTAACTTTATTAAGAGGGGAAGTGGCATTTGGTCAAAGTGTGTTTGTTTCTTCTTGCCCTTGGGACATTGAGACAGACTGACAATATGCTGCAATGTTGTGAACAAGCTTAATAGAATTAAGATAAACAATTCAATAAAGTTAAACCACAATGAATTAGGGTTAATGCTTTTGGGCTAAATTGTATTAAAAATCCAACTGTATGGGTTATGACATTGTATATATCGTCTCTAGTAGGAGGGGAGGATGCTAAAAGAACTTACTCCACAAACATATTTAGTAAATATCAGAGCCATGCCACCTCCACCCCTCATGCCCTCTAGAGCAGTGTTTCTTAAACTATGTTCCACGGAACACTGGTTTTCCATGAACAACTTGCAGGTGTGCCGCAAGTCTGAAAAAAATTTTTTGAAGAAAATTTTCATAGATGTTACACATAAAAAAAAATAGTTTGGAGTCCGGGGTCTCAAAAAGTTTAAGAAACACTCTAGAGCAGGTGTCGTGGGGGTTTTGGTGTGGGGCAGCAGCTGTGGCCAGGATTAGGGAAGTGGAGTGCTACATCCCTTGGGGGACGAGTTTGGACATGCCCTCCCACGGCTGTCAGGTCTCCCAGATCAGATTACAAATATGCACCAGCCCATAGATGGCCCGTGGGCCATGAGTGAGACTCCTGCTCTAGACATACATAGTCTACTTCAAACCGGATTCTCAGTGACCAACAAAGAAAATATTTTTTGATAAGTAACCTGGGTTTAGATGAACTCGGGGCCTTCTTCCAGATATAGCCAATGAACAGGATATTTGATTAATGGAGGACCCCAATCCTTTGGGGGAGGGCTGAGAGGATTTGGCCTATTAAAGCCCCATAGGACTGGGTGTTTATTCTGAGCTGGAGCTGTCGGGAACTGTTAGCCACAAGGAATTCTGCCAGAATCTGTGTTAAGACTCAGGAGTCCCAGTAAGCTTATTAGAATGTGTGGAGGATCTTTTATGGTTTTCTCTGTAATGTATTTATCTTAAGTATAAGGTAGGCTTGCTCAGGAAGAACTGAGCGGTAACATATCTCTAGCAATTATACTTGTCATCTGCCTCTGAAGAGAAAGCAAAAAAACAGGCCTGTTTCGGCAGACTGTCTTGGCTGGAAAATAAACAGTGAAAGCAGGGAACCATGCAGCCTGGGAATACGTGGATGACAATGGGGGAAAAGGTATTGGCTAGGGAGCTGGAAGCCAACAGTGCCTTTAGTGAAGGGAAATACGCTTTGGACTGACACTTAAGATCACACTGCCACAATGGCCAAACAGAGGGCATGGAGGGGCTGCCCATACCTTTACCTTGCATTACTACTTAATAACCAGTTGCTAAGGAGCACAAAGATGACAATTCCCAGGCATTACACCCCCATTATGGTGGCAATAGTTCCAAAGGCACACCAACACCCATCTCCCTGCCCAAACCTTGACAAAATATGGTACGGCCCACTAGTAGGATCTTCCTCCACTACCTTAGTTTTGAGAACAGTGACATTTTGTAAGAGGAAGTTACTCACCTTGTTCAGTAACAATGGTTCTTTGAGATGTGCCCCCTCTGGATGCTCCACAACTATCTCTCCTCCCCTCTGCTTCAGTGTTCTTGTTAAGTACTCCTCAGTAAAAAAGGAACTGAAGGGGATTTGCCTGCCCGTGTGTGCTGGTTAGTTCAGCAGCAGCACAAGGAAACATGTGCATCTAGAATGGAGCATCCACGGGGGGAATGGGGAGGACAGACATGACATCCTGAAGAACCCTCGTTACTGTACAAAATGAGTAACTTCTTTGAAGTGTCCCTACGGGTACTCCACCGTAGGTGACTGCCATGCAGTATCCCTAATGGGAGGCTGGGGCTTGAGCATCGAGTCTGTTACGGATGACAATACTACCGACTCAAAGACAGCATCAGAAGCAGAGCCCCTGGCGAATGCATAGGGTTTTGCAAGGTACGCGCAGATGCAGAAGTCGCTTCCCTCCAGATTTCAGAGATAGGGAAACTCCTGAGGGAGGCAACAAAGGAGGAACCCGACTTTGTGGATTGTGTGCAGATTCTGGACGGAAGTACTACGTGATGAACTTGAAAGTAGTGTTTGACACAGGTCAGGATCCATTTGAGGGGTCTCTGGGAATATTGCTGCACCTTTGAACCTTTGTGCATAGAAAGGAAAACCTTAGGAGATTTCCTAAAGGCCTTCATCATGTCCAAGTAAAAGGCCAAGTCTCTTTTTTACATCTAGTGTGTGCAGTATAGCCTCCCTGTTATCAGAGTGAGGCTTAGAATAAAAGCTTAGGAGGTGAATCAGCTGGTTTATGTGGAAAGACAAGGTCACCTTGGGAATGAATTATGGTGTAGTCCAAGAATAACGTTGTCTCACAAAATATTGCATCGGCAGGGTGTTATTTCTCATCTCCTCCCTACCAAGGTGATCGCCAATAGGAAAGCTGTCTTCATAGACAGGTATATAAAGAAACAAGTAGACATGGGCTCAAACAGCTGCCTAATTAGGCTCTTTAGTATTAAGTTTAGATTCCATGTTGGAGTAGGATGTCTGTGTTTGGGGAAAGATTTACTATACTCATGAAGAACTGCTTTGTGGTTGGGTGAGCACTGAGTACCCCTCTGTGTGTTGATGGAAGGCTGTTATGACAGCTAGATTAACTCTGACTGAACTATGAGATTCTCTTGATTTCCTGTCAGTATCTAATGCAAGACAATTGAGGGGAAGAAAGAAAATTTGTCTGGAATTACACAAAACTTAAAACCTGGTCCACTTTTGCAGGTAAGTACAACAGATAGCTGATTTTCTATTGTGTAGTAACACTTCCTGTACCTCCTCAGAGCAGGGTCTTTCTGTGTGCTGGAATCATGAAGGAGGCAGGCCTCAAAAGTCAGTGTCTATGGTTTGGGATAGAGTGCATCCTTCATTCTGCAAGAAGTGGTATGAAGTGGTTACAGAGATAACAATAGGCATGTCTCCAGCTATGCCAGATAAGAGTACCACATCTGTCTCAGCCAGGAAAGAGAAACTGACAGATTTGTTCAGTGCTCCAAAATCTAGTATGATTCTCCAACTCCCTTCTTCTTGGGGATCAGGAAATAAGAGTAGACCCCTGTACTCAGAGGTGCTGAACAGACTCTATGGCTCCTAGACAGGCCAAGTGACCTATTTCTTGTCACAATGAACTCTCAGGAGAAGGATCCCTAAAGGATGGGGAGGGTATTTGGGGGAGATGGGAGGAAGGCAAAGTAGATGGAGTACCTACTGCAGATTTCCAGAACCCATCAGTTGGATGTTATTCGTTCCCAGTTGCTCTGGAACAAAGCAAGGTGGCACCCAAATGGGTATGACAGATTGGTCAGCAGCAGTTGATATTGAGGGGAGTGGTCTGCCAGCACCCCAACCAAGATGTCAAGACTGATGTTTTGAAGTGACTGGTTATGAGGAGAAAGACTGGGAGCCTAATGGCTTATGCGTAGAAAAAAATATCAGGTTTTTATTTTCCTTTGTGGCTCATATTGTTTAGTTGGAAAATGTGATGTATAAGATTTATGATGGGGTTGTGGACTAAAATTTTTTTTTGTCCGGGTGCATAAATCTCTAATGACTGGAAAATGGCCCTGCAGTCTTTAAGCATATGGAGGGATACATCAATCTGGTGCCCTTAGAACAGTGGTTCTCAAAGTGCGCTCCGCAGACTCACTAGCAATCCACGGCCACCTTAAAGGTGGTTCGCAGCTTGAGCTCAGCACCCACCTCCCCCACGCAATGGGGAGCCTGCTGCAGCTTCCCTTGGAGGGCAGGCAAAGGGGAGGAGGTACAAAGGCAGGTGGGGACAAGGAGGATTGGGGGAGGAAGGGGCTCAAACAGGGAGAGGCTGCAATTGGAGCCCAGCAGGGGGTGTTTCCAGCCACATGGGCATGGACAGGCTGGGGGTTGGGAACAAGAAGGATTTCTCTGAACTGCTCTGTGGGTTTCACTCTGGTGGTGCAGGGCTTGGCTCAGATCCTTCCCATCAGCTCATTAAAGAAATGTAACATTGCGGGGAGAAGAGGAACTACACAAAGGGGCTACAATCCTGGCTGGACCATGTAGGAGGCAAACGCTGGGGGCAGGAGCGCTATGTGTGCTCAGTATAGCCTGTGAGCTCAGTTCCCTTTCTCCAGCACGCACAGTGAGTAGGGCTGCAGTCCTGGGCTTGCAAACAGCACTCAGCAGGGGGCTGGAAAGTAACAACTGTCTTTGCTTCGCAATTGGGGTTCATTGGCACAAGCTGGCTGGTAGGTCTAAACCTGGGGGGAGCCTCCTTCTTGCAAAAATGCAGCGAGGGGTGGTGGTTATTTTGCAAAATCTGGTATGTTTGGTAGGAGCAGCTCCCAACACAGCAGGCTTGTCCAGGGCCAGGGAGTTCACAGAGATGCAAGGGAGTGAGCCTCAGAAAGGGAGACGGGGGAAGGAACTGACTGCTGTGCTGCAGATTGGCCCACACTGGTGGAGCCAGGTTACTCTGGGGACAGCAGCATGCCCCTACCCCTGCACCCTGGGCTCACCTTTCAGCCAGGTGAGCTCAGTACAGTGCCAGAGCTGTGCCTGACCCTCAGCAAAGATTCCTTCTAGCCACTCTGAGGCTGCAATGCCCAAAGAAGGAAGGGAAGGCAAGATACCTGATTTCCTTGGGATTGGTTCTGCTTGGAGCAGGGGCTAGGACCAGAAGGCCTCCTGGGGTCTCTTCCAACCCTCCTCTTCTATGGTTCTATGTCTGTGAGGCTGGAGCAGCTTCACAGGCTCCCCACTATGTAGGGAAGGGTGGCTGAGCTCCCCCTTCCCCCCCGCACTGGGAACAGCAGCGTAGTGAGGTGCTGTCAGGAGGCAATGGGAGCAGCGGGAGGTGGTGCTTGGGAGCAGCAGGAGTGTGAAGCCAAGTGCCCCCCTTCACACCCAAAGCCCTACGTCCCAATCTCTTCACTCATCCCCCCCCCCCCCCCCACTGAGACCCCATACCTCCAGCTTGCTCCTACACCCTCCCTCCTGGCCAGACACCTTATTCCCAGCCTGCTTCTGTATCCTACCTCCCACCCAGACCTTGCACCCTCACCTCCTCCTCCACCACACCACCTGCGCAGATCCCTCTCTCTCATTGGCAGCCCTGTCCCCCTCATTTGTCCCCACCAGAGCCTAAAGGGGTCCACAAAATCCACCACACAGAACCCCAGAAAAGTTAATCAGGACTATGGGAAACCCTGAACCTCACTCCTCTCTGTCCCTTCCCCTGGTCCTGTGGGGCTGGCATACCAGAGGAGGGAGGTGTCTCAATTGGGGACCACATCAGTGAGAGTTGGGGGATTCTGGAGGGTTTTTTTGCTTCGAACTTCTGTGGTCTGACTGATTTTTTTGTGGGTCAGTGGCCCTGAGCCAAAAAAGGTTCCCCACCTCTGCCATAATGCAAAAAGCATTGAAACCTTTTCTGTTGGGCATAAATTAATATTTTACATTATTTAAAATGAAGTTTGATAAATTAAAATGAGAAAGTTAAAACCCTTAATCTGCTTAATAATTCAAATTAAATCATTCTCCCTACCTGCAGCACTAGCAAAATGGCTCGGGCATAATTATGTAATTAACAGTGAGTTTCCATTATCAACTGGTGGTCCATGGAAAGGTTTACATTGAGCCCACTGGTCCACGGGCCAAAATGTTTAAGAACCACTGTAGTAGGGTGACCAAGGTAGTGCAAGGTGACCCAGAGGTGGTGCCCATGATTGACAATACCCTGGTGGCTAAGGAGCAGATTAACGAGTCCAGATTGGTAATAGGCAGAATGAGCAATGTGAGAGGAGTGAACAGGAGACAGTCTCCCATCACTATCTGATTTAGCCCTGGAGAATGGAGGTGTACGACAGTGCACCAATGAAGATTACTACATCCAAAGTAAACTTTACACGAGAGCCCCAATACTGAGCAAGGGAAACTGTGGTATGAAAGATACCATGAAGTCTTTAGAGTGCCTGGACTCTTGTGGTGCCAGCCTACTTGGTGCTGACAGTGGGTTGATGGCACCAAAGGGATCAGTGATCTGAGCTGTACCAAATGCTCTGAGGCTGGATGGCTCACAAAGCCAATGGCAAAGCTTGTACTGAAAGAATCTTCTTAGAACTGGTACAGTCTCTGTCCTTACCTTTATCTATCAATGCTGTTGCTTCCATGCCTATATCCATCAGGTTTTTCAGAATATAGACCTGTGGTGGCCAACCAGTTCTGAAGCAGTAGCCATTATAGTAGCTACAGCAAACTAGCCACACTCAACCAGCCAAATAGCCACATTGTTCGAGCCAACCAGCCATACTTGGTTAGCGGCTAGTGTGTTGGACACCAGGGACATAGACTGTACCTGCCACTTCAGACCCTCATGAGTTGCATGTACTATGTTCCGACTATCTTGGTACTGACCATACCAAATGGTAATCTCTTCCAGCTAATTTGGAATTCTGGCTTCCCCCCCCAAAAAAATCTTGACAGAGCCGCAGCTATTTTCTTCAACCCGTAGTCCTTAGATGTCAAGGGCTGTGGGGAAGATTTGTACCACTTTGGTGACTCCAGGATGCCTGAAGAGCTGTCACCAAGGAAGAATTTTAGTATCAGCTTTTGGGCTTTCCAAGATCTGGACTTGAGTTGTTGGCAGAGATCACCGTTTTGAGAAACATGGCTTTCTTGCATGTGAGGCACCTCTTAAATCCCAAAAACTGGGTATACACCTGTGCTGGAGCAAACCCCAGACAAAGGTGGGGAAAAATAAAAAAGTCCAGGGTTTTTTGCCTGAGAGAGAGAAAATAAAGAAAGCTCTACAGCTCAGAAAGGGGTTAATTATTTAAGTGCTAAGCACAGCTTGAGTCCCCCGCTGACCCCATGCTCCCTACAGTGCTTTGGCCTTTCAAGTGTAGCATGATGAACAGACTAATAGCTCTGTTTCCAGAAAGGTGCAGTTAACATAAGAACATAATAATGGCCATACTGGGTCAGACCAAAGGTCCATCCAGCCCAGTATCCTGTCTGCCGACAGTGGCCAACATCAGGTGCCCCAGAAGGAGTGAACCAAACAGGTAACAATCAAGCGATCTCTCTCCTGCCATCCATCTCCACCCTTTGACAAACAGAGGCTAGGGACACCATTCCTTATCCATCATGGTTTATAGCCATTAATGGACTTAACCTCCATGAATGTATCTAGTTCTCTTTTAAACCCCGTTATAGACCTAGCCATCACAATTTCCTCAGGCAAGGAGTTCCACAGGTTGACTGTGTGCTGCATGAAGAAGAACTTCCTTTTATTTGTTTTAAACCTGCTGCTCATTAATTTAATTTGATGGCCCCTAGTTCTTATATTATGGGAACAAGTAAATAACTTTTCCTTATTCACTGTCTCCATACCACTCATGATTTTATACACCTCTATCATATCCCCCCCTTAGTCTCCTCTTTTCCAAGCTGAAAAGTCCTAGTCTCTTTAATCTCTCTTCATATGGGACCCATTCCAAACCCCTACTCATTTTAGTTGCCCTTCTCTAATGCCAGCATATCTTTTTTGAGATGAGGAGACCACATCTGTATGCAGTATTCAAGATGTGGGTGTACCATGGATTTATATAAAGACAATAAAATATTCTCCGTCTTATTTATTTAAGAAAGAACTGAGCCAGGTTCACCTGTGCACATTGGCTAGCCTCGTGGCAGAACGCAAGACAGGGGCAGCACATGTGCAGGCCAAACAGACAACACTACCAAAGTTTTTGAATCAGCTAGGCAGGGACACAAGCACCTATAGCTAGAGTGGGCAATAAAATGGAGGTGGTTCGCCAGGTGTCCCTGTCCGCGATACTCCTCTCAGCTCCCATTGGTTGGGAATAGTGATCCATGGCCAATTGGAGCTGCAAGCCCCTGTACCTGTGGAGGCGCAGGTAAAACACAGTAGTGGCGGCCTGCCAGGTCTAACTCTGACAAAACCACATCTGGCCCTCAGGCTGGTATTTGCCCACCACTGACCTATAGGGACACTATAGGAAGTGGATAAGTGGAAGTGACCTCCTCTGTCTAGTTTCTAAACAGTATCAAAAGTTCTCACCACCAGCCAAAGTTTTAGATCGCCATAGAATCTACTGCCTGAGGAAGTGAGCTGCCCTGGTGAAACATTCCTTACAGCAGGATTACTCAACTTTGGAAACCCTGGGGGCCACAGTGATACTTTCAGCACATACCGAGGGCCACAACTTAAGTGTGGTTGCCTACACATGCAAATATATGCAAATAGCTTCTTTCGCACTGACTGGTATGAATATAAAGATTAAGGCAAGACTATACAACATACAGGCCACATTTAAGTCAGTTCTGCTGATATTAATAAAATGCAATAGTTACCTGATTTCCACCCATATGTCAGCACTTTTAATGAGCAATGACAGTCCAGGAATTTAACTACTAAAACACATTATACTGACTACTTTTTTGTTTTGGCTCCCACCCACAGGCCGCAAACAAATGGGCTGCATATTGAGTAGCCCTGCCTTACAGTAAGAATTTCTCTCTTTCAACTAGGCAGAAGAAGCTATTACCAGCCATCAGAAGGGTGATGAATTAATAAGGCTTTTTCACAGAATTTATCAAGTTATTGTGACCTGCACAAATATGCATTCTCCAAACACTGGAACAATTAATTTTTTTAACGGGTCCATAGAAATACCCAGAAGAGAGAAATTTGATGTGATATCCACCCATGCACCATCCATTTAAGCAGCACGGCATGCCAGCATCTGTGCTGCCCCTATCATGGGAAGACATATTGCCCCATTGCCTTATGTGAAGGTGGTGAAGGAGAAAAATACAGATGGCTGACATCATACAGGAAAAATATAGACACCTGCTATTGCAGTCTCCAGATGACTCTCAGACAGCAAGGAAAAGTGATGGCCATTTTGAGCTCCATTTACTACCTCCCTATTTAAGGAGGCGGTGGGGGGGAGAAAAGGAGGAGTGTTCTGACAAGCAGGTTGGTAGAAACGCTCTGTTTTATGGCTCTCATCTCCATACTACACAGGAAACATTGCATCTCATAAAAGGGCAATTCACTTACTGATAAAATTATTTTGTCATCTTACCGTAACTGTAGTCCTTTGTTTGTCCTGGTACCTCCAAGCTGGTAAACCTTTGCAGTTTCTACAACACCAGTTATTTCAGCAACCTAGATCATAAAAAGATATGCAGGAAAGAAGATTGTGAGGACTAATCATGCCATTTCCTGAACACACTTCATTCTGCAAAGTCCTCTCCACTAGAGACCAAGGTTAGTCTGATAAATAGTTCTATCTAGAAATCATCATCTAAAGCAGGGGTGGACAATAATTTTTTTTGGGGGGGGGGGGCACACCAAGATAGGGATGTGAACGACTAGTTGACTATACAATAAGCAAATGCTTAACAGATAGTCAAGAGGCTAGTCGACTAGTCACTCCCCCCCCTACCAGAAAGAGGCAGCAAGAGAGGGGAGAGGAGAGGATGCTTCAAAGTGGCCGGACTCCATGTGACATTTCAAAGCGGCACTGCCATGTGAAGCCCAGGGTCAGCGGGGGAGTTCCCAGATGACTCCGGGCTCCACATGGCACTGACTCTTTGAAATGCCACGTGCAGCCCAGGGTCCCTAGATGGCCCACAGCTCCATGCAGTGCTTCCGTTTTGAAACGCCACAGAGAGCACGGGTCCAGCGGGACACAGCTTGAGTCCCCCTTACCCCATGCTCCCTACAGTGCTTTGGCCTTTCAAGTGTAGCAACAGCCCCAGGGGTGTTGCTACATTTCAAAGGTGGCGGCGCCCTTATTGACTTACTGAATAGTCGATGCAAATTGCATCGACTATTCCATTAGGCAAATAATCTAAATTTTATATCCCTATGCCAAGATTTTGGTCACGGGCTGCATTCTTCCATGGTATTAACTGAGGAGGTGTGGTATCTGGGGTGCAGGAGGGAGAATGGAATCTGGGAGGGAGTTTGGGGGAAGGAGGTAGCTGTGACCTAGGGCAGGGAACTGGGGTGCAGGGTTTTGGGATGCGACCTAGGCTAGGAGGGGATTGTGATCTCATGCAGCAGACTGGGGTGCCAGATCTGGTAGTGGGTATGGGTGCATGTGGAGTAGTGGGGCATGAGTGGGGAGCAGAGGGTTGGGGAATGGAGGGGCTGGGATGCTAGAGGCAGGTTCTGGCCAGGAGACTTATCAGCCAGCAGTTAAACCATCCTGCCTGCCTGCCGAGCTAAAGGAATACAGAGCTTAAAATGTTTCTACCAGCTCAGCCATGTGCTTGAGTGAGTAATTGAGCAGGAGGGTTGTGCTTCGTAGCTGCCTGTTACTCAAACAGGCAGATTCCGTTGGCCAGTTTCTGGACAGAAACTGACCAATGGGATTGTGCTGGAGGCAGGAGCAGTGTCTGAATCTTACCCTCTGGACTCAAAGAAAAAGTACCCCACAGCCGTGTTTGAGAGGCGTGCAAGGCTGCAGGGCAAGCAAGGCTGTCTGGGGCTTCCCACTGCCTACGCAGGCTGGATCCAGTGGCTTGGCGGGCCAAAACTGGCCCACAGGGCGTATTTTGCCCATGCCTGATGGTAAGAAGATTACACTGAAGAGTCCTTCCTACTGTGTTAGTTAGTATTGTACAACTACTTCTTATAGGTTTGTTCTTCACCTTCATTAGTTTCTTGAAATAAAACTAGCTGGCAGTTTATGCCAGCTGAAAGAGGTATAGGGTTTAAGCAGTCTCAATTCTTCCCTAGTCATATGATGTATACAATCACACAGTAAAATAGCTGCATCTGGTATGGGGAGAAAATAAAATACATCTTCAGAGTGACTGTGCTTAACACATGGGGCAGTGCTGAAGTACCAGTTTTTGAAAGGAACTTCAGAAGATGCTACCATATTCTTTCATGTTGTCACGGTGATGAACAGCAATGAAATGATTAAGTTATCTCCCCAAAGGTAGTGATGTGTTAGGTTAGTTTATTTTACATAATTAGCAGAAAAGAAAAAGCAGATTTTTTTTTATGAATACAGAAAACCAGTTTGATAATACTGCCTTCTCATCACTGTAGAGCATAGCTGGTGGTAAATCTTTTATCAATGTCCTCAAATTCAGAGATAGAAATGTAGCCGTGTTAGTCTGGGGTAGCTGAAGCAAAATGCAGGACAATGTAGCACTTTAAAGACTAACAAGATGGTTTATTAGATGATGAGCTTTCATGGGCCAGACCCACTTCCTCAGATCAAAAACATCTGAGGAAGTGGGTCTGGCCCACGAAAGCTCATCATCTAATAAACCATCTTGTTAGTCTTTAAAGTGCTACATCGTCCTGCATTTTGCTCAAATTCAGTATCAGTTTTGAAGCTGCAAAGCAGTGTTTCCCTATTTACCCTGTCTTCTGAAGAGCACGGGAAAAGTTAAAAGGTCTGGCACAGTAATGCCTATTTTCTGATTTCTCAACAAGATGGTAAGAATTTATGGGAGTGACCACAAATTACAGAAAACGGGATCACACTGATCCTTACTTGATCACAGCACTAATTTTCAAAACAGAGTAAAAAGCAGAGCAGCAACAGTTAGGGTCAAAAGGACTAGGCTGAGTTTTCAATTTTGTTTTAGTATGGCACCAATTTATCACATTGCTTTAGAAATCAATAAGCTGCAGTTCCCTCTGGCCACCTCGCCCTTCAATTTCCTCCCCCCTCCCCCGCCCCTTCAGCCTTCTCTACTACTCTTAACAGCAGCAGACTCCTTTAGTACATAATGACCCCAATAAGTATGGTCACAGGAGAAAGAGCCCAGACAAACAACAGTAGCTGTGAATATTGCTGTGCTACTAAATGGCAATTAAATCCCTGGAATACAAACTCACCCGATAGACAGGTTTACTGTTGTGGTTCCCGATGCCAATACGCACAAAGCAGCCAGTGACTGTCTTGGCAAAGAAAGGCATATGACACCAACGTTCCAGCTTATGCCGAGATAACCGTACCCGATTCAGTTCTTCAGGTAAGGAGACTGGCTGGGATTTAGGAGGAATTTCTTCTTTTCTGATTTGGAAGACAAGGAAGACCAAACGAATATAAATCTATTAGCACCAAAGTACCTTTAGATAAGGTGCAGACTACCAAAAACTAATTAACTGAAACATTTGTAAAGGGATTCAATTTTTCAGGGTGGACAAGTGTAATTATGTAAATTTAGTGCTCACGAGGTGCCCAGTGGAAATCTGTGGCGACCAAAGCTCTCTAATATATAGGACATGACCAGCATGGGCAGTAGTTCCCCCTTATATTTTTCAACTATGGACCTTGTTCTTCAGGGTTGAGTACTATAGTCTTCAGACCAATTTAATCCTTGGGGCAAGGACACCAAATCACAAATTAATGGAAGTAAATGTCAGTCATGACAAATATAGGCATGATTTAAACAGTGACCATCATTACAAGACTCCTCAACTAGCCACTTTATACACACTTTTTTTTTAAAAAACACAATACAAGTGTGTAGCTTCAACTTTTCCACACAACTGGGACAATTTCAAAACATTTACCCAACTGGCTGAGCTCTCAAAGTTCAAGTGCAAACTCTGGTGCCTACAAGCAAGAATGACTTCACCTTCCAATCACTGCAGACAACAGGAAAGAACACACTTGGCCACAGGAGAGTGTTAAATCTTAGCTGCTGATCCAATGGTGGGAAACTGGACTACAAGAGGAAATGCAAAAAAATTCCAAATCTAGCTGCACACAGAAGCCTGAAAATGACATTGCCAAGTGGCAGAGCTGCCTTTGATGCCCCAAGCTGACTCTGCTTAATCCTATAAACCAAAATATGGTCACAGAGGTATTGTTTGTTAAGTTTTGTTAATGTTGAACACACACAGGAAAGCATTTCTTTATAACCTGTATTAAATACTTACTCTTCCTCCTCATCAGACGAGGACGATCTGGACGTGCGATCACTCTTCTCACTTGACTTATCGTCCTCTTCTTCCTCTTCATCATCTGAGTATACTTCACTAGTTTTTAATGGCTGTTTTTTTGCAAGCAACTCAGCTGAAAAAGGGGGGAAAAACGAGCCTTTGTTGAAAGCTTCTCCTTGCTCATGAAACCCTCCAGTTTTAAGAGACAGGGTAACCAGACAATTATATGTTCACACACTGAAAGCCAGCTTCATAGCATTCATGTACACTTGTGCATAAGCATTCACTTAGTCACTGTAGGTATTTTGTTTGAAACACGCAAAACAGAAGATATCCTAAATCTCAGTTGTGCTCATCTGAAACACTCTTCCCACTGGGTAGGGAAGAGCAATGGGATAAGGAAACAGGATTCACATATGCCTACTTGAGCTTATTACTACCTTGCCAGTCTATCTGCTCATGGCAACTACTTTTGGAGCAGGCGGCACAAACCCCTCAAGCATTAGACCTTTTTAACCGTTCTAGCCAAGGACCAAGGAAACCCAAAAGACACCTACACTGTCGCCTCTATCATAGGCAGCAGTGGAGGGTGGGCGGAGGAAGCTGCAGTGAAGCAACCCCTGTCCACGGGGAACTCGGACCCTTGTGGGCAGGGGTTGCTGCCACCCTGCACTGCTGACTCTGTATCCAAGGCAGCGGGGTGGCAAGCAGCCGGGCTGTGCAGGGAGCTGGTTTTTAAATAGGGAGCACCCTAAGAGTGGGGCCAGGAGCGCACTGGCTCCCGGCTCCGCTCCTGGCGATTACTGAATAATCACGTAACCGCTAAGATTTCACATGGTTACATGACTATTCAATTACACTGTATCTAACATGCCTAACACATACTTTAACTTTGTATTTTCAGTAAGAGTATGTCTACTCAGCAGTGTTATTTCAGAATAACGGACACTATTCTGAAAAAGAGCGTGACTACACTACAAGCCTTTATTTTGAAATAATGTTGAGCTGGAGGACTTCTTACTCCGTCTTATGGCAACCCTCATTTCATGAGAAGTAAAGGAAGTTGAAGGAAAAGTGTTCTTCCCTTTGCTTTCCTGCTGTATAGACAGCCCCATAAGCAGCGTTAAGCTATTTCAACGTAGCTGAAGTTGCATAGCTTAATTCAACTTTAGCCCTGCTACATAGACTTACCCTCAATGTGGTATACAGGCAGTCCCTGAATTATGCGGATCCGACCGCAGTTACGAACGGGGCTTTTCTTGCCCAGGAGGACGCGAGCGGCGGGACGCCCAGATGCGCAGCGGTCCCGCCACTCGCATCCTCTGGGGTGAGAAAAGCTGCTCCGCATCTCCCTGGTCTGCTGGAGGGGAGTCCCCCCCAGCAGACCAGGGAGACGCAGAGCAAAGCCACGGAGGATGTGGGCCGGACCGTGGCGCGTCTCAGCAGTCCCGCCGCCCATGTCTCCCTGGTCTGCTGGGGGGAGGGGGGGCGCGCAGCTAGTGCGTTCCCCCGCCTCCCCCCCAGCAGACCAGGCTTTTCTCGCTGACAACACCTGGGGTAGAGCAGCTGGGGTGCTGCCGGGTTGGTCCCGCAGCACCGCTCCTCGGCGCTACTGGACCAACCGGACAGCACCCCAGCTGCTCTGCCCCAGGCGTCCCCAAGTCAGCCGCTGCTGAAACTGACCAGCAGCTGACTACAGGAAGCCCGAGGCAGAGTTGCTCTGCCCCGGGCTTCCTGGAATCAGCCGCTGATCAGTTTCAGCAGTGGCTGACTTGGGGACACCTGGGGTAGAGCTGCTGGGGTGCTGCCGGGCTGGTCCCCGCAGCGCTGAGGTGCGGCGCTGCGGGGACCTACCCGGCAGCGCCCCACCTGCTCTGTCCCAGGCATCCAAATTCAGCTGCTGTTGAAACTGATCAGCGGCTGATTCCAGGAAGCCCAGGGCAGAGCAACTCTGCCTCGGGCTTCCTGTAGTCAGCCGCTGGTCAGTTTCAGCAGCGGCTGAATCTGGACGCTAGTTCCGACTTACATACAAATTCAACTTAAGAACAAACCTACAGTCCCTATCTTGTACGTAACCCGGGGACTGCCTGTATTGCCTTTTCCCCTAAAAAGATCCTGTGCACTTCTTATAAGCATAACAAACCACCACTGCCAACTTTCACTTGTGTTCACAACATCTGTCAATAGACCAAGGAAAGAGTGAACATGGAAATGGCAATTCTGGGAAACAAAGGTCACGGATTCTGCCCAAATAAGAACTGGAGGCAAACGAGGATGTGGGGTTCGAGATGACCCCCATTAGTTTCAAAACTAAATCAACCCACTTAACTCAGTTTTTTGTATTGACACCAGTTTAAAGACAAGTGCCTCATCACTACCTGCTATAGCCATGTTATATGATTAGAAACACTCTTAAATTTGTTTTTTTGCAGGTCGACAAACTTTCACACTCACCTGTTCTGTTCTTCCTTTTCTCTCTTTCTGCTTTCAGTTCCTCCATTGCCTGAGATTTCTTATCCAGTTTCTCGTCCCTCTTTGACCGTCGTTCTTTGTTGTGTGACATCACCTAAAGAGCATGCACATAGAACACCTCACCACTTAGCCACAGTTCAGAGACTGAAATGGGGAACAAAATTAAAAAGCTCTCTATTCTAGAATTAGAGTGGACTGAAATATTTCATTCAAAGAGTTTAATAAATCCTCTATCCCATTCCCCCATCCCAAAAATATCCAACCCGTAACATTTTCATAAAAGCCTTAGGATTTTCAAAGCTCTTTGTCAAAATTGAGACTATAGATTTCAAATTTCAAAGATTCATTTTTGTTGCTGTCCTTCACTTTCCTCCTTTTCTTTTTCCTTATTCCTTTTTGCCACTGATTTTGCCTAGAGTTTGGTTTCACTTTTTTGCTAAATTTCAGAACTTTAAATTTCAGTAAAGTTGCAGAATGACAAAAGGAAAACTGAAACTAACTTTGCCACTAACTTTAAGAGTTTGAGAAGTTTTGAAAAGATAAAATAGCAAAAAAAAGTGGGGGAATCGAGGTAAATAATTGTGGACATCTTTTATTTTATCAAAGTGACAAAAGGGAGCAATGGGTAAAGTCATGTGTTTTTCAAAAGAATAATTTGCATAGAATTTCAAAAGCCAAAATGTTATTCCATTTCAAACTCTGTAAGATGGAAAACTTCAAGAGTTTTTCCCTCCCCCCATTTGAGCACCTCCACTTTAATACTTAGTATACAATATAGAAGGTTCATTCAGAACTTATGCTGATAGACTTATGCAGGATATTCTTGAACAAGTATGGATAAAACCTTTTTAAACACATGAGCTAGGTGTTCTGTTTACGTTGTGTGTTACACAACTACTATTGTACAAACGATTTAGGGCTTAAAACTTGTTATTTTTCCCCTTTCAAACTTTCTTGGTACCACGAGCCCAACAATTTACACAGGAAGGGCAAAAACCAACTAAAATTTGTAGATGTATCTGAAAGTTCCCTAAAGTAGCTCCAATACCATCACTGCCAAGTCTGATCTTGGAACTTTCCAATGGAACACAAGTAGAAAGCTCAGACTCATGGTATCAAGCTCTCTTTTCTAGCACTACTGGGTTATGAGATGATAGACTTTTGCATCAATAACAAATTCTAAAGTGCATAGTGCAAGACCTGCATTAATGTCATTTCTTTGCAAGGAAAAAAAATTCTGGAAGGGTGGGGTATTTTTGTTTTTTAAAGAGGGGTGGGTGTTTGATGTTGTTCAAATTTTTGGAATTTTAGAGGTAACCCCTAAGAAAGATGGAATAGCAGGCAGAATGCATGCCAATCAATTAAATTGCAGAACAATGTATCATGTAGCTCTGACTTTTGTTACATAAGTACACAAAGAGGATGTTACACAGGTAGGAGATGAATGAATATACTGTGTAGAGTCTTTTTTATATTTGCTAAAGAGTAAAATTGTGTAGGTTTAAATTTCACACAAAAGCTATATTAAAAGTATTCACATTGCCAAGAGAAACACTCAGGATAAGAAATGCCAAAGTATTCTTACATATTAACTCTTACACCTTGTGAATATGAAAGATTACACAGTCTTCCATAACGAACACATTCCCTCAGAGTTCTAGTTCTAGGAAGGCCAAAGGATTACCACCTGCACTTAAACATGTAATAAGAAATTCATTCCAACTTATTTATAGATGCATGTAAGTCATCAGAATACTGAGAAGTTGTTCTTCAAAGAGAAGGACTATGTGTCTGTATATATGAATATACATCTGAGAACTTATAAACTTGACTTCATTCTAAAAACAGATTTTTGCCAGACTACAGAAAGTTTCTAGGTTGCCAATGTGCTTATATCCCTACTGCCTTTTCCATTTCTGCGCCACACCAGATACACAATAGAAGCCATTTTTTTAAATAGCAAAACTATTATTCCTCATTCTTTGTCTTAAAAAATGGCTTCACAGTTTTTGGTCAAACTCCCCTAAAAAATTCACTTCTAGCGAGACACCAAATGTTATAAGTTTCCTCTTTTAAGGCAAAAGTTTGACAAAAAGACCCTTTAATATGAGAACAGTTAAGCAACATTGTAATAGCACAACAAGTATTCGTTCTTAACGTAAATGTTCTTAGAGAAGAGTGGTCTGTTCATTCCTTAACAGACAAAAGAGGTTTGGGAGTTTTGTTTTGTTTTTTCAAGTGATCTGAAAACTCAAGATTGCATTGAGTACAGAAGCAACCTGACTTCTCTGCTCCCTACCAAGCTGCTAGGAAGGGTTTGGAGAGAGACAGGGAGGAGGGCAAAAGGCAGCTGCATGCTTCTGTGGGATAAAGTGACTAGGAGTGAGAATTGCTGCATTTCTTACCTGACACTCCTGGATCTGTGTAAGCTTTTTCTTTTCCTGCTCTTCCTCTTGCTTTTTCTTTTTCTCCTTTTTTTCTTTCTTTTTTGCTGTTTTTAATTTCTTCTTAATTTCAAATCTGGGTGTAAACAAAAACAAAGAGAGGCATTAAGAAAGTAGATGAAAGGGCTGAAATCATTTGCAGGCAGAGTGCCAGACAAGGAGAGGGCATCAGATTTAAGGAGCATTTGAGTTAAACTGAGATGAAAAGGAAGTTCTATCACTGAAATAGTGCATTAAGTTAAAGAAAATGTATACATGCTCAGAATCTCACAGGTGAGCCAGTTTTGCCATGATACAGTGGGAATTGGAACAGCCAAGCAAAGTACAATAAGAACCAGTAGCTGAAGTTAGATAGTATTCTAGAACCCAGACACATACTCCTTGAAAAGGTACATGTGATACTAATTTACAAATTCTGTTAGTTACTTTGTAGAACAGTGCCTACATGTGATCATGTTCTTTCAATTTCAACCTGTGAAGTTTCTTTGACTCACCCATACAAACCTCTGCTTCAATAGAACCTTTCCAGGAGAACCAGAAAAAGCTGTGTTTAGTATTCATAAGCCATAAGTACAAAATAATCCAAAACTTCATTCAGACTTGATCCCAGTGCTATTACTACACATTATAAAAAAAGCCAGAGAACAAAGACATCGAACATTATTATAAAAATACAATTAGGATTTCCATTCAAACACCAGTCAACTTGGGAGAAGACATGTACAGAATGGGTAGGAGTGCTAGAGAAAAGCATTTGAACTTACAGCAGAGAAAAACAGCATGTTTAAGGTCTGTACGTACAAACTCAATGCTGACATGTGTAACATCATTTATGTTGATGGGCCTTCCCAGGGGTTTGAGTGTACTCCAAAGGAAGTGTTCTTTTTACTTTTCTTAAAGTCTAGATTTTCTGGCTAGAGAACAGCATCTCTCCACTCTAAGAACCCAATCCGGCAAGTGCTTAAGCATGTGAGTAACTGTACTCAAACAAGTCATTCCACTGAAACACTCAACCCACAAAAAGAACGTTGACAAATTTTAACTAATGTGCTCTGCCGAGGGGCCAGATCTAAATAAATTAGTTTCTAGTTCTTGTCAACCTCTTTTCAGCTCCTAATATGTCATCAGAAAAGTACAATTAGTGTTCCCAGAGTTTAAGCCACCAGCTCCAGGCTGATTTTTCCCCATATCTTGCTCAACATGGAATTCACAAGTGGTGAGGAAAAGGTCATGTGGGACTAGCGCCTCCCTAGAGTCCAAACAACTTCATCTTCCTTTTCTCCAGCACAGTGGCTCCCACTCCAGGCTGCCTCAGCAGACACTCAAATATTCCAAGTTGACTTTTCCAAAGTGTTATATCTCCATTCCTGAAAGCAAGGGCTGGAGTAGGATTGGAATTGAGGGGGTATGCAGGAGGGGCTCTGACCGGAGACTGAAGGGTTTGGAGGGCAGGAGGGGGGGAAAAAAATCAGGGCTGGGGCAGGAGGCTGGCTCATGGAGAGGGGGCTCAGGGATGAAGACACCATGCTGCACTTACCTCCACAAGCAGTGGCATGTCCCCCTTCTGGCCAGCTCCTATGTTGAGGTGTGGCCAAGCCTCTTGCAGCTCCCACGGGCCACAGTTTCCAGCCAATGAGAGTTCCAGGGGCATGGCAGGTGCAGCCCTCTGCTGCTCTTATACGTAAGAGCCAGGGCAGGGACATGCTTCTGTTTTCGGGAGCCATGGAGCCATGGCACATGGCAAGCCCTAGACTTTGCTCCCCAGCAGGAGCTTAAGGTCAGATTAACATGGCTGACAGTCCAAATGCAGCCTGCAGACTGTAGTTTGCCCAACCCTGCTCTAAAGTATGATCACCAGGGGGAAGAAAATTTCTTACAGGTGATGTTTAGGATGTAAGCAACTAGTTGACAAGTAAGCTTATGTTTATCGGAGTCTACTAGTTGCTTTCTGTCCCTTGCTGCCTCTATTGGAGAGGCAGCAAGTGGGGATGGGGGTGAAGTGAGGGGAAAGACAGGAGCCAGTGCTAGGGGGAGCCGGCTTAAAAGCTGGTTCCCCCCAGCACCACGTTGGCGGGAGTGTGTGTGTGTGTGGGGGGGGGGGGAACAGAGGCACAGCAGGAAACAGTGCAAGCGGGGACTGAAGCAGTCTCCGATCATGCCGTTTCTGCCAGTGGGGCTCTTGTACATTTCAAAAGCAGAAGCCCTGCAGAAAGCAAGGGGCCAGTGGGGGAGGCCCCGCTGGTCCCGCGGGGCTTCCTTTTGAAAGGAAGGGAAGGCTACTTCAGTCCCCGCTCACACTGTTTCCAGCTGTGCCTCAACCACTCCCCGCCCCCCCCCCCCCCCACACACACAGATGGTGCGGTGGGGGAACTGGCTCTTGCACATTTCAAAGGCTCAGGTGCTGCAGGGAGGATGGGGTCAGTCCCCCACTGGCCCAATGCTCCCTGCAGGGCTTTCGCTTTTGAGTTCTTGCTACAGATCAAAGGCAGAGGCTCCTTTATAGATTAATCCTATAGGTAATCCCATTAACTATTCGATTCATTAACTAATCTAAATTTAACATCCCTTGTACTGTTGTATTGCAATTCCCTGGGGGGGGGGGGGGGTGTCAGAGTAGGGGGTTGTGTGATAAGACAATATCTGAAAAAAATTCCAGTGTGGGATGGAGTACCAGAGGCTCAGGGCAAGGGATAGGAATGAGGAGATGCTGCGCAGCCATAGTGCACCCAAGCTCCAGTTCTAGCCACCCAAGCACTGGGGCTGGCCAGGGACTGCACTGCCCAGCCATGTGAGTACCAGATACCAGCAGCATCCAGAGCTCTGCCCCAGAGCACTGTACCAAGATACACCGGCTTACTTTCACCTTTGATGATTAACTAAAACCCACCAATGTGTTAATATTTTTACTGAAACTCCATGTTCCTAACTCACAGAACACCACAACAGCAAGTAACTGACATGGATCCAACATGGATTTCAGAGTTACATAGCTGGGTAGAACACTGAGTATTTCCTAGGATAAGAAACACCTCAGGACACTCCCCCTCACATACCAAACTTCTACTAAAAACCAATTAAATTCATCAAATTGCCAAAACCTTAAACATTGAACAGAAGATCCTGAGCCACTCCTCACAATGATAAGCTGTGTATGGGTTCCCTAGCCAGCATGACAACTGGACCAACTGAGCAAATGAGGATTCTTAAGTTACTCCCTGGGGGGCAGGAGGGAGAAGGAGGGAGGGAGGGACGCACGGACGCACGCACGCACACAGTGGTAGAATATCAATTTTTTCCACCAAGCAGACCCCTGAACTACGGATGTAACAATACAGTCTATTAACCAATAAGCAAAAGCTTATAGGTTAATGCTAGAGACTACGCCCATTCCCTTCCCCACCCTGGCCAGTAAGTTTTTAGCAGGCTGGCCAGCAGCCCGGCTCAGTTCTGGCTCACGTTGAGTCCGGGAACTTGGAGTCTCCCCTTCCCAGATAGGGGCTGCTGCCACTGTGCGTTGCTGCCTCTATTAGCTTGTTTTTAAAATGACTTCCCTCATGTACCAGCTCCTGCCTGGCACCCTGCACTGTTACCTCTGATACAGCTGGTTGCTGGCTCCCTCAGGGACTATAGAATAGTCAAGTAACTGATAAGAATTCATGAGGTTAATCAGCTATTCAAATAACTGATATTTAACATCCCTACCCTGAACCATCTTAAGACAGAGACCACTCAGAGAATACTTCAAAGAAACAGCTAAAAGACTAGTAACAGCTTGTCTGGGCCATACTCACAAATATCCCACCACAGATGGTACTGACATGGATAGTAGGCCAGCACTCTCCCTTCTATGGGCCAGTCAGAGGAAAGGAGGACAGAAGAGATTAAAACCATTGAGAAAAAGTAGAATAGAAAGGAAAACTTCTGTTTCATGTAAACAATAGTTTTGTCAGTTACACAAGAGAACCACTGTTGTTAGAGTGGATTTTGTCAATGAAAGAGCAGGTTTAACAGAAGAGGCACAAAAATAACAAGAATGCTGAGACACCCGCAGAAGAAAACAAAGGATGGTTACATCACTTCTTTTGATTGTGTATGTCTTAAATGTGTTGATTATAGATGCAGAGGCAATTTATGCAAAGAATTTCCAGATGTTCCCTCCAGCTCCCCTCCCTCTTCTGGCCCATCCAAAAATTCTCACTCCATCCGTAATTTTCTTTCCCTTTCCAACTGTGCTCTGTCCCACTCCACAGCACTCAATGATTCCTGAAAAAAAAAATTAGGAACCCAATACTGTCTGTTAGATTTATCACTCTAGGCAAAGTATACTTCTTGTTTAGCCTCTCACAATATATAGTGGTATTTTAGGAAAACAGTAAAGGGGGAAAAGGCAAGAGAGAAAGTGGTTCTCTTTTATACATTAGTGGCAACAAGTCTTTTGAGAAGCAGCAGGAACTTTAATAGTATTTGGCAGAGTCCTTACTATTATACCCATTAGTGAAGAAACAAGCTTTTATAGGTACTTTAGACACATCTTTATGTTCTCTCTCAATTTTAACTTCAGTGAAGGGAATGGAAAAAACACAGAAATCCCACTCCTCCACATATTCATCATATATTTTGTTTTTAGTGGTGCTGGAGGACGAGTGGCCACCAGTTCACACACCACAAATTAATAGATTAATGTAGTCTACAGCCTTGTTAATTAGTGAACATAGGAACCGACTGGACAGAACATACTAATTACATCTAGTCTAACTGCCTGTCTCTAACAGTAGCAAAATCTGGAAGCCTTGGTCAGCCCTCCTTCCTCTAATAGAGTCTCAAAAGAAAGTGGAAATCTCTATAAGGAATATTGCACAGATGCTTTTAGGGAATTAGACTCAAAGGATCAGCTATTTTCTTGGCTTCCCTGAGCCTTAGCTTCCTATGGAATGCATCTCTCCCAAGTTCTAGACTGATTCTACCTCTCTATTATGATGTGATTCCTGCACATGCAACGTTTTTAACAAACATAAAACTGAGAAGTTGCATGTGTCCATGTTAACTCAAACCTTATTCCCTTTATACCTTTACTTTATACTTCCATTGACTGCTGCACATGTCAGTCTTTACCAACTGGTTCTCACTAGTTCTGCCAGTGGAATCTCTGTACTTTTTTATTTAAAAATAAATTAAAATACAAAAATCTGTGTCACTGCAAAGTTAAAATATCACATTGCAAGTCATAAAACCAGTAAGTTAAGGCTCCTGGCAACATTCTGACTTTGAGAACACTGTAGTTTCTACTCCTGTTTCTGTATGAGTTTTAATACGGTACAACTCACAATATGTGGAACAATGAGTTAAGATGGCTGTAGCATTTGTGATTTCACCTGTGTAATCTTGATGCTTATTAATAGTTCTTCCAATTTAATATCTATGCTGTAACATGCTAGTTTCTATACAGATTATTATTAATCAATTGTATTACTGTAGCATCTACCAACCCCAATCATGGGCCAAGACCCAATTGTCATGGATACTGTACAAAAAAAAAAAACCAGACAAACCCTGTCCCAAAAACCTTATAAGCTAAGTAGGAGACATCAGGTGGATAGTTTGGGGAATACAAGGAAACAATGAGAGAATCTTTGACAGAATGATCAGCAGGGGTCTCAGCACACAAGAAGTGTACTCACTGTCAGTATATTTAGGTACCATGGCAAAGGAGAATTTCAGTGAAGGATTTGAAGGAAAACAATGAAGTAGCTTTGTGTTTATAGGGAGCTCCGTCCAACAACAGGGACAGCCTAGGAGAGAACACGAATGTAACTGTTTAAAAGATTATCACCACAGATGAATCAAAGGCAGGAGTTTCTCTCCCCATAGTAAATGAAAGAAGTGGGGTGGTGATTGATCATGAGGGCCCATGTAAGTGAAAACAGATTTATGTCTGATGCGATTGAGAAGGGGTGCCAGAGGAAGGATACAAAGAAGCGATTACGTGGTCAAAGCAATGGACTAAGAGAAGGATCTTTGCAGCAATATTCTGAATGCATACAAACAGGACAAGACTGTATTTGCCCAGGTCAGAAAAAAAAATATTGCAATAACGGATACATACTAGCCAAATTAGTTGAAATTACAGTAAAGAACAGAATTATCAGAGACAAGGATGACAGTGATATTTTTGGGAAGAATCAGAGCTTTTGTATAGGGAAATCATGTCTCATCAATCTATTGGACTTCCTGGAGGGAATCAGCAAGCATGGGTTAAAGGGTAATCCAGTTGATATAGCATACTTGGACTTTCAGAAAGACTTTAACAATGGTCCTTTTTACAATGGTGAGAAATTTTGTACAAAGTATGCCTTGTGAGGTATCTTTTGAAAACTCTTGGTATTCTGGTTATTACTGTCCTGGTAAAATATGAGTGGCAACATCATATGTAAAGATATAAGATTCTATTGTATAACATTACCAAGACATGTAGTCGTTTGGATTAATTGTAAATCTAAGCTTATTGGTTAATCATTTAAAGGGCTATATGCTAACATCCCTAGTCTGGATTGGACCCTGGGTAATGTCACATGTCTTCTTATGTATCAGTGGCTAGTTAGAAGACAGGAAACAAAGGGTAGGAATACACTATTAGATTTTCACAGTGGAGGAATGTCAACAGTGAGATCCCCCAAAGATCTATACTGGGATCAGTGCTGTTCAATATATTCATAAATGATCTGAAAAAGGGGAACATAGTGAGGTGGTAAAGTTTGCAGATGACCCAAATTCCTCAAGATAATTAAATTAAAAGTAGACTCCAAAAAGTGACAAAGAGATCTCACAGAATTACATGACTTGGAAACAAAACGGATGAAAACCAATGCTAATAAATGTGAAGTAATGCACTCTGTAAACCATAATCCCTACTATACATAAGAAATGATGGCCAAAATAAGATATTGGGATCTTTGTGGATAGTTTTCTGAAAACATCTGCTCAGTGACAGTCAAAAAAGCTAACAGAATGTTAGGAAAGGGGCGGAAAATATAATGCAGCTAAACAAATATATGGTACGCCCACACCTTGACTACAGTATGCAGTTCTGATAGTTGCAGCTCAAAAAAGATATTAAAGTTGGAAAAGGTACAGAGAAGGACAACAAAGTTGATTAAGAGTATGGAAGAGCTTCCATACGCATTCATAAAATTACCTTCTCTTCAGCACTTCCCTCTTCTCTATCCGGTTAAACAGCTCCTGTTCCCTCTCCTTCTCTGTCATCTGTTCCAGCCGAGCTCTGTCTTCTTCATCTCCCATCAGGTCTTCCCCATAGCCATCATGGAACTCCTCATCTTCAGATGAGGAATCTGAATCTGAGCTGGAGGAGGAGCTGTTGCTTTCAGAATCAGACACTTCACCTGAAATGAAACCATGGGACAGTTAAGTTACACTAGACACTGCAACTTGGCCCTACCAATAAGGCAGGGGTCAGCAACCTATGACTCAGCATGGAATGAAACACAGCTCTCTTGTTATTCCCAAAATACATGAAACTTTTCAAATTAAAATGAAAAGTGGTTTTTCACCTTTAACCAGAGATGAAAATAAGGTGTCACACCCTGATAAGAACTGGCTGCGCTGTGGCAACAGCTCGCTAGGGCACTCTGCTTGTCAAAAGGGCTGGCTCAGGGCATGCTGTAGGGGACACGCATGCTTCCAGCTGGGATAGTGAAAGGGACTGGCAGCAGCAGATGCCTCCACCTGCCCGTAGCGGACTACCCTCAGCCCCCATCTAATGGCTGTGGTCTGTCCCCAGCTCCTGGGACAGACCCTGAAGCCCAGCCCTGTGACAGATGCAACAGCCCAACTGTGGTGGCCTTGGGCTCCGGCTGCGGCGGCCTGGCCAAAAAGATCCCGCAGCTTGGGTAGAGGGGAGGCCACAATCTAGCTGTGGTGATCCTGGTACGGCCCCTTGTCTAGCTTCTGCCTCTTGCATTGCCCACAAACCCCAACTCCCCGCCCTGAGCCCCTCATACACCCAACCCTGACTCCTGCATTCCCACCTCCACAAACTACACCCCCACCAGGAGCAGAAGTCTGTGAGTACAATGTTTCATTTATGCCATTATTAATCATCATGTAAATTATTGATCATATTAAGTCATATTTTCAGTCATGCAAAAGGGCATTCTTATACTGGCTCTTTGTTGATCACTTGTTCTGAATTTTGACTGGCTCTTCGGTTTGAAAAGGTTGCCGAGCACTGCAATAGGCAGGGCTCGACAAATAACTGAATCTACTCGGCCGTGCCAAGTAGATTTCAGCCGGTCGCCCCGTTCACTGGCAGCGCGTGCATGTGCAATGTGGGTCTTGAGCATGCTCAGTGCGGAGCTGGCGAGTAGGTTTCGCCGCCATTTGTCAAGCCCTGGCAATAAGAAATGTAGAATATGGGAATCTGTATTAGTCGTCCATAGGGATGTAAGCAACTAGTCGACTAGCCAATAAGCATATGCTTATCGGATAGTCCACTCAACTAATTTAAATTAAATTCAATTAATGGAGATTGCCTATCTCCTAGAACTGGAAGGGACCTTGAAAGGTCATCGAGTCCAGTCCCCTGCCTTCACAGCAGGACCAAGTACCATCCCTGATGAATTTTTGCCCCAAATCCCTAAACGGCCTCCACAAGGATTGAACTCCGTACCCTTGCTGCTTCTACCATAGAGAGGCAACAAGGCGGTAGCAGGAGCTGGCACTGGAGGGAGCCAGCATAAAAGTCGGTTCCCCCCAGCACCATCTCCAGAGGAGAGGGGAGGAAGAGGAACAGCGGGGAACTGGCAGAGCTTCCACCTTTGAAATGTAGCACGACTGGGGAGCGCTTGCTACATTTCAAAAGCAGAAGTGCTGCGGGAGCAGGGGGCGAGCGGGGGACTGAAGCAGTACCCACTGGTGCTGTGCTCCCTGCATGTGTGCTTTGCTTTTGAAATGTTCAAGCCCCCGCCCACCCTTCCCGGGGGCTCTTGTACATTTCAAAAGCAGGGAACGCAAGATCAGCAGGGGACTGCTGAGTGCCCCCGCTGGCCCCATGCTCCCTGCGGCATTCGCATCTTTGAAACGTAGTAAGAGCAGGCAGGGCTCTTGCTCCATTTCAAAGGCGGAGGTGCCCTTATTGACTAATCTAATAGTCAATGCAAATTGCATCGACTAGTCAATTAGTTGAGTAATCATCCTTAGTCCTCCGTTACACTAGTAACAATAGCATGGAATAAAGAAGCACAATAAAGCCAAATCAACTGAAAGACAATATATTTAAAAACTCAAAACAGAATATTTTGCTTTTACACAAAATGTACTGCTATCTACAAGATCTCATGGAGCCCAAGGACTTTGCAGAATTTCCAAGAGATTATGGCAGGGCTACTCAACTTTGGAAGCTTTGGGGGCTACAATGACACTCACAGCACTCAGAGCAACAATGTAAGTGTGGTTGCAGATAGCTTCTGTCACACTAATGGCATGAATACAAAGATTAAGGCAAGACTACACAACACACAGGCATTTGTGCTGTCATTTAAGTCAGTTCTGTTGATATTAATAAAACACAATATTTACCCAATTTCCACCCACATGACAGCACTTTTAATGAGCAATGACAGTCTAGGAATTGAACTACTAAAACGCATTACCAGAAGACCATTATATTGACTACTTTTTTGTTTTGACTTCACATTTTAACAAAAACAAAAACTGCCAATATATTTACTGAAATATAAGTACAATCAATGTGAAGTTAAAGTCACCGAGAGAAGTGGCATGGCTAGAAAAGGAACCCCAGAATCTAACCAACAGAACCACTCACCACCTACAGGAAAGAAGCCAGACGTTTTAACACCCAGTTCCCTGCTCTAACCCAATGCTCTTCCCCTCCCTCAGAGCCAGGCAATCTCAGGTCTCCCCTCCTCCTCCCCACTCTAAGTCAATGTCCTTTCCCTCCCGCAGAACCAGGGACATAAATCTAGCAGGGCAGAGGGTAATGCACTGGGTCTCACTGGAACCATACCCTTTTCCCTCAAGGCGCTGGAGCCCGTGTGCAAAGTGGCTGTGAATGATCCAGGCACGCAACTCTGAATGTTCCATTGAAGGCACGTGCCGCACGCCACTCCGTCCCTGATCCCCTTTGCAGAGCAAATAATTCTGGACATCTGCCTTTTAAAAAACCTGTGCGAATGGGGATTTAACATGTAAAAACAAGGAAACATCCAGGAAAAACTAGACGTATGGTAACACTACCCAAGACCCAGCACAGACCTCTCTCACCCCGGCCTCGTTGCCTGGCTCTGCCGCCGCCTCACCACATCTCTCACTGCCCAGCTCTGCCACTGCCTTACCACTTGTCTCACTGCCCGGCTCCCCCACTGCCTCTTGCCTCCCCCTACAGCTACTGTCCATGTGTCTTAGCTCAGTGCGGCGCTGTGCAGCTCGGCTCGCGGGGAGGTGCTGCCAATGTGGCCAACACAGCAGATATGCCCCCCCGCCCACCAGCAGGTCCTGCGTGCTTGGCTTTCCGGGAGGCGCTGCCGCTGGAGCCCACAGCAATGAGGCAGGCAGGCAGCCTGGGAAGCAGCTCAAGGTACCACGGGCGGCATACAAACTGGCCACGGGGCACATGCAGCCCATGGGCTGCGTGTTGAGTAGCCCTGGATTATGGTGTCACTATTGTTCCAGCATAATTTCCATTTAAGTTTTCATTTTGTCAGGACAAAACTTTTTTCCTGAAATGCAGAAGCAATAAAAATATAATTGTTTTTAAATCTTGTTTTGATGCAGATCGAGTTGACACACACTGAATAAGACAGCCAAGTGAACTACTGATTTTGAATGTTTCAACCCCTTTTGACAAGAATATTAAGGTCCTGAGGTCTGATTTTTGCCTCATATTACTTTACATCTACTAAATAGGACCCAATATCACTTAGAAGTAGGTTCTAAGCTTCCTACAAGTTAGTTTTAATACACCAAGATGCAAGTGGCAACTTAAGCACTATCAACATTATCATTCCCATGCCTGTTGAAACACAACATTGTTTACAGGAGGCCCCACACTTCGCAACAGCCCAATTTACCACTCCCCGCACTTATGACCTTTGCTGTAAATGCAGAAGGGGCCTAAATCTCCCGACTTACGTCCTCGGCCCCGCATTTACGACAGAGTATGACACCTGTTATAAAAGCAGACTCAAGTTACAATGTCCCTGACTTGTGACACTATCTCCAGAACTGATTGCGTCGCAAGTCAGGGGCAGCCTGTACATAGGACTTCAAGTGACAACATTGCCAAGCTACAACACAGGATAGGGCTGAGACAGATTCCTCAAAAGGATAGTTCCTTGAGGAGACTAAGTTCATCAACTTAAGTGGTGGTAGTTTATATATCCATATTCTTCACCACCCTTATTGCTAGGCAACCCAAGGCGGCAATGAGTTATAATTGCCAGTACCATACTGACACACCAACACTTTACTCATAAATTTGTTTCAGGCACTGCTGAGAACAGAACCCAGGCCTCCAATATGACCACTCAAATATTACCCAGCCATATTGCATCTTAGACTGTGTTCCAAACTGTTATTTTAGCCAATACACCATATTGCCCTTCCAGAGTTATGGTTATAAATTCTTGCATTCCTAACCCTGTTTCCACCCCAAATCCCAACAAATATTAACAGGCAATATAGGGCCCGATGAAAACCATTTTATTACTGTGGATTTTCAGATTTAGTATTTTCTGATTACCTTTTAAAAAACAGAAAAAAAAATATCAATTCCATGTTTATGGGTTTTTTAAATCAAAGTTGCCTGATACATTGACAACAATTAAGTAGCCTTCCTATAAATGCATAAAAATGTTCCAAATTGGACTGCAATGAGAAACTGATTTTACAAAACAACCTACAATTTAAACAGATAAGTGACATTTTAACTCACTTTATAAAGTAGCACTCAATGTGACCAAAATGACATTGCTGAAGGAGTACCACAAGTCCACAGAAGAGTTTAGTGTCATTTTAACGGAATTCAAATTTGAAAAATAAAAATGCACAAAACAAAATAACTGATCCTTGCTATTTTAAATTAAACTCAGTATTTTCAAGTACCCTACATTCTGAAAGAATGTTTAAATTAGTTTCAAGTTAGCAGTTTGAGTCTGTATTTGCATTACATATTGACAAACTTATGTGTCATTTTTGCCATCTCTGGCAGAGATCTCCACTGTGGTACAATATGGCTAGTCTTGAAGTGGTTTTCTCATAAAGTGATTCGGTTTTGGCTACAATTGAGAGACATGAATGGTTAACTAGTAAGCATCACCCTTACAGGGTAGATGCTTACCTTTATGGTTAACCAGCAGGGGCTGGAGCAGCCCACCCCCACTTAAGCAGTTAATTGGTTAAACAATGTTTAATCGATTAACTGATTTAACAGGCTTTTATCTCTTTACTGTATGTAGACTTTTATATTACTAAAGCTTCTCTGTGTCTTCAGAGCTGATGGAAAAAGGTGTGAAGTACGACAACCTCTTATTTTAGGCACTCATTCCTTCATATCCTTCCAGGAAGAGCAAAGATATACTATATGTAGGATAGAACAATTTTGAGTGCTGTGCAACAACACAAGCCATTGTTCACACAGTTCTGGTGATGGATGGGCAAAAGACGGTAGCTTGCTGCACTGATCAGTGTTTCATTGCATGGCTGGAGTCTGAGCGCCACAACTCCTGTCAAACACACATAGCAAGGAACTGAGTTCTCAGAATCTGCACTTAAATCCTAGATGCTGGCCCTTCTCCCCTATCCCCAGCATTCCCTCATGGCCCTAGCACCCTGCATTCCCCTCTCCACAGCCACAGCATGCCCTCCCAGTTCTCACTGACCTGTCACCTCCTAGGCTATGGGTAGCTCAACTGTGCAGTCAGCATACCAACCTGCCACTGCAGTCCTAATGCCAGGAGAGCCAGGATTCTGTATTATTTTGATTCCACAATTCTGTCCGAGTTATCAGTAATGGTGGAATTAAATGCCCTATGACATCCCCAAGTAGGGATTTTAAATTGTGTTTAACCAGCTCATCGAGTAGTCAGTGGAATATTCGATTAGTCAATAAGGGAGGAAACTGCAGAGCCACAGCAGGGTTAGCTCCCGGCCCAGGGAACGAACCTCACTGCAGTTCTGCTTTTTAAATGTATTAAGAGCTGCCAGGCTCTTAATATATTTAAAGGGCAGAGGCACAGCAGGGGGAACCAGGAGTGAGCCAGGACAGCTGATTCCTGGCTTGCACCGAGCCCCTCCACTGAGCCTCTACCTCCTCTGTCCCCCTGCAAAGATGGTGCTACCTTTTAAGCTAGCTCCCTCCAGCACCGACTCCTGATCCCCTGCCCTTTGCTGCCTTGTCTGATAGAGACAGCAAAGGTTGAGGGAGAGAGAGGGGGGAGAGAGACTAGTCAAGTAACTACATGACTACTCGATAAGAATATATGCTTATTGGGTAGTCGACTATTCGCTTACATCCCTACCACCAACTTCCAATCTAGCAGAAGTCCTTCCACTCATATGCTTCTATATCAACATATTGGTATATCTGACTGTTACACAGTTCACTTAGGAAATGAATTTGCCTTGGCATCGCTGAGAACTTAAGTTTTTCAGTTAGAGTGAATTTGATAAAGCTAGACAACATACTGTTTTTCAATATTTGCTGGAAATGGAAGTAACCACTCAAACTTTTCAGACTGGTATCACCACCACGACAGGCATTAGGAGAGTTTTCCCTTATTTTAATGCTTTCACGGTTCTGAGAGGATGGAATATGCCTACATGCCACTAGAACAATCATTGAAAGTTCTTCTTTGCATTAACATGGATTACAGTACCTTCCTCTGAAATACCTGTTACCAGCCACTGTTCAAGGCAGAACAATGGAATAGATAAGCAATCGGTCTAACATCTTCCTAGATCTATTCCATTAAGAGATACCTGCCAGACATTTTTACCATAAACAAAGTTACACTTGACTTTTCTTCTATAATTTCAGCAAAATATAGCATAGAGGATAATTATCAGCCTTATATTAATACATACATTAAGTAGCCCCATACAACACAGTACCTTCAATGACAGTCTACAGAAAAGTTGACGGGAATGTGGACAGGGAATGAGGGGAACATTCATGGGAATAAAAGACAGTGGCCCCTAAAAGGGAGGAACAAACTAGAGGGCCTACAAACTCTGTCCTCCTCATCTTTATTTTCTAACAAAGGCTGAAATAGGTTTAGCAATTTTCCATTGAAGTAGGATTTAGTATTTTTAGTAAATGCTTTCATCAATACCGTCCTCAGCTACACGCAGTTTTAGATTAATTCTGAGCTACCACAAATCTAAAGATCATTTGACAAGATCATCCAGATCACTAGGAGCATAAAACAAATATTCTGAAGATGATTTCAGGCATCACTGACACACTGAATAGCACATAAAATGAGGTAGCTTCATTCTGAATAGCACTGTTAGTTGGTGCACGAGGAGTGTTTTCTTACCCTCTTCAGGTGCTGAACTCTCAGCTGAGCTATCTTTATCTGAGCTGCCAGAGGAGGCAGCTTTGTTCATCTGTTTCTTCATAGCTGCCTTCTTTTCTACCTTGCCAACTTTTCCCTTCTTTTTGTTCTTAGACCCTCCAACAGTCCACTGCAAAGTAAAAGGAAAGGACGGAAACATGAGACAAGGCACTAAAAGACGCCACACACTATCCTCAAAAATAATGAAGAACATACTAGTGTCAGAAATACAATTCTGAGAAACACCCCTATATACAGGAGCAAGAAAACAAATATGTGCTACAAGATAACGGAGGCAAATGGCAAGCATTTATCCCATCAGACTTAATCACATGAAAGTCATCCAGATTTTTATTAGAAGCTCATAGATGGCTCATATTGACAAGACAAAACAGTTAAGTCACAGAAAGATCCACATATTCTAAAATTATTTGGCTGATAAATATTAAAACAAATCTGAATACTGAGGGCTTTTACTCAGAAAAACTAATTTACAGACGTAGCTAGACATTTCTCATTCAGTGTTTTAGCTTTAGCCTCCTACTATTAAACAAGAAAAAGTGGGAGATTTTTTTCTAAATCAAGTTTATTCAAGAAGCACATTTTAGATTCCACTAAGGGAAAGAAATGCAGAGTCCTGCAGAAAATTCCTCAACTCCTACAAGGAATACACAAATGACACTTGTCTGTTTTGTGCAAGTGATTGCAGTTGTTCTTACTCCTAGATTAATGCATGAAACATCATATGCATGTACATGAGACAGTATGCAACTAGAATTATAAATTTAGTTTGAGTTTTATACTTAAAAGGCTCAACTTCTCTGGTTGTTGATATGCTTAAATTATAAGCTTTGTGGAACAGGACTATCCCTTCTAGTATAGGGGTGAGTTGATGTTCTAGGGCCTGCAATGGGCAGGAGGTCAGACTAGAGGATCATGATTATCCCTTCTAACCTTAAAGTCTATAAGAATGTGTGGAAAGCACCTAAGACATGGTGTAAACAATTAACATTGTGACTCTGTAGTTGCATAAATTCCTTTTATTATACAATATAATTTCTCATTAGGTTTCTTCATCTTCCCTTACCATTCACCACCATCACAGCTGAAGCAGCATGGGGGGGGGGGAGGGGGGAGAGAAGAGACCAGAGAGGCAGCTCCACAGGAGCCAGTACTCCTGGGGAGCCAGCTTAAAAGCCAGCTCTCCATGAGCACCAGCTCCCACCTGCCCCCCTCCCATGCTGCTGCTTCAGATGCAGAGGCAGCAGCATGAGAGGGGCAAGGGGACTCCCCAGGAGCTAGTATGCAAAGGGAGGCAGCTTAAAAGCCAGCTCCCCACACATACCAGCTCCCAGGGAGCCACTTCCCCTGCTGCACATGTAACTGCTGAAATTCAGTGGTTACAACGTTTACCTGAATACAGACATAGTATTCATAACAGCAATGTTAATAAAACAACCAATGATACTGTGGGATCTTGGGATGACAAGCAAGGTGTTTATCAGTATATCCCATGCTCCCAGCATCTCTAAGTATTCCTTTCACATTAAGCTCTGCCTTGCTTCCACACTGCTTTTTTCGTTCTTCAAGAAGCTGAGAGGGAATGAAGTAGAAAAAGACAACTTCCTTTCCCCGCCCCATTTCTACCTCACAAGATATTGATACAGGAAAGGTGCTGCTGTATTTCACTTGAGAGACCAATGAGCTGCTGAATAGTTATAATTATGTCTGCTACAGATCACTGACCTAGAAGCACACTTCTCATCAAGCAGAGCAAGCTCCAGGAGGAGCTACAGGAGCTGCAAGAATAATGACATGACAACAGTGTTCTGCTGAAAGCAGTGGGCTAGTTTACAAGTCTGGGGATACACTACACACACATACAACTGGAGAATTGCCTGAAGGAGGAAAAGAGTCATAATCCTATTCCTCCTTTCTTGCAATCCCTACCATGCCAAGAGCATCAAAAACTGCACAGCTCAACCATAATGAAAGAGGTGAGATGAGGATTTTCCACCGTTATCTTCTTGGCAAGAAGACTTCCCTCTGTTGCATACAAGTCAGAATTATCACCTCATGGAAAAAAGTCTACTGCAGTGAGCAAGTTGCATGAACAGGACATGATGAAGCAGACATATCTACTCTATCCTAAAAATCAGTGTGGGTGAAGAGTGATCACTTTGGTTTATTTTCCCTGTAAATTTACAACCCTATTTATTTTCATGTTCTGTGTGTAGTATGGAGGTTTATATATTAGATTTGATTGCCTCATAATTCAAAGTTAAGTTTGAGAATATATCTGGACTTTTTTAATCTGTATTTATTTGGAATCCACAAACTGAATATAAATACTTGCGCAAGTGACAAAACTGCCTGAATTGACAATTTTTCTCATCCAAGATGTAGTTTTTAATGTAGCAGTGTACATCAGTGGATAGCTTAGAACAAATCAACTGTGTGCCAGACAATGAGAATACATAAGTAAATAATTAAAAGCTAACAGTCATCAAATGAAATAATATATTTGCTAATACCACCACCCAGCTCTTATGAAACATTTTTCCATCTGTAGAGCTCAAAGATTTATTATATTGAATAGAAACTCACTGGAATGAAGCTTCACACATCATATTCTTTAAAGACTTAACACCACAGGTTTGTTTCAATTCTTGTTTTCTATAAAGGTCTCAGCAGGAGAACTATAGCCAATTACATTCTTCTACTCATTAAAGTATTTTTGTAACAAATACAAATAGGTGCTAGAAATTTGGGAGAGTGGATATTATCATTTGTCTGTGCTAGCGGTTTTCAAATTGTCAAAATGTTTTTCCCTGCAATTACAGAAAGAAGAATTCAAGCAGCTCATGATGTGACCATTTTTAAGGGGTGGAACGAACTATCACTCCACTTCCTGAAGACAGATGTTTGCAAAGCCAACTGTAACATTGCAACAGAATATTTTTACTCGTGCACTTATGCAAACACCTTGTTAATCTCCCCATTGTCTTACTCGGTCACATTTAATTTCAATTTTTAATAAAAACTAAATTAGGTGGCACCAATCCCCAGTGCTACAAATCCTACCTACACACTAAGACCAAACAAAAATACCAAAGCCAACAGTCAGGCCTTACCATATAAAAGAAACAGCCAGCTAACCTTAAAACAAGAGATCAGAAATATCTTGCCCTTTCCAGGCATCTGCACTTCCTCAAAAATCACTGGTAAAAAGATGGGCTCGGTAGCATACTGATGATTATCAAATTTGGGCTATTTCAGTCTAAATTTTCAGGAGGAGGTTAGAGGGGAACAATGCATTTCTAACATCAAGCTCCTCAACCCCAGAAAATGCTCTCAAGTTTTAAAGCAAACCCTGAAACTGAAGGGCCCTCAAGCACCTCCACTCATCTCACCTCTAACCATATTATATGCAGGAGATAGCAGTTTTAAGCTGGCAGGTCAAAAATCATGTAGGCTATTGTCTCATAGCATTAAACAAGTGCTGAATTTTCTAAAGAATATTTGTATATTGAGCATATAGTCACAATTCTGCATTTGCTGAATTCCAAGTGAAAGAAGGAAAAGTTCTTTCTGAAACCCATTTCTCTAGGCCTTATCATAGGGATGTAAAGAGTTAACCGATAAGCATCACCCTTAATGGGTGATACTTACTAGTTAACCAGCAGCCCAGCACAGCAGGCCCAGCTGGGCTGGAGCAGTCCTCTGTCCACAGGATCCAGGTTAACTTTTTAAACAAGATTTTTACAACACAACTTGATTGTCTCTCTCAGAGAGGCCAGCCTCACTTGATCTGTATCTATACAAAGTGGTTCTGAGCATACTATAATACAAATATCTCCACTGTAAACGTCAGAACTCTCAGACAAACAAGCTGTAGTAACTCAGATACACCAAGTCAAACTTACCTCATCATCACTGTCTGAAGTTTCAGAGTCTGAAGAAGCTGTTGGTTTGCTAATAGGTGGCTCTTTCTCCTCAGAGTCACTGCGTTTCCGTTTAGCCAATGACAGGAGCTCCTAGTACAAAAAAGTTTACAACTTATTTTAAAGCCAAATACTTGGATCTGCTAACGCATGCTCTTGTATTTGTATCCTTCTCTATAGTATCCAAATACTTTCCAAAAGCAGCAGGGGTCCTAGTCAGAATCAATCAAGTTTATGTTTGTATTTCATAAAAATAAAAACAGATCAATGCTGGAAAAAGAGTTTGAAGATGACATGCCATAAGTGAGATGTATTATTTCTGTTTACTTTGTAAAGAAACAAAATTACCTGTTGGTTATGCCACATGGCAAGATGCGTTACAGCCATTTTAAGTGGATATTGCTGGATGACGCAAAAGCCAGTTGCCCTAAGTAGTCAGGTAGTTCTTAAGCAACCTAATTTTTGAAGCATGCTGCTAGTTATACACTTTCCATCATTACAATAAAATGGCACACCAAATCTTTGAATAATCACATTAATATTTTTCACACGTCCACAACTAAGTTGTGATGAGCACATTCAAAAATTGGAATTGAAAAAAATACACACACAAAAAAGATGGACAGGAGATCTCCAAGATGCGACTGCCCGAGTTTCAAACCCCCGCACTTACAGAAATGGTTGTAAGTGTAGAAGGGCACAGAAACCCCCGACTTATGTCCTCGACCTACATTTACGACGGCGCAGGGTACCTACCATAAATGTGGGTTCGGATTACGATGCCCCTGACTTGCGACACTTCCACTGGAACCAATCATGTCGCAAATCAGGGGCCTCCTATACTCCTCTTGACATTTACTTTTGGCTGATTGCATTATTAAGTGTCAAGAATCAAAGAAATCACCAATAGTTCCAGGGAAACAAAGTAAACCCCTGCTATCTCAGCAAGGTGGGGCTGGGAGCTGGAATTCCATCTTCTGCAGCAGCCCGTTGCTAGTTTGCATCTAGTAAGGGAGTGTCAACCTTCCATAGTTGTTAGAAGAAAGAGGAGCTTTTTGTCTTCTGTTTGTTATAAGGATTTAAGAGTCACAACTATTTCTGGGCTGTCCCACCATGAATAATTCCATTCCCTGGCACCAATCAGATTTTTTTTTCCAGAGAACACAAGCAATGCCATGAAATTTACACTATTCTAGAGTTTAACGGTTGCTTGCAAGGTTCAGATTCTCTAAAATGCTTCACTGCTGCTGCTTAACTTCAACTACCAGCAGCAGCACCACCACCACCACATAGGAACTTCTGAAGTCTTGGGAAGATGAACTGGTTTATATTCATTTCTATAAATGAAAGGTTGACTTTATAATCATATGGGCCAGAACTTCATTTTTAAGTGCATGTAAATTCTGCAGAAATTGACAGCTTACCCACACTTGCCAAGGAATCTTCCACTGGCAAGAGTTTTGTTTTTTTCAAGCCTCTCTCAGAAATAAAGACATCTAACATCAGAAGATTAAGCTGGTTTTGGGTTTGGTTGTCTTGGGAGGTTTTTTTTTTTTGGAAACTCTGGTTCCTGACCTTTTTGTTGGAACTCTCAACCTCTCGCACAAAAATGGCTGAATGGCATCCTTCCCCCCACATCCCTGTATATCCTCTTGCACAATCACCATGGTTCTTTTATTCTTGACCATTTTCCTTTTCTCTACTAATCCCCCCCCCTTTTCTAAGTAACTATTCTGAAGGGGGGAGGGGTGTCTTCCTTTTTCAATTTACCAAAAGACTATATGCTGCAAGGTAAAAGGTGAGGCACCAATTAGGACTCTATTTGGAGTATGCTTTTGCAGTGGAATCAGAAGCCAACACAGTCCCTCTCTACCATCTGAGCCTAATGTCCAGTACATGTGATTTGCTAATATGGATGTTTCAAAGGCCTCTGTGGAACAGAAGGAGTAGATGGGCAGCTTTAATGTTCCTTTTCCCTAGCAGATGCCAACCTGCTCTAGCCCTGGCTTGGGGTCACTCTCAAGCTTTTTAAAACAGGTTTAAAGTGAATTTAGTGACGATAAAGAATTGATAGCCTAGGAGACTGAAGTTCATTATTTGTACACAAAACAGATATAACCACAACACCTGTGCAAGTTTTCCCCATCACTTCTCTACTACTGTTTTTCAACACCACCCAAAGGAGTCTCTCTCTGGGTCAAAGAGGAATTCAGTCTCCAGGCAATGTTCTTTCTTTATCCTTTTACCAAAACGCCAAGCAACAAAAGTTCATTTACATTTCTGTTTTATTTCCCAACACATCAAAAGCTTCTCTAATGAAGTTACCACTTAATGACCCAAGTACATGCATCCACGTCACATCTGAATACTTAAGAATATTTAGCCAAGATACCCAAAGGGATGAACTTCCCTACATGATTTATAATATATACTGTACAGAATTTATAAGTTTTACATATCACAACACCAGACACTATTAAAGAATAATTAAAAAGATGGAAAGTCTTTTGAACAAAGTCACCTCCACAGAGTACAAGAAATAGAGTCTAACTTCCATGTTCTCTTTGAAGTTCTCACACACTTAAATTAATGCCAGGCATCATATTTATCTTTCAAGTTCCTCTAGGGATGTCAAACATTATCATTAGTATTTCTGGACTCCTAACCTCAAGTAATCCCCCACCAATTGAGCCCCCCAGATTCAATCACTGAAGCTAAGTGGAAACTAATGAATTTGTATTAATAATTCCCACAGTAGCCAATCTGGACCCTCTACAGGCATACTGTGCTGGACGGTCAGTAGAGAGAAGGCACCTGGCTGTATTTATCTCCCCCTAATTGGTCTCCTAGCATATGAAATATAATTAGAAAATTAACTGTTCCTTTAAGTATATTCCACTTGCTCTTGCCGTTTTTGGTATATCTATAGGTAAAGGCCACATGATCCCTCAATCTGACAAACATAAACAACTGAGTGACATTCCTCCTATAGAGACAGCACCAGGGACTACAGGTCCAATGGGTGATGGAGCAGCTAACTCCCTCCAACTTTTAACCACATAAGTGACCCTCAGACCGTCACTTTCCAAACAAAACACGCTAACACCTTTCCTTAGCAAGTAAAACTAGCGGTGACAGAGAGGACTTTACAAGTGATCTCGTCTCAGAGCCTGAACAACAACACCGCCGCCGCATACATTTACTCTCTGCCCCACATCCTGGTCCAAATCGATGCCAAGGTTTCCATGGATTCTTATGATTACCCCCATGGGATTAGCACCATAATTGACACCTGTGCCCAGGGCTTTAGCGGGTCTGTTATTACCCCCGCCGCCCCAGGTGCCGGGCTGTTTTCTACCAGCACCCGCTGGCTGCTTGTGCGTTACGCCCGGGGGTCTCTCCCCCGGGCCCGGAAGCCGATCAGGACCCCATCCCCGCACGGGGAGGCGGGTCCGAGGCCTTCCCCGGCAGGGCGGGGCGAGCTCCGGCTGGCCCCGGCGGGGGCACAGTGGCGCCCAGCCGTGTGCTCCGAGCAGGGAGCCCAGGCCCCAGCCCCGGCCTCCCGCTCAGCTCCGCACCTGATCCAGGTTCTCCTCGCTGCCGCTGTCCTCGGTGTCGGAGTCGATAAGGACCCGGCCTTTCCGCTTCTTCACCATGGCGGAGCCGGCCCCGCCGCGCTGAGGGGCCCGCGGACTGTGCGGCACTGAGAGCGGCTCGGCCTCCCCCGCGCCGCCCGAGCGCCCGGGACACAAAGGGCACCGAGCATGCGCCCCGCGTCGCCCCGCCCTCCGGGGCGGAGCCTCCGCAGCCACTAGCCGAGGGGGCGGGGCCCGGGCTGGGTGCACGTGTCCGTACGGGGCTGCTGGCTGGGACGCGGTATCACCCGTAGCTGGCGCCGTGGGATCGTAGGGGCCGAGCCGTCTGCCTCGGGTCCCCCGGGGTAACTGCGGCCGACAGGGATTGCGGAGAAATACATTCTCCTTCCTTCTGCAGGAAGGGCGAGCTGGTGTCTCAGGGCAGCGCTCTGAGCGCAGACACGTTCACTGCCCTTCCCTACCCCACTGAGGGGCCCGGTGTCTGGGTAGAGCTTTCATACAGCAACCGGGGAGAGGAAACGTTAAAACCACAGGAAAATGTGATCGTGACGTCGCGAAAGCGCGTGCGGGGGGAGGAGGTGGGGCAAACGACAAAGGTGTATGTATATATAATACTCGAAATTACTTTGAACCGAGGTTTGAAATTGACTAGATAGCATAGTAAGCACTGACACCTAGGGTATAAAGCCCCATTGACCTCCTGAGGGATGCAAGAATTATGTGACAGAGCCTATTTCGGGATTAGGGCTCAGGGGCTGGAATTTGTTTCCGCTGAAATATGGAATTCAGCGATCTGTCTCCCATTGGCATGATTAGTGCAGGAGTGAGCAGTCCCGAAATGAGGGCAACATGTATATTGTTGTTTTTAAATTATAACTGACTCCCTTTGGATGAGTTCAGTCATAAAAGCGGGTTTGCAGCACACTTAGTAAAATCACATTTTAATATGCTGCAGCTAACCGTGAACATACACAGATCAAAACAACAAGATAGCCATACATATGGGGCTACAACTTGAAGTCCTCACTGAGATTATAGCTAGGCGAATTTCCCATGGGCTTCAGAGAGTTTTGACTGAGTGAGGTGCTCAGCTATCATACTATGATAATGGGTACCATATCAGAAATAAGACAGAATTCAAGATTTGCCCCTGGACAATAGACTATACCCTTCTGTTCTAAAAGCAGAGGTCACCTTCACTTGATCTAAAATAGACTCTCACCTAAGTGTCAGCAGCTTTAGGATTTACATATTTCTTCAGACTCCTTGACACTAGAGTTAGAAAAGTACAGATAAATGCACATCATGTTTCTGACATCTTTAGAGAGCAGATATACAGCAGTACCAACCAATCATGCATTACTGTGCCCTGTTGTAATTAGTGTAATTGGCAAACCCGATTATCTGAAGGACTAATTTGACATTTCTAAGGCTGCAAATAGAGATTTAAAATAGTCACTAATATAATTTAACAATTTAATTGTGTTCCATTGTTTACCTGCAATGATTTGAGGACATTTTTGTGGCAAGTTGCCAGGCCGGGAGAGAAGAAACCATTTTTTTTCAAACCTTAATATTCTCTGAACAAAGTCTATTTACTTGTCCATTACATGTGGAGATTGTGGAAAGAAAAACTTGGTTTTGAGTGTGCTGTAAAAATTATTTATTATTCTGAACAGGGTGTTGATGCTAAAATTTAAGAGCAACAATTTAAATGACAACATAGTAAACTATTTCACTACTGTTCATCAGAAATCTGTGGATAGAACACCTTCACTTTTCTCTCCAGACTGGCTCCTGAGGTCACCCCTGATTCTTCAAGAGGCTCTGCACAAACACAAGTTCCACTTGTGTGGAGCTCATTGTCTCTGTAGTTGTAAAGACATTTTCTTAGTTGTATATAGGCTTAGCTAAGGAAGGACTAATGGTTGTTATTAAGAATCATTATAGTTAAGATTGTAAATCAATATATAGCCTAAGGTGAACCCTTTAAATTTCACTGACATTTAAATAATAGCTTGGAAAGCCAGGAACAGTAAGGTAATGTTATAAAGTCCCAAACAACAATTATTGGGAAGTACCAAAGACATAGTACTCCAAACAATGTTAACTCTGGCTGTCTTTATTTTGGACACTTTCTTTGAAATGTTAATTTGCCTGTACTGAGTATCAGGCAGTGTTAACCACTCATATGCACTGACATATCTTATGAAAAATTTCAGCCGAAGATCTCAAAACACTTTGCAAGGATTAAAGATTTAACCTCCACTACCTGGCTCTTTGTGGGGTAGGAAACATTTAAGAAAGAAAAACCTGAAGTACACAAGTGACTTGTTCAAGATCACATTGGAGATAGTGGTGCTGATTGGGACAAAAAAACAGGAATGCTGATCCCCAAACCCTTATGTAAAGCCAACAGGAGGAACAGAACCTGGGCTCTTGGGAGCTTAGTGCATGATCCCCTATACCACTTGAACTAAAAGTTAGCTGGCTGTTATCTAAGGCTGTAGAGAAAACTGATTTGTTCTCTCTCAGAGAGTATGTGTACCCAGTAGTGTTATTTTGGAATAACTGATGTTATTCTGAAATAACAGTGTGCGTCTACACTAGAAGTCTTTATTTCGATATAATGTCAAGCTGGAGGACTTCTTACTCTGACTCGTGGTAACCCTCATTTCATGAGGAGTAAGGGAAGTTGAAGGAAGAGTGTACTTGCTTTGACTTCCTGCTGTGTAGACAATGCTATTTCAACTTAAGCTTCACAATTGACATAGCTGAAGTTGCATAGCTTAACTTGACTTTAACTCTACTGTGTAGCGGTACCCTAAGTGCCTAGGGTTATTAGCTGGTTTCACAAAAAATACCAACCTCCCCTCCCCCCAACAAAAAGCACTGGGAAAAAAGTCTGTTTTTAGATGTCCAGTAGTTTTGTTATCGGACAAAAGGTACAAATACCAGGTTGTCTGGTTCAATACCGGCCACCTGGCAACCCTGTTAGTGCCACTATTAGACAGAACACCACACCCAAAAGGTGTCTGGGTTACATACTTCCCCTAGGGAAGCAGATTCTGGGCTTCAGAGGCACAACTGAAATCCCAGACCAGCCCCTATTTGTAACAGGCAAAACTAAACCTATGATCTCTAGAATTTAGCGCATAAGCAGGCTCCCAGCTAAGGCTGTAGCAAAAACTCATTCTCTCTCTGTAAGTGTTCTAAGTGCCACTGGCTAGGACAATAGCCCACACCTACACTTGCTCCAACCAGTAGGAAATACTGCTTCCTGGCAAAGGGAGCTGTATTTTGAATGGACACGGACGAGCATGGGACCAAGCAGCAGTCTAAGGCGGGAATCCGCCGGGTGTAACTGTGAGCATCGAGGCTTTGTAGCGCCTCAGGGCCATGCGGAACCTTTGAGACACGGCCGGAGTTCCCCTGACGGCGGCTGAATGGGGGCGGACCCAGTCGCTAAGCGGTTGCGGTGAGGGGAAGCCTGCGGTGTCCGCTGTCAGGTGAGACGGAGGGCGGGGGTCCCAGGACAGGCTCGCTCGGGAGCAGCGGGCGGCCAAAGGGAGCGGGGTTGGTCTGGGGGGGAGGCTCCTGGCTCAGGCCTCGGCCGTCTCCCCTTTGCAGCGACCCAGCGCCCGCAGGCTGGCGTCCTCCAGCGAGCTGGCGTGGGGCCGGGCGGGCGCTCGCCCTCGCTCGCAGTCGTGACACGGTGCAGAGCCGCGTTCAGGCAGGCCTGGGAGCGATGGGGCCGTTGGACGCTCACGGGTAAATGGCGGAGCCGCTTGCTGCTGTGTCGTGCCGCCCACCCACATAGGGGCAGAGTTTAAAACGCATATGAGAGGGGAGCGGGGTGGGAGCGCTTGTGCGTGAAAGGGGGAGGTGAATGCGGGGGGATTATGCGGCTGGGGGTGCACTTGTTTATAGTCGCCAAATGCCGCGTCCCTACACGCTTCTGCAGATTCGGAAGATCTCCCGCTCTCCAGAGGTCTCTGACGGCACCTAGAGACTTTGGGCAGCGGGTGCCTGCCCGTACAAACTTTGAAGGTAACCCGCAAAGAAGATTAAATTGGACTTTTGTTCTGATTGACTTCTCTGTGATCTATATAGGGAAGGACAAAACTTTGTTATTTTGTAAATAGTATTTTCACCCTTCCCCTTCGGTGCTTGTGTTTTACTTTGGAAATGTGGGTCCTGCTTCCACTGAAAATTCTATTGTGACCAGGAAACTGGGGAAATGGCGGCATCACAAAAGTCAAAAGAGTAAAAACCGAGGCCTCGAGACAAAGAGTTTTTAGTCAAATTGCTTAAAATTCTCTTGTTTTAACATCAGTGATATTTTGGATAAAGAGTAAAAGAGCCCTCCATTGATCTATGTGCTGAACTCAGATTTTAATTACAAAAACTTCTGCAAATCATTTCTACTTAACTGACTCGAAGTTTTATAGCAGTCTTTATGAATAGTCTGCCTCTTAGATTCATCTTTACATGCTTTTGCACAAGTGGATATCACTCAGAACTGCCATGTATTTATAGAATGAATAGTATACGTGCCCATCCTCCCTCTCTAAAGCCTGTGGGGGACCAGGATAAATCATTGATAAAGCCTGTGGGGGACCAGGATAAATTATTAATCTTCACTGCATTTCAGAAGGGCTACATAACATTGCTAGGACTGACAGTTCTCTAAGTTGGTAGCTGTATTTTATTTTAGGGACGATCTTTACTTCATGAGGGCTTTCCTTACCAGCCATTCTTGGATTGAACAGAAATGTGGGAATTCCTTGTCCTGAAAATGATTTGAGGCTATCACATGCATCTCTTGGTCTGTCAAGAAGCAAACATGGGAAATGAGGATAATGATAATGCTACAATCTATTTCTCCACTGTCCCACAAGTTATGTGCTGGATAAGTAACACTTTTGTCTTGTCTTGACACGCGTGTTCTTCTGCAGTGCTCTCTAATTTTTGGTTTGTTACTGGCTGCCTGGACATATCATTGATTAGGTGGCAGACTCCTGTGGGACAACTAGCAACAATTATTGTGGACTAGCACAATGCTAGTGCTGAAGTTGACAGTAGGGTCAAATGGCAAATTAGTTAGAACTGATCTAGTTTCCTGATGCAGTCAGTGCCACATGCACAATGCTTCTGTACTTAAGCTCATTGTTCCTATGTCACTGCTTCTGATACTGCAAGGAAAGGAGAAGTAAAAAGGGAAAAGAGGGAAAATTGAGAAGGACTGGGGAATAAGCAAATACAGAAGATTGGAAATAAGAGTCCTAATTATGTTCCACACAGTTTTTTAAACTTTGAATTATATGGAACATCCATGCCCAGAAGAAACTCTGTGGTAGGGAGGTTGGACTTGTAATTTAAGAATTCCCAAGGGGAAAGAACAAGTACAACCATCATGTGGATCTTATTGGCACTTTGATAATATTTATCTTGAAATCTTCCTGTCTTAGAATCTCAGAGGAAATAATATATTTTAAAATTGTCGGGCCAATTGCTATAGCAAGTGCAATCCAGTCTAGTTTACTTATATTAGTTAGCCATTATAATTTCAGATATGGGGCCTTGAACATTAGGGATATGAAATAGAAGGAAAAGAATGTGTGTGTTAGTGGGAGGAGAGTCTAAAAAGATTACAGAGAACATCCTTTTTTCTTCTAAAGGAAAGATTGTCATACTAGGAGTTGGGGGACAGAGGATCAGGTTTTGGGATGCAATGTGCCATCTTAAATACTCAGACAATTTAACTCTTCCTGGCACTTCTATGGTGCTAGTCCAAATTAGGGATGTAAATGACTAGTTCAGTCACTACTCGCTTTCCCCCGTATCAGAGGCAGCAAGGGGGGAGTAGGAGCTGGTGTTGGGGGATGGGGGATGGCTTAAAATCCAGTTCCTCCCAGCACCGTCTCTCTACTGCAGAGGGGTGGAGTGGGGAAGGCAGAAACACAGCAGTCCAGGACCCGATGCAATCCAGGACTGCTCAGTCCCAGTTCGGGCTGGGTCCCAGACCTACCTCCACTGTCGCTCTGAATTTTAAATGTAATAGGAGCTGGGCAGCCTGCATGCCCGACTTACTACATTTAAACTGCAGAGCTGCAGAGGAAGTAGCTCAGGCTCGCACTTCCTCTTATGGATGAATCGTGCTGTCGATACAAATTGTATCCAAACACTATTAGTCAGTTACCTGCTTCTTAACATCCTTAGTCCAAATGTGGGTCTGTTAGGGATGGAGGTGGCTGAGTGATGCTTAATAATGGTAGGTAGACTGAGGGAGGTATAGCTCAGTGGTTTGAGCATTGGCCTGCTATACCCAGTTGTGAGTTCAATCCTGGAGGGGGCTATTTAGGGATCTTGGCAAATCTATCAGGGATGGTACTTGGTCCTGCCAGTGAAGGCAAGAGATTGGACTTGATGACCTCTCAAGGTCCCTTCCAGTTCTGTGAGAGAGGTATATCTCTCTCTTGCTATTTATATAGGGAAGGTACAGTATGACTGCTGAGGCTTTCTGCATATTTACGTATGAAAGGTTATAAGTGAATGCCAAATGAAAGGTCTATGGCAGTCTGTATGGGATTAGGATTTAGCTGTTGTGTTTTTTCCTATGCGCTGCACTGATTGACATTGAAATGCTACAGGTTCAGCCAGGCTGCTGTAGTGCTTCAGTATAGTCATTGCCTATGCCAATGGGAAGGATGTTCTACCTTTCCTAGAAGCAGTACCTAGGGCAAGGCTGGGAAAAATATGGCCTGTAGACTGGATGCAGCCCATCAAGCTGCGGTATCCAGCCTGCAGGTATAGCAGGAGCCTATCAGGCTCCCTGCCTGTCCTGTCATGCCATCCAGAGAAGATGGTGGCTGGAGGGCCCTGTTTGTCTATGAACAGCTGCAAACCTAGGCAGTGAGTGAGGAGAAGAGGTCCTTTATCCTTGAACACCTCTAACACCTCCAACGCATCATTGACAATCTACAGCCTATACTGGAAAATGATTCCTCATTTTCTCAGACTTTGGGAGATAGGCCAGTCCTCATTTAGAATGCATTTACACAGCAGGCCTTAACTCGAAGTAAGCTACGCAAATTGAGCTACGTCAATTGCATAGCTTATTTTGAAATTGAAATTGGAGCGTCTACACCAATGTTTCTTAAAATTTGAGGAACACCTAACAATAATTTTTTTTTATGGGGAACACCAAGGATTTTTGTTGAGCCAAAAAAAAAAGGTGGGGGGGGAGTTATTGAGAGGGAGAAAAAGGGTTGGGGGAAAGTTATTGAGCAAAAAAAAAAAGGGGGGGGGTTGCCTGCCCCTTTAAGGGTGGCCATTTTGAATTCTGTTGTTCTCCGCGGTACACCAGTGTGCCACAGAACACAGTTTAAGAAACACTGGTCTACACGGCACTTATTTCAAAATAAAGCACTCTTCCTCCGACTTCCCTTACTCCTCGTACAATGAGGGATACAGGAGTCGGAGTAAGAAGAACCATTGAGGTCTTAACTGGTTAACACATTATGAAGGCAATTTCCCCTCTCGATATCTACATTTCCACATCAATTGCTGTGAATGAGCCACTTTCTCCCTCACTTGATTAGCCTCATTTACACAAGTACTCTCTTTTGTCGCCCTTATATATGAACCCATGCCTCTGTAAATTCCATTCCAATTATCTGATGAAGTGGGTTTTATTCACAAAAACTTATGCCCAAATAAATGTTAGTCTCTAAGGATGTGTTTACACTGCCCCGTAGGTTGAAATAAGATATGCAGGTTTTGCTATGCAAATTGTGTATCTTATTTAGATGTTTTTTTCAAAATAGCTTATTTCAAAATTTGGTGCTGTCTTATTATTTATTTGATGTGAAATAAACTGCTATTCCGAAACGTCCCTTACTCCTCGTGGAATGAGGTTTACAGGGATATCAGAATAGTGAGCCCATTATATTTTGAAATAACGGGTGTGCTCAAAAGATGCAGAATAGCTATTTCGGGATACCTCTGGTATCCCAAAATAGTACTGCAGTGTAGACAAAGCCTTAGGTTCCACAAGGCTCCCCGTTGTTTTGGTGGAAAGAAGGAACAGAAGCAGGAGTCAGGTTGGCACGGGTATATATGCAACACCTTGAGGCTTCACTACAGGGTGCGCTAAAGCTGACCCAACAAATACAACTAGGGAAAATTTTTCCAACGATTGTGTGCTGTATGCACACATACATCGGAATGTCCATGTGTAATCATTCAAATAAATTTTACGTCTACCGAGGCGTGTGCAGCTATGCACCAACAGTAGAAACACATGCTGCTGGCTGCTGTCAGCTATGGATACTCTGTTAATCAGCAGGGTGGCATTTGAATCTCCCTTGCTCTGTCCGCCCAACCACACAGTTTACAGGGAACACTGGTGCACATATGTAGTGATTATTTCTAGACATGTAGTTATCTTGAAACTGTGTTCAGATTTGTTAATTAGAAAATTCAGGAACCCTCTAACAGTTATGGCAGGGTATTTAAGAGCTATCTCTACAAAGAGAAGAAATGTGTATTTTTTGAGCTAACATGCCCTTTTTAGCTTTCTTCAGTTCTCTCTTTTGTTTAGAGTATTCCCTGAACACTGAGTCCCATCTAGGAATGTGAATGGTTAACCAGTAAGCATCACCCTTACTGGGCGAAGCTTACCAATTATGGTTAATCGGCAGGGGGTGGAACACCCCCACTCACCACCGTCTAATCGGTTAAATGTGACATTTAGTCACGTAACTGATTAACCGAGATTTTACAACCCTAGTTTCATGTGTCTGCAGAAACATTGCAACTTTTAAAAATAAATTATATGGTCAGGTTATCAGACTTGAGCATCTTTCAATCTGAGTTTTTATTAGGATAACTTTGATATAAATTCTAAAATAAATGCAGTAATGAATTGGAAAATTAATAGTCATTGAGATGGATAACAAAGATACAGAAGCAAAAAAAAAAGTGAGGAGGTAATTTCCTCTAAATTACTAGGTTTCTTGTAATTTGTACTTAGTTGTCCTAAAATCACTGTTAACTAGGTAATGATGCCATAACTGGTTTGGGTCAAAATTCTATTTGCACAATGTTTTAAAGGGACACTGTCAACTTGAAAAATTATATATCTCTTTGTAAAAGTTGTATCTCTGTTACAAGTAGCACCTGAATTTACTATAATGGAAAGAGAATAGTTGGAGAAATATTTTTAGTTGATATATTTTATGCATTTAACAATACTTTGTGAAAGTCAGTCAATTTTCTCATATTCTTGTGTCTTTCTCAAACAAGGGCAGACAAAAAGTGTTCGAAAATTAGGGAAATGTCTTCGTAAATTCACAAGAGAACTTGGCAGGTACAAAACCTGAAACTACTTTAAATTAATAGATTTTTAAAAAGTGTCTGGATTTCAAGTTGGTGTCCCTTTTTTAAAATGCAAGAGTGCTACAGATGTAGCTCCTCTAATTGTTTCTTCTCATTCCAGGTGGCATGCTACATTAACCAAAATAGGATATATCGAAGCATATTTCTGAAGAATATATTTTTAAAGCTGATGGTTATCCTCCTCAAGAAATTCCAGTTATCCTTCAACTTAGTTTATCATTATGGCTCTATCTTTTAAACTGCTGGAAAATGTCTTTCTTTCTAGTAAGTGCCATAGGCAAAATGCCTTGCATCCTTTCTGTGGCCCTCTCCTTACCAACTGTATTTCAAAATTGTACAGTAGCTATAGGAGACCAGGAACATCGCCTGATAACACTCCACTTTGGAAGATGAATTTCAGCTTTGAGAATGGAGTAGATTGGATTAAGAAAAATTTTGGCCTCCTAAAGAAGGAGTTGGTGGATCATGTGAAAGGGCCTGAAGGCCGTGGTTTCGAGGAGTACTTTTTGGAACAAACTAGAGTGGTTTGGGAGTTTCGCAGTCAGAAAGATTTAGATGAGTGGGTGGTTTCTTCTGATGCGGAGATTGGAGGGAAAAGTGAAGCCTACCTAAAACTGGGTAAGAATAACCAGACTGCGCTGCTCTTTGGGACTCTCAGTACTGAAGCACCTCGTGATGGGGAGACGGGATACAGTGGATATTGCGCAATAAGAGCCAAACTCCTGAAGGTGAGTTTAACTTAGTGACTTAAATTATTAATATCCAGTGTTGAATCAGTCAACATTTCTCTGCAGTCAGAATTGGAGCCGTAGAGACTTGGGTGAAGATTCTCTCTATAGAAGAACACCTTTTTGTGTCATGTTTGTTCTTTCCTCATTTAAATTAAATGTTCCCTGGTGCAAGAAAACAAAAAAGGCTGGAGTTATATACTATGCATCTCAATCTTATTGCAGAAAATTGACTTCACCTCACGCATACCTGGAGAAATTTTTGCCTCTTTGGTATTTGTTTTTGTGAATATGAATAACTGATGTATTTACTTGGCATGGTTCAGAAGACTTACAGATGAACTTTCACTATTCCACACATTTCAGTCTGTCCATTGAATAAACATGCAAAACTCATACTATTGCTTTTTACAGGTGTTAGCTAAGTTTCTGAATTTAAGTTTTTAAAAACTTAGTGTCAGATTGACCAAAACAAAAGTAGCCTTTCACCTAAGCTCAGAATCTCTTGAGATTTTCACAGGAATATCTATTGCAGTGTTCTTTTATGGCTGTACAATTGCTTGTCATGCTAGCCTGAGTAAGTGATTTTTTTTATTCTTGCAAATGTATTTGAGCATCTGAAGGAATGAGCCATTGCGGCATCAATCCATTCAGTGATGTAATCTCTGCCCTGCTATGTGAGCAGGCTGAATGAAGCTTTAGTTCATGGCTAGATGTTCCTATTCGAGAAAGGAACAAATTACTTGTTTTTTTCCCCTCAGTATAAAGTGAGTTTCCCACAGTACCATTGATAACTGAGTAAAATGGTCTTTCCACAAAGCAAAGATTTCCTGCAACAAAATTCCGTATTCAGAATTGGTTTGCTTTAAATCACTGGTTTAGTGTCTAATCGGGAATTAGTGTGTGTAATTCTTATACCCTAATTGTCTAGGTCCTAACTCAGGATTATCCATCCACACTCAATTTTGGGTCAGAGCACTTTTCCTTTTTTTAGTGGAGTCCGGAATAGGGATGTTAAATTTAGTCTAATCGACTAGTCGATGGATTTTCCATTGACTAGTCAATAGTCAGTAAGCTGGGGAGCTGTAGCGGGGTTAGCTCCTGCCCCGAGAGCTAACCATGCTGTGGCTCTGCCTTTTAAATGTGTTAAGAGCTGGCAGGCTCCTAATACATTTAAAAGGCTGGTGCGCAGAAGGAAGGGAAGTGGGGGGGGGGGGACCTGACACAAGCCAGCAGTCAGCTGTCTCAGCTTGTGCTGGGTCCCCCCACTGAGTGCCAGCCTTTTAAAAGCAGTGCTTTTTTTTGTTTAAATTAAAAAAAAAAGGTGCTGGTACTAGGTCAAAATTGTCGAGCAAAAAAAAAAAAATCAAACAAAAAAGCACTGGGGCCAATGCAGTCGCAGCCCCTTTAATTGCCACATGTCCTGAGCGAGCTTCTGTCTGGTGCGGCGCAGGTGCGCCCAGGGCTGGCTGGCGGCTGTGCTGGGGGAAAGTAGCGAGTTCTCCCAAAAGAGCTCTTCATACATTTAAAAAGCAGAGGCGCAGCGTCTGGGAGTGGGTCCCAGCTACTCCCCTGCCCCCGCGGAGATGGTACTGGGGGGGAACTGGCTTTTAAGCTTGTTCTCCCCAGCACTGGCTCCTGCTCTCCCCTTGCTGCCTCTGATAGAGGCAGCAAATGGGGGGGAAGTGACTAGTCAAGGGACTAGTCGACTACACAATAAGCTTTTGTTTATTGGATAGTCGACTAGTTGCTTACATCCCTAGTTGGGAGTGAAACGATCTATGTTGGCATGTGCGTTTTTAAAGATCTGCACTTGAGTGCTGTAGTGCATTTGAATGTGCAAGAGACAAATCTTTTTCTGCCAAAAGACTGAACCTACTTGTAAATTGAACATAACAAAAAGATGACATTGATATGGATTACTAATGTCTGTTTCCTACACTCAGGCTATGTCTACGCTGCCAGGTTATTTTGAAATAAGAGATTTTGAAAACTCCCAAAATAGCTATTTTGAACTAACTTATTGATCTTCACAAGCAGGCGTTATTTCCAAATAACAAGCCCATTATTTCAAAATAACTGGCTTGGTAGTATGGATGCTCAGCTCGTTATTTCAAAATAAGGGAAGTTATTTTGAAATTCCTCAGTGTAGATATGCCTTCAGTGAGGAAGTATTGCCCTTCCTATTTTACATTTACAAAATAAGGTAGAAGAACGCCCAGTTAGAAAGTAGAGCTTAGAGTTTTTATGGTTTGGGGGTGGGGACTGCTAACCCACAGAAAAATCAGTTGGGAGCTACATAATGAGAAGCAAAAAAAAAAAAAACCCAAACCCAGAGAAACCAACCGTCACTGACCTGGCCCCCAAGTGAGAAGGGAAAAAACTCACCTCGCAGATGTGTCCCCCTCTGAGAAGACACTCCCCTCATACTCCAGCCCTATGGGGGAGAGGGGGGGAGGGAGGGATGCTTAGGCTCAGGGTTTACTCCAGGTCTAGATTAACTTTTCTGGGGACCTGGGACTAGTAGATTCTACGGGAGCATCTAGGCTCTGAGGTGAAGCCAAAAATGAGGGGTTCAGTATGTGGGAGGGCTCTGCTGGGAAGCAGGCTGAGGGTAAAGGTAGAAGATACGGTGCAAGAGCAGGCTGGAGGGTGCAAGGTCTGGGCAGGTGGGGTGCAGAAACACAGTGAGGTGTGTAGTCTGGGCAGGAGTGAGCAGGGAATGGGATGAGTGCTTCCCCACACAGCTGCTCCAGCTAGATATTTGTGTGGATTTGCATGCTGCAGGGAAACATTCCTTGCAGGCACTGCCCGCCATTGCGCTCATTGTCTGCAATTCTCAACCAATGTGAGCACCAGGGGGCAGTGCCTTCAGGGAACACTATCCTACAGCATGCAATGCTGCTTCCTTCCCCCTTGCCAGGCAGAGCCCGAGCTGATTGCCTTGATTAAACCTGTGAGGGTCGGGGCTTCCCTCCCTCCTCAGTGGGGAGCTAGTGCTTCAGCCATGGTGCCTCCCACGTGGCTGCAGTGCCAGCACCAGCTCGTGAAGGCTGGGGCTGTTCTTTTTGTGCTTGTGGCGATGCTGAGAAATGCATCTTCCTTAGTTTAAAAATTATACCTTCCCCTTATGTCTCAATTTGCCTCAAAATTGCTTTGTAAAGGAAGGTGACTCTTAGGCTACGTCTAGACTGTCATGATTTTCTGCAAATGCTTTTAACAGAAAAGTTTTTCCGTTAAAAGCATTTGTGGGAAGGAGCGTCTAGATTGGCATGGACGCTTTTGCGCAAAAGCACTTTTTGCGGAAAAGCATCCTTGCCAATCTAGACGTGGTCTTGTGCAAAAGCCCCAATCGCCATTTTCGCCATTGGGGCTTTTTTGTGCAAAATGGTTCAGTTGTCTACACTGGCCCTCTTGCGCAAAAGCATTTGAGCAAGAGGGCTTTTTCCCTGAACAGAAGAGTCATTGTATTTGCGGAAGAACACTGACAATCTTACATTAGATCGTCTGCTTTTGCAGAAAAACTTGCCAGTCTAGACGCAGCCTTACAGACTGAGAAGCTGAAAGGTTAAACATGAGCAACTTCACACAACAAGTCAGTGGCAGACAGAATATATGCACGTTTTTAAGTCTTGTGTTCTATTCTTTGGACTTTGCTACTTCCATTTGAATGAATGTTGATCTATACAGCTCATTTGTTCCATTTGCACTTACTACAGTTCTTACATTGCTTCTGTCACTATGGTATTTGACTACACTTATTCATACTTTCTATCCCCCAAGGCCCTAGTAGAAAGGGATTTAAGTGTATCCTGTTTATTCTGCTTTACAACAGCAGTGTTATTTGTACATTTGCCTCTAAATGAGAGGTGAAGAATCTGTGGGCTGAATTGGGCTCACAGCTTGCCTTGATCCATTCTGTGAGGCTCGCTTCCCATCCCTGCAGTGGTAGGCCAGCATAAATATTGTCTGTTGGCCAAGTTACCTGAAAGACTAGTAAGCGGAAAGATTACTTCTAAATAATTATCAAGTATACCACAAAACTGAGAGAAAATGTAACCCTTCTTTGGTACTTTCCCCGGCTCTGTGTGTGCAAATGTTTGAGAGAGAGGCTCTGTGCTTCCCCTGAGCCTCCTTAATCTCAGTAGGGCTCCTTGTAGGTGGTTTGGTCTGTCTGTGTGGAATGAGTTACAAGATCAGGGTCCTATTAAAAAAAAAGTGATGAGACAGTCGTGGAAGATATGCAAGATTCAGAGGACCTGGACAGTTATATGGATAATAACCATGCTAATACATTTTGGAAAGAATAGTGGTTATATAAATGCTTACATTTCATGGCTCAAGCCCATTTTTATTCGGGATCAGAATGAGACTGTCAGAGAGCAGATTATGCCACATCTGCTATCTGAAAGGTGTCTTGAATCTTCCTCTGAAGCATGCTACCTGCAGTATGCTGGACTAGATGGGCACTGGTCATATGTGCTATGGCACCTTTTTGTATATGTGGAAACAAAAAAAAGTGGTGGGGCTGCTATCTTGGAGAGCTAAGCTTGTACAGGGAATGAAGTCTCACTTGTTACTGTGTTTTTAAAGCATGCAGTCCCATTTGAGGCAGCTAACACATTACTGAAAATTCAGTGACTGATAAAGTAGTGCAGTGATTTTCAAAATATGGCTTGCGACCCAGTACTGGGTTGTAGCAAGACAGGCACTTGGTCACCTTGCTGGAGTGTGACAAGGTGACCAATGGGGCCAGCTTCCTGCCTGTTCTAGCACTGCAAACTGCTTTGCACCCTGGAGCTGTCAGGTCCAGCTCCTAGCTAGAGGTGAGTAACCAACTATCATAAGATAAAAAAGCAAAACAAACCAAAAAAAATACGAAAACAAGGGATAATTAACAAGGTGCATGATCCTACACCCACCCACCTTGACCACCACACAGATTGGCACCCAGCCTTGCTTCCACCTTTCCTGCATCCATGGGCTCCCCAACCCCTACAGCCCCATCCCATGTCCCCTTTACCACTAACCTTGCATTGTGCCCCCTCTGCCCCTAACTTCTGCAGTGTCTCCTTCATGCCAATCCCTGCACTTTCTTCCCAGCTGTGACCCCAACCCCACCCTGCACCTCCAGCATGTCCTGCAACACTGGCCCCCTGCCCAGTACCCTCCACCTCCTTTGCCAACCAACACCCATGCCCGGTTGCTCCTCACCCTCCGGCTATGGTGCCCTTGGCACGGGGCCCAGTTTGCTCAGTCCTAAGGCTGGCCCTGAAACCGGGCAGCCATCCGCTACATGGCCTCACTGGCCAGGCTGCGTGGCATCCGCCAGAGCTGGAACTGGGGCCATAGTAAGACTGCCACAGGAAGGACAGCCTTACCATGACCCTGGTTCCAGCTGCAGTACATGGGGCAGCTGCCCACCATGCAGCCCTGCCTTGGAAGTGACGGGCTGTGTGGCCGCTGCTGGAGCCTGGGCTGCAGTACTAAAAATAACACCATAGCCCCAGCCCTGGCACATGTGGCTGCCTGCCACACAGCCCGGCCCTGGAGCAGCTGTGCAGCCACTGCATGGCTCTGCTGAGGTGAGTGGGGTTCAAATTCTTTGTGCACACCCACACAGGCACGCACCTTAGAGGGAACTATGGTGGATACTGCCTGTGGAGCTGGTCCTGCTGGCTACTTCCAAGGTGCAGTGCAGTCCACTGTGCCAGGACACGTAGGAAGCCTGCCTTATCATCCCCCTGCATTACTGACAGGAGCTGCTGGAGGTAACCGTGTCCCAACAATCACCTATCCAGCCCTGAGCCCTCACAAACCCAGAAATCCCCCGGCACCCCAAACAACTCACCCCTGGCCCCATCCCATAGCTTGCATCTCCCCTCCCCCAACAGAGCCTACAGCTCCTGTACACTACACCCATGCCGTAGCAGAGTCTGCCCACATACTGAACTCTTCTGCCCCCTCCCCCAAGCCTGCACCCTAAACCCCACATTTCTGGCCTCACCCCAGAGCCCGCACCCCCAGGCAAAACCTTCACCCTCAACCCCTGATCCCTGTGACCCCATCCTGGAGCCTGCAATCTAGTGAAAAGATAAAATAATACTCAGAGCTTGACGAACTGCAGTGAAAGCCGCTCGCCAGCCCCGCACTGCGCATGAGCTGCATTGCGCATGCACCCACTGCCGGTAAATGGGGCACCGGGCTGAAATCTACTTGCCATGGGTGAGTAGATTCAATAGATTATCGAGCCCTGATTATACTGGGTCATGGGCATCAAGAATTTTCTTCAACTGCATCATGAGGAAAAAAAGCTTGGAGAGCACTGGTGTCGTGAACGCTACTCACTCTAGCTTTCCTTTATCCTCCAGTTTCCAGTAGGTCACAATGAATAGATTGGATAAGGAATGCCCAGAAAAAGGAAATTATCAAAGAGGTGATTACGTGTGGTCTTCATAATAGTAGTTCATTGAAATATAGAGCTACAATAACATGCTTTATTAATACCTTCTAGGGAGCGTTTGACACAAAGAAGTATTATGACTGGTCAAACTTTAATAGTCTGTATTTACGCGTTCGTGGTGATGGTCGACCCTGGATGATAAACATCTATACGGACCCATACTACTCCCATCAAAAGGATGACCTGTACACTTACTTCATGTTCACCCGAGGGGGTCCATACTGGCAAGAAATTAAGGTAACTTTGAATATTTCCTTGGGATTGTGGAAAATTAATCCTCTTCAGTACTGTTGTGCTTTAAAGAGTGCAGCATTTATTAATATCTTGTTCTTGGGCTTATCAGCTGACAAGTTCCCTCAACAGCTATTTTCTGTTTCTATTGAGATAGTAGTTGCTATAACAAACTGTTAATGAACTAGTTTGTTATAAAACACCATGAACATTAATGTCAACATTTTCAAACTCAATCATCGTAAGTTAGGCCCCTAAATAACATGTGTTGAAAGAAATGCTGAACAGCCTGCTCCCATTGAAGGTAGCATACGCAGCTCAAAACCTGGCTGTAGGTGTGTCTGAAAATTTGTTATCTAGATAAATTAAATCACAGAACTGAAAGATTTGGATTCTGTTTCCAGCTGTGGACAGTCTGCTGCATTCTAGGTGATGACTCATTCTGTGTAATACCTACTCTAAGTGGAGATGCAGTTGTTCTAAGCCATAGGGATGCAAAAATGGTTAACCAGTAAGCATCATCCTTACTGGGTGATGCTTACTGGTTACGGTTAGCTGGCAGGAGCTGGAGCAGTAGTGGTTTTCTCCAGCCCAGCAGTACCTGCTACAGGCAGGGGGTGCTTCAACCTGGTCAGAGCAGCCTGTCTGCAGTGGGTCCAGCCTAGCTGGAGCAATGTACTGCAGGCGGAGGCTCCCCAGCCTGGTTGTGGCTGCTGTGTATGGAGGCCACTCCAGCCCACCTGGTTTGAATCTCACCCAACCTCCCCTTTTTAAATTGTTAAACATAACATTTAACCAGTTAACTGATTAAACAGGATTTTTACATCCCTAATAAGCCCTTGTTTATAGTGATTTAACTTCTTGAATGCTGTAACATGTACTTCTTAGCCTTCGAATGTTTTGGAGACAAAGCTAAATTATCATTTGATAGGTCAAAGTTGTGTCTCTTTTTCTCTAGTAAAATTTCAAAAGTTTTTTTTCCAACTTAAATTGAGTTGTTTGTATCTTTAGCACGTAACTGTACATTTTGTTAAGAAAAACTGGATTCAGTGCTTCATAATATTGTCCAACAGGTAAGTATGGCATTCCAGCCAAACATGTACTTGAATCTTATGTAAATGGACCACAGTCATAAAATTAGTGGGAGTTATTTCCCCTGGTAATTAAGTAACATTTAAATGCAAAAACTGTTAATGCAACATTAATTGTCCTAACATTAATGATATTTAGATACTTGTTCCATACTACTAGCTTATATGCCTGTCTGGTCACATGTCAGGGAGCCCCATGGGGCAACCATCAACAGTCATCACAGAAGAATACAGAGCTGGAGGTAGAGTTGGAGGGAAACAGAATAATTTTGATCTGGTTCATCTCCTGTGCATTTACTCAGTACATGACTTAGGAATGTTAAATTTAGTTTAATCAACTAATCGACTAGTTGATGGAAATTCCATCGACTAGTCAATAAGAGTGGGAGACACAGCAAGGTTAGCTTCCAGCCCCAGGAGTTAACTCTGCTGTGGCTCTGCCTTTTTAAATGTACAGTAAAACTCCAGTGGTCCGGCATCCAATAGTCCGGCATTCCTGATGGTCAGGCACCATCTGGAACCTGGAAGTGCTCTAGGCAGCTGGACAATTGGAGCTGCTCTGCCCTGGCTTCTCCGATTCAGCCGCTGCTGAAACTGACCAGTGGCTGACTCGGGGAAGCCGGAGGCAGAGTAGCTTTGCCCCTGGCTTCCCGCAGTCAGCCACTGGTCAGTTTCAGCAGCGGCTGACTTGGGGATGCCTGGGGCAGAGCAGCTGGGGTGCTGCCGGGTTGGTCCCACAGCACCGAGGGGCGCCCGCCCCCATTCCACCCCAGACCCTTCAGACCCCCTTCCCATAGTCCGGCACCCCCTAGGTCTTCTAGGTGCTGGAGTATCGGAAGTTTACTGTATTAAGAATTAACAAGCTTTTAAATAAATTTAAAAAGCAGAGGCGCAGTGCCTGGGACTGGGCACAAGCCGGGAATCAGCTGATTCCAGTCTTGCACCTGGTCCACGCTACTCGCTCCCCCTCTGTGGAGACAGTGCTGGGGGGGGAACTGGTTTTTAAGTCAGCTTCCCCCAGCACTGGCTCCTGCTCTCCCCCCCCCCCCTCCTTGCAGCATCTTTCTGATAGAGGCAGCAAGGGGAGGGCGGGTGGGAAGCAACTAGTCGCTTATATCCCGAATATGACTAGCAGTATTACAGGAGACAAACAGAGCATAACATCGGTTATTAAGCCATTGGGGAAAGTAGTTCCTCCAAGCTAGTATTGTACGTGTGAAACTAATGTCTGTATTCCTTACTGTCAGATTCCATTCTCCAAGTTCTTTCTCTCAAGTTGGGGGAGAATCCAGGATGACCAGTACCCACTCTGGTTAGATAAGGCAAGTTGTTTCTGCACCTTATTCTTGTTAAATGATAGTAACTATATAAGTGAAGACTATTAAAATCTTCTAGATATCCACAGATGTATGAATGAAATTACAATAGTTTGTCCACAGATATTACACATGTACAGTTTTTGCTCACATTTTCTCTATTTTTCCAAATCTTTTATAAAAACTAATTTGAAGAGAAGTAGTTACTAAGAATCAGTTTCTTTCAGGGCTTTCTGAAAGCCTAAAGTAAATTATCAACTACCAATGAGGTAAAGTACTTCAAATAGACAAAAAAAAATTAAAGAAAAGTAAATATAAATGATCAATTATGACAGCCATCATACTACAAATGCATGGTACAGTAAAAGCGCTGTTATCTGGCACTCAGTTTGTAACCATTTAGCTAAAATATAGCTTTATGCAAATTAATGTGCCTCAGTGTACTTTGCCAGACACCCTTTCTGAAAGCCGGAAGGACCTTTACCTTACCATTAGTAAAGGTGCATTAGCCAGAATTTTGTGTTTTAAAAGCTGATTCCAAGGCATGGATAGAGTCTTATAATTCTGTTAAGTTTTAAAATTATTGTAAAAGAGATATGATTTCATCTTTTAAATTGTAATTTAAATGTCCTTGAAATCAACCTTGTTATAGATAAAAAATATAAAAATACAAAACCCACCCAACTAAATATTCAAAAAGCCCCCACCCACCCAAAAAACAAACATAAAAATGCTAAAACTTGCTCTCTCTCTCTCCATTAAAATATAAACAAATCAACTCGGAAAAAGCCCCAAGCATTTATCAATTAAAACAAAATATTTATAATCAAAACCAGCTCAACAAAACAAACCAAAAATAATAAAAAGCAAAAAAACCCCAAACCTAAAATTAAAAAACACCATCAGGAAAAGAATGCAAATCCCACTAATCTTTTAAAAAAATAAATTTTTTTTGCTTTAAAGCAAAGCTATCCTGCCAAAAAACTAAAGCATCAATCCAAACCAGTAAACCCCCACTCCTCCACCCATAATCAATCCACAACCTGATAAATATAACATATGATGAAACTGTGTGTGTATGTCTATATAAGAATATGGTAACTGCTTTGCCATTGTATTCTCAATAAATGTGGCATATTGCCTTTTTCCCCTATAAAAATCCCATGTGCTTCTAAACATAAGTTAACCAGAAAGCTCAATTAATTATTTAATATCTTCAATCCCATACCAGACAATTATACTGCATAGAATGTTTATGCAATTACATATTCCATACTCTACTTCCATGCAAAAAAGGCAGAAGACAAGAAAGCAAGATGAAATCAAGGATTTAGTTAAAAAAAAAAAGCAGCTTCTATGGTATGTCATAGGGTCATGAGATTCAGCCCAATCTCCTACATCTTATAATTGATGTTGATCACTATCCTGCAGTGCCACAAGGTAATCATTAAGTGCCTTTTGAATAATCAAAGATTAAATTATGTTCAGAATTGTATTAGTGCTGAGTGTATATTTACTGATTTGGGTGTATACCATATGCTGCCCGTAGTGATATGCAGTGTGAAATCTTACTGGATAGAAAACTCTATATGAACCTAAGTATCAAACCAATCCAACACTGCAATACTACTACTGGATTAGTCAGTACTTGTATATTATTTTATTAATTGTATTTTATTCTAATTCTTTGAAAAATTAGTATTCCATTGGTAAAGTATAACACTGTTAACCAGAATATTTGATTAACTGGCACCCCCATTCCCTTAATATGCCAGATAACAGACCTTTTTATTGTAATATGTATTGGAATCAATGAGCTATTTGTACATTTTGCTGGTTTCTATGTTAAGTAACTTAGGAGAATGATGGCCAACACTGAGGACTGGTCATTATGCAGTATCTATCAAAAGCAAACCAATGGTAGAAGAGGAAAAAAGTCATTTTATGGAATACTTATTACATAAACCATTGCTATATATTCACCCGGAATATTGGGTTCCATTTCTAAGTACCCAGTTAAAAAAATAGAGGAGATTTAGAGCGATATGATGAAAGTGATTAACAGCATGAAAACACTTCAGAGGAGTAAGAATGAAGAAATTGGAACTGTAGATGGGACATCGTAAAGGTATACTAAAATAAGTAAATAAGAATTTAGTGAAATTAAATGCTTAAATGCAAACTTAATAGAAGGCTCAAAGTTACTCTGTGGGACTCAGTACTACAAGATATCATTGGGACAGTAGGCTTAAAGTTAAAAATTGTACCTTTTGGATGGTTAATGAGGACATCCAGAATTAAATTAGCGAAAGTTACAAGATTGTTTTATTTTTAAGAGAGCCCTCACATTTCAGGGCACTAGTTTCTACTTGGTCCCTAGCTAGACGATGGTTATCAGAACAAGTAATAAAAGCCATAACTGGCTATTACACATTTTCATGCACTTTCCTTGACTTGATGGGATATGGGAATTCCTGTGCGTAATACTTCACAATTTTCTTACACCTTCCCAACAGGCCTCCATCCCTTGAGAGAGAGAGAGAGAGAGTGTGTGTGTGTGTGTGTGTGAGAACCTGCTTATATCTGAAATACAAATGAAAAGATTGCCATGGATAAATAAGTGCATATTTAACAGTATATTTAAAGACAGAATCAGAAGTTTGCAGAGCTAAAGAATTTCCTGGGTTAAAATTCCAGGACTTTTCTAGGATCATGAAGAGACCCGGAATTTTAAGACTTAAGTGTTTAGAAAACATGCAAGGGCACCTTATCACTCAATCATATTCTGTAGTATTAATCCAAAGTGGTTAAGGAATGTATTTTGATGCAACAGCATTGCACATTTGACTAGATTCCTGTTGTAATATGGATATGCGTGTGAAGTTAAACTGAATGGAGAACATGGAAATTTCCTAGGTTTTCATCTCACTTCTTGTAACTGTATCCAAATGAGTAACCACTTTCTTTTATCAGATTAGTTCTGTTGGATTCACATTGGGAGACAAGGCAGATGGCCCTTTCCAGCTGGAGATAGACTTTATTGGATTGCTGAATGACAGAGCTCACACAGAAGAATTTGCCTATGAAAAATATGAAAGAAATCCCAAAGCATAGATGGGTCTGCAATCCTGTGGAATGTGCTTCAGTAGCTTGTTTTATTTATATGACAACACACACACACACACACACACACAGACAGTTAAACTTTAGTTCTTTCATGGATGGGATAAGGAGCTCAAATATTAAAGTAATTATGTCGTTAGGTGAGTGTGATGGACTCTATACTTAAACTTGAAATTTCAGAACATATCATATTCAGTTTAATGTGGCTTCCAATAGTAAGTATGGACTTCTGACAACAAGCAAGAGACGAAGTGAAATTGTTGCACTATTATTGGGGAGATAACTTTGCATTATTGGACCCTGGTTTTCTTTGAAATTATTAGAAATCTGCTGCCTGGCACATGCCTACTAATTAGAGGGAGTTTCCATCCCAAAAGGCAATAGGGGCTTGCAGTGCTGTAAGATTTCCTGGTTTGTATTTCACTTGACCTTTAGAATTAGAATAACCTTACCTGTTTAATATTGCACACAACTGTAGTCTTTGGGCTGGGAAGAGGGCTAACCGCTGTTAGGAATAGTCCATAAATTGTGCAGTAAAGTTCCCTGAGGCCCACCCAGGAGTAGATGGGTGGACAGGATCCAATCTCACCTTCCATTTAAAAATAAATCTAGCTGTGATGGTTACAAAGCAAACCTTCAAAATAGGAGCTGTGTAATGAATAGAGAACACCTGAAAAAAAGTTATTTTTGAGCTAGTGGTGACATCAGGCAGGTGATAAGACTGATACTTGAAATATTTCAATTACTCAAAGCCTTTAAGAAAGGAGGGATAGCTCAGTGGTTTGAGCATTGGCCTGCTAAACCCAGGGTTGTGAGTTCAATCCTTGCAGAGGCCATTTAGGGATTTGGGGCAAAAATTCATCAGGGATGGTACTTGGTCCTGCTGTGAAGGCAGGGGACTGGACTCAATGACCTTGCAAGGTCCCTTCCAGTTCTAGGAGATAGGCAATCTCCATTATTATTATAAGGAGGGGATGAAGAGCTACACCAGGGTTTTCCATAATGGGAGTCCAAAAGCTAGGAAAGATCTACACATCTTGATTTGTATAGCACATTATAAGAGGTGGGGGAGGGGTAAAGTGGATTTGGTTTAGAACAAGGAGTGCTGGGTTTCCTGAGGTGACTTATATTGAACAGGGTTTCAAAGAAAAATAGCATTCAAGTACTGCACAGACAGTGAACTGATAGGACCAAAGTAACATTCTAATACTCTGAATACTTACTACTAAATGGGTTAGTAATAAGCCCTTTCTAAGCATTCTCTCTCTGTCCCTGCTAAACATAAGTGTTTCAGTATTCTGATTTACAACACCAAGAAGTGAACTGCATCAACTAAAAAAAGATTAGGCAGATCACTAAGCTTAGCAAATTGTTATATATTTTTCTTTAGTGGAAGAATGGTATATACATGTATGTATAAGTACATCTAGCAACTGCAGATGGTTAAATGTTGCGTCCCTACTCTTGCACGTGCACACACACATGCACACGCACACACTTAATAATCACACTTCTCGTGCCATTTAAGTCATAGGGTGACCATCCGTCCTATTTTTACTGGGGACAGTCTTATATTTAATGGCTGTTTCCAGTGTCCTGAATTTTTTTTTTTTAAATAAAAACAGGCACATTGTCCCCTATTTCTCCAGCAGGAGACAGGGAGGAGCCTCTAGCTCCCAGGACTTCAGCTATGAAGCCCCAATGCTAGTGCCACCATGCCCTCCCCCAGCACTGGAGCACCAGCAGCTCCCCTTCCCCCATCCCTGCTGGAGCCCTGAACACTGCCCCTTCCTCCTTCCCCTGGGGCTGGAGCCCCATGTGCCAGCAGCCCCCTCCCCTCCCTCCACTTGGTGTCCCACATTTGGCATGGGGAAATATGGTCACCCTCCATAAGCAACAGCATTCAATACAAAAGCCGTTTATTTTCTCACATAGTATACAATTTTATATAAAAAAAGCTTTTCTATTTCTGAATGGAATGGTTCAGCAAGTGTCACAGGAAAGTTTAAGCCTAAATGCAACAGTGAACCTATTACTTTGTAAATATTTGCTCATCAGTCCAAACAGCTATAATGAAATAGCAACTGCAGTGCATCCTCCCTCTTTCCCATTCTCCACAAGCTTCCAGTCTATTCCATATTTAAATGATTAAAAAGATTTTCCTTTATAGATAACCTTTGGGGAAAATGCTGTTATTACTGCTACAGGTTTTCTAAATCTGTTCTAAGTACATCAATCCTCAAAAGATATTGGCTTACTAATAGAACGTCAAAACAACGATTGTTCTGTTTTGCCAAATTTAAGATCCTGTAATATGTGGTAATACAGAAAAAAAACCTGGGCTGCTCTTCATGCATCTGGTTAGCAACCTACAAGGTTTGTATTAAATTTCTACTCCCCCCCCCAACTTTATTCTAAGGGGATACTTAGGGCTCTAAAACCTTTATAACATGGTTTTCCCTCTCCTACAGATTATAGTTTACTTCACAAAGGACTTTACCGGAAATCTCTCTAACAATTGCTGCTACACATAAGACAGACTACATTTTTTGATAATGGAACATTTTCAAGTTATTTAGCATCTAGAAAGCTATGCTCAACTGATAAGTGACAATGTGAAAATAGCTTCATGATTATCTCCCATCCCCCCTTTAGCATCTTTTCAGTCTAATGGTTTTAGGGAATCTCCCAATTTAGGAGGAAGCTTTTGTTCGAAATTTACAACCAAGAATACCAACCAGTCTAAAACCTAACTGGATGAATAACTAAGTGATTTCAGATATTCTGGGCTCTATTTAGAATATACAAGAGAGTATCAATATTTTATCCAACTTGTAACCAAGAAACCCACAAGTTAAGCTCAACAGCACTAAAACTCTGCCCTAAATGGCTAGTAACATCCAGTCAACCCAGATGACTCATTCTTTAGTGCACACATTACAAACAAATATTTACACAGGTAGGAAAGACATTTCCCGGAGAACAGTATTTACAATGAATCCTTAAGAAGTTACAAAGTTACTCCTAAGCCATAGGTAGTCCTCTGCGGGTTCCAAGCATCTGAGCCTTTTTCTGCTTTCTCTCCTGCTTATGCTTCTCACGCCTCCCTTCTCTGAAAGTGAAAAGAAAAATCACACTAAATTAGAGCAAGTGAGCAATTAGTTGCACAGGCAGAGAAACTATATGCCAGGGTTTTGCAACTTATGGGTCGGGACCCAAATATGGGTCGCCATTACATTTCAAAAGGGTAGCTAGGTGTCTCCCCAGGAGCTCTTAAGGAGCCATTCACGCATTTTTTGAATTGCCCTGGGTCACCAAGTCTTCCTGAATTTTCAAAATGGGTCCTCATCTGGAAAAGGTTGGGAACCACTATATGAATAAGCAATTAGAAGGATTCCTTTAAGCTAGTTACACTAGAGGCTCACAGATTCACTTAGCCAACAATGTACGGCAGGAAGGAATCACAAGGAGTCACATCTAGTCCAGCCCTTTCCACTGAGGAAGCACCAAGTAAACCTAGGTCATCCCTGACAGGTGTTGGTCTAACCCAGGGTGGGCAATATATGGCCCACGGGCCAATGGCCTGCTAAACCACCAGATATGGCCCGTGAGCCTCTGTTAGACTCATCCCCCTCCCCTGCACACTGCTGAGAGCAGCACTCTAACCTTGCTAGCTTGGGGGTGGAGGGAGTAGGGAAGCTTTGTGCGCTGCCCCTGCCCCCCAACAAAATCTTGAAGCTCTCATTGGTCAGTTTCCAACCAGAGTTGCCTGTTTGCAGGACAATTGTCCTCCCCTCAGCCTCCCTGCATTCAGACTCAGCCACACTGGCCCCTGTAGACAGTACTAGGGCATAGAAGGCAGGAACCCTGGCTGAGAAACCAGCTGGATTGCAGGCCAGGAAGTGCCCAGATAAGCCCCCTGCTGGCCAGAGCCTGCCTATGACACCCTAGAGTTCCTTCATCCCCACCAACACTTAGCCCTCCAAACCTTGCATCCCTTCCTACACCCCTCTGTCAGGCCACAAACCCCTCCCACAACTTGCACCCTAATCTCTAGCTCTGGGTCACCCCCAGATCTATGCTTCTCCCTCCACCATCCTCTCTTGCATCCATACCTCCTTCAGGACCCTGCACATCAGTCCCAGATCACAACCTCCTCCTTCACTCAAACGCCTTCCCAGACCTTACACCCCCTTCTGCACTCCAATCCCTTACACCAGTGTTTCCCAAATAGTGCTTCGCAGAACCCTGGGGTTCTGCAAAGTGAAAGTACCCAATCACTTCCCCTCCCCCAATCTGGTCTTAGGGGCGGTTGCCCAGGGCCACCAATTTCAAGGGGCCACCAGCCAGCACAGACTTAGGGGCAGGCCCAGTGGTTTTTATTTCTTTTCGCTCAACAGTCCTGTCTCCTCCCCGCCCCCCCCCCTTTTTTTGGTTGACAAGTTTTCCCCTACTTTTTTTAAAAGGGGTTTGCTTGGCCAAATGAAATTGGGAAACACTGTCTTACACCAAGCTCCCTTCTGCACCCAACCTCCTTCACATACCTTGAAGAGTGTGGCCCTTGACCACTTACCAAATTCTTGGAGTTACCCCCCCCATTAAAAACGGTTACCCACCCCAATCTAACCTTTTATTAAAAATCTAATTATGAACTCTTTTGCAGAAGCACAACCCTTAAAGAGCATAGGTCCCACCATAAAAAAAAACTACATTGTTAGTTGATGAATCACTGCAGAAATCAAGATGGGATCTGTCTTTTCTAGCAGTCTCATTTCTGTATTAATGTAGAGGGAAGCGGAGAGCTATACTTTGGCCCAATTATAAACATGGATAGAAATAAATTAGAAATTTTTCTATGGTTCAGGAAAGAGCATTGTAAGTTCACAGTCAGAAGCAAGACACAAGTAGTAATTCTTCCACTCTACACTGTGTTGACTAGGCCTCAACAAGAGTTGTCCTGTTCTGGGTGCCACATTTCTGGAAAGATGGACAAATTGGAAAAACTCCAGAGAATAGCAATAGCTATTAAAAGGCCTAGAAAAACAGCTTGTGAGGGAAGAAAAATACTGGTTTCGTATAGTCTAGAAAAGATAACAGAGGGGACATACTTAAAAAGGTTGCCACAAAGGAGAGGGAGAAAAATTATTCTTCTTAACCTCTGATAGAAAAAGAAAGAATGGGCTTAATTTGCAGCAAGGAAGGTTTAGGGTGGACATTAGGAAAAACTCCCTGTCAGGGTACTGGAATAAATTGCCTACATTGTAGAATGAACATCATTGGAAATATTTAAATGCAGGATAGACAAAAACACCTGTCGGGGTGGTCTAGGTGGTGCTTGATACTGCCCGGAATGCAGAGAACTGGACCTGATATAATCTCTTGAGGTTCTATCCAGTTCTGTGATTCTATTTTCTGTCACTACATAGCAAGACTGTCACCTGCACTGTTGCCTTGTATATAGAATTTACTGAAAAGCATTATCTTGTTACACATTTCAATCATAATGCTCTCCTACAGAGTTCTAATGTTAAAATATCACCTATAACAGCCTTGTACTGACCTGGTCTGGAGACGTGGCTGTTTGTAATCTTTTGTGTGTGAAGAGACGCTATTATTAATTGATTTATTCAGGACAGTGTTTTCTTTTGTGTCACCCCAAGGTTTCAGTCTTCCTACATTGCAACAAACAAAAAACAGAAGCTAGTTATTAAAATTTAGTAATGGTATGCATTTATAGTGCTAATACTGACATTCTGATTCTCAATTCTACAGATAACAAGCTGCCTAATTTAATCTAAGATCAAGCACAAACACTCTAGTCAATTAGATCAATCTGTATACTAGTCTGTTATTTAACATGCTGAAGTGCACACATACATCACAGTCCAACTTCTCTGCTTCTTCCATGTTCCAAAACCTATGTGTAATTTCAGGAATCTCTCAAGAGCTGCACTTCATGCTTCTTGTACAACACTCAAAATAAGGAACAGATTACATTTACTTCCCCACTCAGGTTTTCCTTCTACAAAGTAGGCACTAGTGCTCAGTGAGATTTCAACTGGGATATTCCTCTTTGTACTCCAGGTGCATTTTTTTTAAAACTTCTGTAACTTCACAACAGTACCTGCAGGTGGAGATGTTCAGAAGACTGTTGCTATCTGCCAAAACTGAGAATATCTAAACATTGCAATTAATCACCATTTTAAAAAGATTAACTATGCCACACAGGATACTCTCATCTACCTCATTCATTTCAAGAAGTGCTCACAGCACGATTTTAGCATGAAAGAACACCAAGATTTCTCCATTTTTCTCTGCAGGAATGATAAGAGGGGAAGGACAAATATTCCCCTCCAATTCAAGTTTAATGGCAGTTACATAATGCTATGGTCAGGCTCTCAGACCATTGTGTGCCCACTTCATAGAAGGAAAACAACAAGTCATTAAATGAACGGTTACCTTTCCGCCTCAGGCATTTGGTGGACAGTGATCCAGTAAAACTGGGAAATAGCCAGCAATAAAATAATCACAAATGAGAGGGAAGCTCAAATGACAGTAATGACTCGTTTAACACATACACGCTTAACATGTTTTTGCAATAGCATGATTTTTTTTAGGGACTGTTTTTCGAACAACATGATCGTCCCCAAAATAACACGAAAATAATCAAGTGGCGGACTACTTTGCGCAGCGGTAGAAGTTGGTGAAAACAGTGGTAATACACAAGCGGATGAATACACGTGGTCACAGTGTTCCTCTGCTCACTCGTGTTTTTACAAACTGCAGCAACTTGTGTTGCTAGATATCTAACGCTGACATTAATGACCCAACACCAACAAAAAATTGACTTTGCCACCACCACCTGAAACGCAACCCCCACCTTTTCCATTATTTTAAATGGGAAAATTGATCCCGCATAGCACATTTTTGCTTAGCACAAACTTTCAGAAACTCATCTATAGTGTTAAATGAGGAATTACTGTACATGCTCCAAAATAAAAGTGATGTGGCCAAGGGCTTTGGGAGGGAGTGGAGGCCTGGGGTGCAGGCTGCCCCAGAGAGAGATGGCTCTCCCCAGCTCTCGCACCACAGTAGCTCAGTGCCTGGCCAGGGAAGTGCCTTTGATTGGGTTACTTTACTGTCCCTTCCTAACATCTTCTCCCAGTGTGTTTGAAACAGACACTGCATTTCCCATCCTCAGGAAATCTCAGCATATCAAGCACACCTGGACAGCAGCACAAGAATGTGATTGTCCATATTACCATAAAACCCTTTGGAGAATCTGTGGAAGGGTCCCAGTTCCACAGCAGGGCTGAGGTAGGTTGGGTTCCCTCTCCCTGGCTGCACCATGGCAGCTCCAGTGGAGCTGAGCTGCAGGAGGGACACCTCTTCCCACCTGCACAGTCCTTGCTAGCTAGCTGCATGGCTACAGTTTACAGAAAACTTGGGTGGAAGCTCTCCTTCCACCCCCTCTGTTGGGCTAACTGGATAAAACACAAAACAAACCCACTATGTTAAGTGAGCTTTGGAGTAACAGAAGGATCATGCAAAAGCTTCTGCCCCTACCTACCAACAGAAAGCCCCCCCGTTGGGACCCTGCCTGTGGGGAGTAAGTAACAGGAGAGTTAAAACAGACCTCAGAGAGGCTATGCAGAACTTCAACCTATAGGAAAAGGGCTTACTGAGACAGCCAATCAGGAGGTGTTTTTTGGGGCAGCCAATAAGGGCTAGTGAGGCCATAAAGCAAGGGTTGCCCAGCAGAGCAGAGGGCAGTCTTCTGAATGCAACTTAGTGAAACAAATTTTTTTCACAGCAAACAGAACCAGCCCAGTTGTTAAAGGCCCAGATTACTTTAGCAAAACCCTTTCTGCTAGAAAATACACTTTGTATGGCTTAATTTCAGAGTACAGACTGTCACTGCAGGTTGCACCTCTATGTAGAGCCGTGGTCCCCAACACGGTGCCCGTGGGCGCCATGGCGCCCGCGGGGGCATTTGTATGCGCCCGCCAAGTGCTTGGGGCTGGCCTGGCCCCGGGCACATGGCGCACGGTGAGCGCCGGCCCCGGGAGCGCTGCGGATTGGCCACCCGCGCTCTGGGCGCGCGGCGCTTGGGAACGCGCCGGCCCCGGGTGCGCAAGTGTCCCCGCCCCTGGTGCCCGGCGGGCGAACGGCCACGCCCCCTGGCGCCCGGCAACCTTAAATGGTTGGAGACCACTGATGTACAGTGTGTGACAGAACTGTTTTGTTGCTGCACATAATTAAGACTGCCCTCTTTCATGAGTTCAGTACTTGTCCCTCCCCCCCGCATAGAAACAGCACAAAGTCACAGTACCTCTGTGTGGCTGATATCCAAGTGGCCTTGACAGACTTGCTTTCAGATCAAATGTTGGCTTCTTGGTACTTGTGGGTTCTGCAGGCTGAGCTGCAAACTTGAATGGTGTAACAGCTTAAAAAAAAAAAAGGTGAAGGAGTAGGTTATGATCTGGGGCAGGAGCTTGGGGTGCAGGATCTAGGAGGGGGTATAGGTATTGGAGAAGATTCTGGTCTGGGAGATTGATGTACAAGGGGATGCAGAGTCTGGGAAAGAGTGGTGACCTGGAGGAGATGGGGAGAGGGGGTACAGAGAGTTTGGGTGGTGATGTAGGGCAGGTAGTTTAAAAAAAAAGGGGGGGGGGAGGGCGGAGAAGAAGTAGTGCCAGAGGCAAGCTCTAGCTGGGAGGCATTTACCTAGGTGGCTCCCAGCCAGCAGCCCTATGGGAACTTGAGGCAGACTGTTTGCTGCAGTTCAGGTTGGGTTAAAAAAAGGAGCTGGCTACTTCATGTGGCTCTGCTCCAGCCCAGGGAGCAGGAGGAAGAGGCTCCGCACACTGCCAGTCCCAGCAAAATATTTTTCAGCTCCTACTAACTGGAAACTGGACAATGGGAACTGAGAGATTTTGCTGGGGGTGAGGGCAGTGCACAAACCTACCCTCCACCCCAGCATAGAGTCTACTCTGTGCCTAAGGGTCCTGGTGAGGCAGCCGTGGACCGGACCTGGTGGCTTGACAGGCCACATCCAGCCCATGGGCTGCATCTTGCCAACCCCTGGTCTAGCATGGGGTCCACACTGAGACAGAGGATACTGGATGGCTGTTAAGTTCTTCCATGCCACTGAGCACACTGTTAGTACAAGTAAACGTTGAGACATATATAATGCAAATCTACACAGTCATGTCGTTTGCTACAGAATCATGACCTATTCGTAAGATGCTATATAGTTTACGCCAGAATCTAAGTCTTGATTTAAAAAAAAACAAAACAAAACAAAACAAAAAAAAACAGTTCCCTAGCAGTTAAAGACTGTCTCGATCTCATGTTTTAATAGAAAACAAATAGATACTGTACTGATTAGCATAAATGACTGTGCTATTATAGGGTCTTTGACATACAGGTCAAAAATGCCAAATAGGACATGATGTAGGATAGACTGAGGTCCTTGCTCAAACATCTCATACAATCTTTCTTTTATAAACATAACAGCTGGTCTACATAAAAGGAGTAAAGCATCCCTGATAAACACTTAACACTTGCAGAAAATGTTCAAGAACAGGGTTAAATGCAACTATTGATAATAAAGGAAATCATTCAAACAGTTCTAAAACTAACTTTCTTGCTCAGAGTTGATTTTTTAGTTCATTTATTTTTTGCTTTAGGACATAATCGTCACATGCTGCCCAATGCTTTCTTCCTTCTTTCAACTTTAGTACTCGCAGGATACAAATTCTTAGTGTTATTATTAGAAGTAGGACTTCTATACAATTGTATGGGTACATATTGAGTGGTAATTTATGCGTCATATTCTACAAGATAAGCCACTTCTACAGAGCAAGTTTGATATTTCCTATTCCATTACATCCGTTGTTTGGTGATCCAGGGAGCTTTTATGCAAAGGACACTTAAACCTCTTCTGGAGTATTCTAGTACCAAGTCTGCAGTAGTGCTTTTTTGGGGTAGTTTTATGTGCCAACACAATACACAAACTGCTCAATCACAAACACAAAAAAGCTAAACTGGATATAGTTTCTTGCCTCTAATATTATCCAGACTTTAACCATCTCACCTTCTCAGGTCAAAGAACTGAAAGAAAATACACGTAAAAACAAATTATCACAGTCCTTTAAATAATCATTCCACTTATGGGAAATGAGATATTTCACCTTGCCCTTTGCTAAAAAGCATTAAAGTTTGTTTCCAAATACTATATAAATTTAGCATAAATGTTTCTCAGATGATTACCATTAGGGCTGGTCTTTGGTTTAGTCAGCTCATTGTTTGTGGTACTTCCCTTCATGCTCTTTCTAGTTGTAAGTTTGCCACTTTTCTGGATATCAGGTGTACAGATCTCCAAGAATGGTGACTTTCTAGATGGAGTCTTGGTAAGGGAGCGTTTGTGTTCATTATCTTTTGTAGCTTCTGAGAATCTGAAAGGAAGTATTTTTCATTAGAAGAGAGATCTGAATCTTCCTGCATTAACAGGTGCTCATTAAACATTTCAACCGGATTAAGTTTCTCAACTCTACCAGAGGAAAAAACATAAGATGCTGTAATACATGATCCTTTGGCACACTCCTTGTCATGAATATGCAATAAGAATTTGAATCTGCATCAAGTGCTATCAATAACCAATACAAGAATCAGGTTTTTATTGCCACTTAATTTTCAATTTTTAAATTGCATGACTTAGTTCACTTTTGGAGCTGTAAATGTAGAAGGATAAATCAAAGTAAGTGACCAGTCTGGGTTGTTTGTTTATTATTCCAAATACTGGACTAATATTTTTGGTGCATTCTCATTACCTGACATTCATTTTGGTTGTTGAGAGAATGGAGGGATTGAATGAAGACTTCCGAGACAAAATACTCCGATTTACAGTGCCTACTGAGATGCGCGGAGAGCACCGTGGGTTGCCTGGGGTACCGCTATTAGAGAATCTTCCTCTTTGGAGATGTGGACTGAATAAAAATGCACTGCCAGTAGAGCGTTTCTAGGAACACAAACAATAGTTTAGCACATTCTATGGAGGTTTTAGCATTTGGAAAAACATTACTTCCTTGATTGTGCTGGCATAGTCATCTAGTGCGACATGAAAGTGTGAATATGTGGCTGCCTAACCGATGTCCTGGACAGGACCTGCATGAAGAATGCTGATGAGGAAGCTTGTGCCTAGACTTTGGCCAGGTCATAGACTCTGATGCAGGACAAGATCCATGATAGAAGACATTGGGCCAAAATGAGGAGGCTATTCATTCTTTTTGCTATTGCAATAGAGAGTTGTATTGACTTATGAAATGCCAGGGCACACCTAACATCCAGGAAGACGAGATCATCTCTTGACAGGGTTTTTGCACAAGAAACCCCATCCAGAGCATCTACACCTGCCTTTTCATGCAAGAGCTGTAGCACAAAAAGGAGTTATTCCTCTGGACAAGATCATCTTAGCCAGGAGCACTGGGCGAGGGCATAGTTTCACATGGTCTTTTTTAATGACACTGTATGGTGATTCTGAGGTGAGGGCTTGGTGCTCAGAGTCGCCGAGCAGAGGTTAGACACCAGGAAGATCATGGGTACGTCTAGACTACATGCCTCTGTCGCCAGAGGCATGTAGATTAGGCTACCCGACATAGTAAAATGAAGCGGCGATTTAAATAATCGCTGCTTCATTTAAATTTCATGGCTGCCGTGCTGAGTCGACAAACAGCTGATCAGCTGTTTGTCGACCACCCAGGTATACTTCATCCCAGGAGGCATACCTGGGTGGTCGACAAATACCTTTGATGTCGACACCCGCGCGTCCAGACTATCGCGCTGAGCCGACAAACAGCTGATCAGCTGTTTGTCGGCTCAGCGCGGCAGCCATGTAAATTTAAATGAAGCGTCGATTATTTAAATCGCCGCTTCATTTTACTATGTCGGGTAGCCTAATCTACATGCCTCTGGCGACAGAGGCATGTAGTCTAGACGTACCCCATCTTCCTGGAGGTAGGGCAAAAGGTAAGTCACTAGGGGCTCAAATGTGAGACCCATAAGCTTAGAAAGAACCGGGTTTTTGACCCAAGGTAGAGTCTGTCTAGACTTTTGAGGAACTGCTCCACCAGAGGGTCTCCAAAGACAGATTTATCCCCCTCCCCTGGGTGAAATGTGGAGATGACTAGTAGGTGGACCCCAATGAATGAGATGGCCAGGCCCTGATGCTTTAGATCGGGGTGGGGAACCTAAGGCTTGCCTGGATCCAGCCCCTGAGGCTTGAGGCTCCCCTCCTGCATTGGGGAGCCCATGCTAGCACTACAGCCCTCCCACTACTCCCCACAGAGCTGCAGCACACAAGCTACTAGCCTGGGCCCCCTAGCCTCTGGCATGTGAGTGGAATGTGGGGAGTATCTCTCTCCTTGTCAGGGGACACATCAGTGAGCATGTGGTTTTTTTTGCTTCTCGTTTGTATATGGCCTCCAACTGAGTTTTCTGTGGATCAGCAGCCCCCAACCCTCTCTCCTCCCCAAAAAAATGTTCCCCACTCCTGCTTTAGATACAGGAGGCAATCCAGAGTGATAGGAATAGGGGTTTGTTGCATAGGGTGAACTCCCTGTTGAGCAGCCCAGATGGAGAAGCACTTCCACTTAGCCAGGTATGTTGTCCAGCTAAAGGGCTAAAGGCTACCCAGAAGGACTTCATGGACTGTATTTGGGCACTGCTGATCAAATTGGGTCAACTATGGAGCATCCACACAGACAATGACAGCAGCCTGTCCACTAACAGCTTCAGTAGTGTAGTAAACCAGTGCTGTCTGGGCCTTGCCAAGACTACCAGGATGAGGGACGCCTTGTCTGGCTGGACCTTGAGGAGAACCTTGTGTATGAGAGGGAACGGAAGGCGGGGGTAGAAGGCAGCTTGACCAGGACTGGTGAAATGCATCCATTAAGGATCCCTGGTTGTGATTTTGGAAGGAGCAGAATAGGCAGCACTTCCGGTTGCAGAGACATACACCTGTGGAAGGCCCCACTTGTGGAAGGTGGGCAAGGCGATGTCTGCCTTGAGCAACCATTTGTGGGTGCTGAACAAACAACTGAGGCGGTCCAGATTGTTTTGCACCCCCAGTAAGTATGAAGCAAGCAGGTGGCTGCAATAAAATATGCAGAAGTCCTACAGGAGAAGGGCTTTGACACAAAGGAGAGGAGTGAGCACCACCCTATTTTTTGTGGTGTTATCTGTCAGAACCAACACACTGACCCTGCAGCTGGGTCTGGAACGCCTGGCCTGCAAGGCACATTGCCTGCAGTTCCCTGATTAAGCCCATCCTGCTCCCAACTCAAAGGATAGTTACTCATTTAAGAGGAAGCCTACACTGGTGAAGATTGTGGCTCACATTGCATTAGTGAGGACCATCTCCTCTCAGTATAGGTGGTATGCACCTGGCCCTTCTGGAAGAAGGCCACTACAATCGCTATGCATTGTGTGACTACTTGGGGGAAAGGAGGGCTGTAGAGAAAGGCAGAAAGTGAGCATTTAAGCTAATAATGGCAGTCGCTGGCCACAAAACTGAAAATACTTATGATGGCTGGGAAAATAGAAACATGGAAAGTATGTGTCTTTCAAGTCAAGGGTGGCATACCAATCCCCTAGATCCAGGAAGGGTAAGGTGGTGAGTAGGGAGGTCATCCAAAACTTGAACCTCTTGATAAAAGTGAAGTTCCACAGATCCAGAATGGGCCTGAGCCCATTCTTGGTTTTTAGAATAAGGAAATATTGAATACCAAGATCATGCTTGCAGAGCAAGAGCACAAAGAAGCTGACAGTCACTGATGGGGAGAAGAAATTGAAAAGATGGGGCAGGGGGTGGAGGATTTGGCAGTGTCCTCTATGCTGCACCTTGAAGGCACCATGCCAGAGGGCTCCAAATCTGATGCAATGGATATTGTTGGAGAAATTATCTCCAACCATCATGCATGCAAGGCCCGCACGCACCTATTGGAATGGATATGAGAAATCACAAAGAAATATTCCAAAAAAGATTTCCCTTGTAACCAGACAAGATTATATCTGGGGGAAGAAAACTCCTCACCTTAAAATTGCTGTGTGGAGTTCCTCTCTCACATGTCTTTGGATGGTTAGCTTTTTTAGCCAACATCTGCCAAAATAAAATGTAGGGTGTCAAATACTCATCCGCACACTTGCCATAACTTTCAGAATAAATTTCAATTGCCTTTACATTGCTGTAAAAATCTTGGCACATGCACATGTGTGTTACATCTGGAAAAAGATAGTCATATACAGTCTCAAAGGTTAGACATGTTGTTTAGGTCTATTCCAAGTAGGCGTGTGTGCGCGCGCATATGCCCAGATTTTCCTGTACCAGTGCTTGTAGGTTTAGTTCATGGGCCCCCTGGAGTCATGTATTCATGGTACTTAATATAGATCCCTGCCATCCCCTCAGTTCCTTCTTAATGGCTACTTTGACAGTGGGGAAAGAGGGTGGGTTTTGGAATAGATACGATCATATCTAAGGTGATTCAGTAGCAGAAGGTTAGGAGGTGGGACTGAATCAATCACTGATTGTAACACAGCTTGTCCAATGGCCACATCCTCTCTGGCCTGCTATGTAGCTGTGTAATGTGAGGCAAAGGTATAGATAGAGGACCGCATTGCTGCTCTAGATTTTGTGAGAGTGGGGAGTGGAGCTAGAAATGCTGTGGGAAAACCTTGCCCTCTGGTGGAAAGTGCTGTGACTGGAGATGCTAGAACTCCTGCTAACCTGTAGCACTATTGGATACAGGACATAATCCATGATGAGATGCATTCGACAGACACTGGCGGGCACTTCATGCTATCTGCAACTGCCACAAATAGCTTGACAGGTTTATGAAACGGTTTAGTTCTCTTGATATAGGTGGCCAGTGCTCGGTGGCCAGTGCTCTATGGACATCATGGGAGTGCAATTTCTGCTCCTTGGCAGAAGAATGTGGCTTAGGATAAAACACTGACAAGAAAACATCCTGCTTCAGGTGAAACTGTGACTCTACTTTTGAAGAGTGAGTGAAACTAGGTGAGGCCTGAGCTAGAGTTTGTTCTTAAAGAACACCGGGTAGGGTTATTTTGAAGTTAAGTGTCTGAACAGAAGGTCCTCTCCTGACCAAAGTTATGGAAACTAAGAAAGCCAACTTATAGGAGTGTCATAGGGTGGGCATGCCCGTCACCCTCAAGGGTAGGGTTTTAAGCATCTCAATGGGTGCTCCACCCAGTGTGTGTGTGTGTGTGCGCGTGTGTGTGTGTGCGTGCGCGTGTGTGTGTGTGCGCGTGCGCATCAGCTCCAATGGCCCAGGGCCAATAACCACATCTTGTCTAGATAATTTCATGGAGGTTAGATTCATAAAAGGCTATTAGCCAGGGGATAAAATGGTGTCCTTGGCCTCTGTTTGTCAGAGGCTGGAGAGGGATTGCAGGAGACAAATCACTTGATCATTGTCTTCGGTCCACCCTCTCTGGGGCACTTGGTGCTGGCCACTGTCGGCACACAGGATACTGGGCTAGATGGACCTTTGGTCTGACCCAGTACGGCCGTTCTTATGTCTCTGAGGCAGTCAAGCCTAGCAACCAGAGTCAGGAACACCACACCCTACCCTTAGGGCAGCGTTGTCTAGCAGCCAGAATCAGTGGCAACAATTAGTGACCTCCCGTGGGGTTAATGGTGGAGGCAGGGAAACCTGGACCCATCCTCTCCACTGGGTCCCAGACCAGGGCCCGATCAGTGGTGGAGTGGTCCACCACTAGCTCAATGGGGAATCTATCAGAAATACACCAAGCTCTCAGGGAGGGTAACTCCATGCCCTGGGCTACTTCCTACCAGACTCACTGTTGCAGGATTCCTTATCACTTTTCTCTGGACTAGGGGCTTGGCAATCAGCTGGGCTCTGTCTGAGCAGGATGCTGCCCCAGACTTGGTGAGAGGAAAAGCCTTGACATCATAGCTGGATTCCCTCTTGACTGCACCTGTGGGCACAGATGCCACTGGCACCAGAGACTTCTCTCGGGGGAGAGAACAGTGCCATAAGTTGTATAAGGGTTTTAGCTGCCACAAAGGCCTCCAGTGTTGAAGGGAGCAGCAGATGCTGATCCAATAGGTGCAGGGAGCATTGTGGATGCAGATTCAACTTCTCTTCATGGGTAAGAGTTGATGCATGCCTCTGGGAAGATTTTGAGATGTGGCCCTCCCGGGGTTTCACATCCTTTGACTTTGAGGAAGTCCAGCTCTCTGGCTTCTTCCTCTTCTGAGGCACTAGCAAATGAGATTAGTGTCTCAGGCACTCTTCTGGTAGACCCATGTTAGTGCCGAAAGGAGTCCCTTTTTGGCACCCAAGGTGCTCTGTGCAGATGAGACGGTATTGATTCCAGGTCTCCTGGTCTCAGGTCTGACTATGGGTGCAGAGCTGCCGCCATAAGGAGCTTCTTCAGCCGCTATTCCTGGTCCTTAAATTCTGGGGTGGAATTCACAGCAAATGTGCCAATGATCTCATGGGTGACCCATATCCAGTCTTAGGCAGTCGGAGTGAAGGTCGTTCATCGGCATGCACTTCATGTCAACAACACAGTATTTGAGCCCTACAGACAGTGGCATGCTGTGACTCGGGGGGTTCTACTAAGATGAACTTGAAAATTAACTACTATTATGGAAGCTATATTCACTGGCTAACTAGATGAGATGGTGCACTCGCAAAGCCAAGAACTATAGGACATTCCACCACACTGTCACTGGCAGTAAGAAACTACTGAGAGGGGGTAGTTCGCAAGGGCTCTATATTGGGCACCATGAAGGCATGACTTCAGTGGGAGCTACCTAGATCAACCCTCCAGATGCTATGGAAAAGAATTTCAGCCACCGTGTATGTGAACTCACCTAACTGGAATATACGTGAATAAGCACTTGAAGAAAAGTGCCATTATTTCAGAATTCCCGTATGTTCATGTTTAGAACACAGGATTTGACAGCAATCAAGGGTCATCAAGAACCATATACATGCCAGGTCATTTGAAGATTAATTGAATGCCTTTCCCCAAGAAGATATGTAAAAAATATACTTAAGGCCCGGCCAAAGTGGAAAATGTAACAGGTCAAGACAGCCACCGAAACAACATCTAACATGCTCAAGTTCCATGGCAACCCAGACAAAATTCAGAAGTTTGGCTTTTTTGTCTAACTATCCCAGAAAAGTAATTAAGAGACTACCTTTTAAGAACTATTGTGAACAACATAAATACTTTTATTTTTACAAAGCAGGGCCAATCTCAACTAAATCATCCCAGCTGGGATGATTTAGTTGGGATTGTCCCTGCTTTGGGCAGGGGGCTGGACTCAATGATCTCCTGAGGTCTCTTCCAGCCCTAGGATTCTATGATTCTGAGTCAGAGAACGGTTAGTTCTGTGGCAGGCAGAAAGAGGCATAGGCATCTAGACTGCAGGCTTCTTGTGCAAGAAGCTTTTATCAGAAGTGATCTTCCACAAAAACTTCTTGCGTAAGAGCACATCCACACTGCAAAAGCTCATCGAAAAAGCGATGCGCTTTTGCAAAAGGGCATCCATTCTTTATGGACGCTCTTTAGAGCTATGCACATAAGGCCACCAGGGCACCTGTGCTTTTCCCTCCTTTTGTGCAAAAAAAACCTTCTTCCCCGTCCACATACCCCTTTATGTGAAAGAGCTCTTTTGCAAAAAGGCATTCTCTCTCAGAATGAGGAATACTTATGCAAAAAAAAAAAAACCCACACCCCCGTTCTTTTGATATTTTTTTTTTTGTTTAAACAATGTGCTTGAGATGCGGATGGTTCGCGAGCTTTTGGAAAAAATGGCTTGGGGGGGGAGCACGACACCACACACAACCCACTCTGTAGTGGAGACATAGCCCTGGAGGGACAGTCAGAATACTCCAGATGAACTTATAACCCCACAGTCTATGGAATATTGGGATTGTTAAAATTATATTGGCCCCCAACCAGTCAACTACAGTAAAACTCCATTAGTCCGGCATCCAATGCTCCGGGACTCCTGATGGTCCGGCACCATCAGGAACCCGGAAGTGCTGGGGCAGCCGGACAGGCTTCCCCCATTCAGCTGCTGCTGAAACTGACCAGCAGCAGCTGAATCAGGGACAGCTGGGGCAGAGCCAGACTATCATAAGGGGGGGGGGGGGCTATGAGGGATCTGGGGTGGCATCCCCTTCCACCCCTCTCCAGACCCCTCATAGCCCCCCCCCCCCCTTCTGATAGTCCAGCATATCTGATAATCCGGCACCTCTTGGGTCCTAAAGGTGCCGGATTATCGGAAGTTTACTGTACACAGCAGAAATGGTTCTTTAGCCACACGGGTAAATGCAGAACTCACACTGAAGGACTGCGAGGAGACAGTGCAATAAAGAGCACTCCCTACATTTTAGAAGGATATGATCCTCTGTTGATTCCTACCTTGACCTCATTGATAGAGTTGCTGACATTTTCAATTAGTTTGTTTTTCCTTTCAATGTAGGCATCAATAGACTCCATTTTCTTGAAGTGAGCTTCATGTAGTTTCTTGAAATCTTCAAAGTTACAATAATATGAATGAGAAATCAAGTATTAGGCATTTATAGGTAAGTGTAAATGATCAGATAATGGAACACATCTGGAACAGTTGTCATTAGAGGATAGATTTTTCTCTCTTCCTTCCCCATAAGTACCTTTTTTTTTTTTGAGAGAGAGAGGCCATGTCTCCACTCTGCAGAAGATACAGACACTGCCACAATCAAGCTTCCAGAGTTTGAATCAGCAAGTCTATTTAAGACTCGCTTAATCAAACTTAGAGGGTGCCCCCGATGGCATCCGGTACTCCTGCTCTTGCAAGGAATAAGGGAAGCCAACAGGAGAGTTTGCTCCCATCGGCCTCCTGCTGTGGGGACGCTGCTAAACTCAGCGTCTTAAGGTAAGATGACTCCAGTTACAAATTCTACATAGCTGGAGTTGCGTATCTTTAGTTAGGCCAGGTCTACACTAGACCTTGCAGCTTAACTGTGTCCCGGTGTGTCTAAGCCAGTAGTTCTCAAACTGAGCCACAAGTAGGCCACAATTAGCACACAGCTGTGAGCCATGTGACAGTCTCAGGGCCATACAGGTAGTGTACCCCATTGTGATCCAGATTACACAATAGCCTTAGGCCAATGGCTCAACCTATGTCTACACTGGTAGGTGAAAAGAAATGGCAGTTACAAGCACTGCTGACAGAATGCTACAGGGAAACTGCTGTTGTATGTCCATGCTGTGCTCCTTGTAACATTAGCGGCTCTTGCAATGCCACATGGAGCAGTGCATTGTAGTTATCTCACTGTGCAATTGGCTGCAAAGTACTTTCAGAAGGGTATGCAATACTGATTAACTAATAGGGGCAGGAGCAGCTCCCCACCCACCCTAGGCAAAAGGCTGCTCTAGGTGACCCCTAGAGTGCACACTTGTAGTTTGTTAAACATTAAATGCCACATTTAACCAGTTAACCAATTAAATGGGATTTTATATCCCTATTTCAAATACCATTTTTAAACAAAGATTGTATTCATTTAAACAGGGAAGTCTCCTTTCAGAGATTAAAAAACCTTTTTCAGAGACAGCAAATAACTTACTTGGTGTAATAGGTTTTATTCGTGTTTTTCCAGTTTTAGACAGATTCTCTACATAATGAGGGATTTTCCCAGTTTGAGGAAGGATTCGGGGAGCGTCGTCTGGTAAAATCAAATTAGAGAAAACTGTTAGAACTACTGGAAGGTTAGCTTAATGCCACTAAAAATAAGCTATTTTTTTGCTTCATGAAACTCAAAGTTTGTGCCAGGTGAGTACCCACTCCCTTTAAGTTGGGGTTCTAGAATGAAAAATAAAAATGGAATTGTGAAGTCTCAGGTTTAGAGTCTTTCAAAGGCTTCCACATTAAAGATATAGAACAGGGGTGGCCAACTCAAGGCTTGCGAACCTCAAGAAAAAAAAAAATTCTGGCTCCTGATAGACACCGGAACCGCTCAGGTCAACCGCACTCATGGCCAGGCTGCTGTGAGCCACATGCATGCTCATGGTCCGTCGTGTCTCCTCCCCCCCCCGCTCATGGCCCCCAGTGCACTATGTCATACCCTGCATGTGCAGGCTGAGTCGCACACAGCGTTCCAGCCTGCATGTGCTAGCAGCTGGCTGCTGAGCGCAGGCAGTGGCTCTGGGTGCAGCAGCAGCTCCGGGACCCAGGCATAAGGTTAGTCGGGGAGGGGAATTGGGTTAGAACAGGGAGGAGAGATGTCTGGCTTTGGAGAAGGGGAGGGATACGCATGACATACCAGCTGCTCAAATGCACCCCAGCATCTGGAGGAAGACGCGTGTGGCTGTATTGGCGGCTCTGCCTCTGGGACCCGAGAATTAGATTAGAGGGTGGGAGGGAGATTGGTATAGAGGGGGAGCCGGTGCCTGGCTCTGGGAGGGGATGGGGGGTGATTGGGTTGGGGGGGGGTATGTGTGCCTGGCTCTGGGGGAAGGGAGAGGGATTGGGTTAGGCTGCCTGGCTCTGGGGAAAGGGATTGGGTGAGTGAAGTGCGTGCGTGCCTGGCTCTGGGGAAGGGGAGGGGGATTAGGTTAGAGCGGGGGGAGAGGGGGAGTGCCTGGGGGAGAAGAGGGGAGGGGAAGAACAGCCAGCGTGCTTCCTGAGACCCAGGTACTGGCCCCAGCTGTCTGTCCCCCTCCTCCTGGCCAGACCCCCCCATGAGTACCCTGCCCCAGCACCCTGTCCCGACCCCACCAGCACAGTTGGGGCCACATTAGTGAGGCTTGTGGGGTTTTGGAGCAGTTGTTTTTTTACACATCTCACTTGTATGACCCCGACTGACTTTTCTGTGGGTCAGTGACCCCTGACTCCAAACAGGTTCTCCTCCCCTCTCATAAAGACAATGCTGAAACATTTTGTATTTTGACATAATATTTTATTTAAAAATGAAGCCTGGCCAACAAGCCCCCAATTGGGGCCAAGCCCCCATTTGGCCACAGCATCATAACACTCCTGCACCCTTCGGACTCCAATCCTGAGCCTATCATACACTGGAACCCCCTGTCCTGAGCCTCTCACATCCCCAAACTCCTGCACCCCCACATCCCCAGTCTTCTGTCACAACACTCCTTCACCATCCACACACTGCAAATCTGTGTCCTGAGCCCATCACACTCCCAGCCTCCCTGCCCGGAGCCTCTCATGCACCCCAGCCCAAACTCCTGCACCCTCACAGCTGCAAGCCTGCGGCTTGCTCAGCACCCCAACCTTCCACCTGACTGCAACACTCTTCAGCCTAGATCCCCCTCCCTGAGCTAGCATCCTCTTCTCTACTTCCTCCTGCACCCAAATTCCCTCCCAGAGCTTGCACCTCTCATCTCTTCCCAGAGGCCCCAATTGTACTGTTGGGGGCAGGGTGCTGGGGCGGGGTATTCATGGGGGGCTGGGGTCTGGCCAGAAGAGGACAGACAGCTGGGGCCAGTATCTGGGGATCCTGGGTCTCAGGAAGCAGGCTGGCTGCTCTTCCCCTCCCCATCCCCAGGCACCCCCCAATCCAATCCCCCTCCCCTCTCCCAGAGCCAGGCATCTCCCCCGCCCCTTGCAAGCCAGGTCCCGTCTATACCAGCTCCCCTCTATACCAATCCCCCTCCCCTCCGTTCTAACCTAATTCTCAGGTTCCGGAGGCGGAGCCACCACTACAGCCACACGTCTCCCTCCAGGCGCTGGGGCACATGCGCTGAGCGGCCAGCCTTGAGACGCGCTTGTAGTGCGCTGGGGGCTTTCAGTGGAATGGCACGGGCTGTGAGTACACATGTGGCTCAGTGGCCTGGCCATGAGAGCAGCTGACCTGAGTGGTTCTGGGTTCTGTCCCAGTTCCTTCAGGAGCTGCAATTATTTTTCAGTTTGTGAGCCATGGGTTGGCCACCCCGGTATAGAATAACCACAAGCTGTTTGGGAAACCCCACCATCACAATGGGATCAGAGGGTGGAAAATTAGCAATTTATTTTAACCCATCAGTGTACATTTTGGAGTAGGCTTGTTACAGAACACTTGTGTCACCAGAAGGAACCACTGCTCGAACAGAAAGCAGCAAGAGTTGCTCATGAAACTTCAAACAAGAACTACAATCATGGTTTGAGTGGGATAGTGCAGCTGTTTCTCAATCTCAAAGCACAACTTGCTGGGTCTAACAGAAGGTTACTATATATTGCGTGTTGCTTGAAAAACACTCACACCAAATACACACAGTTATCTGACTTTAGGGATGTAAAAACCATTTTAAAAAGTTAACCAATTTAAACAAAAAATATTTTGATCGGGGTTAATAGTTAAGGCAGGTTACCTGGTAAAACTAATACTTACCAGCTAACCTTTTTACATCCCTATCTGATCTGTGGATTGTTGGCTTCCCATAACAGTTTTCTTCTATAAACGACATGGCGCCTTAAGGTGACTAAAACAGATTTATTTGGGCATTTCGTGGGTAAAACACACTTTGTTAGATCCACTGGCGTTTTCTTGTATGTTGTATCGAACAGCAGTTATGCTGCAACTCAGGGACTGTGCACACTAGCGTGCCACCTACCTGGAGCAGAGCATGGCATTGTATGTGGATTAGTACAGAGGTTCTCAACCTTTTTATTTCTTTGGTTCCCTACTATTCTATTAAAAATTCCCACCTGTGCAGCAATAATTGTTTTTCTCCATATTCCGTAGAATAAGAGTCAGGGCTAGCATTAGAGGGTAGTAAGCAGGGCATTGGCTTGGGCCCCCCCCCAAATCACAGGTACCTACATAAAGCTAAATTGCTCAGGTACTAGATTGAACCCTGGGCACCAGGGCTCAGGATTTAGCACTGAGTGGCAAGACTTGGGCTTTCTGCCCTGAGCCCCAGCAAGTCTAATGCCAGCCCTGCTCTCTTATTTTGATGGACCCCCGAAAGATGCTAGCTGCCCCCCTCAGGTTCCCTGATGAGAACCCCTGGCTTAGTGAACCCCGACCAGACAGACCTGTTTATTTGGTTTTCCCCTTCCTCCTCTTTAGGTCAACTGCATTTAGATTTAGACATACACAAATGTGAGAAACACAAATTCTGATTTTCAGTATTGCATCAAATTCAGCAGGCAGGGAAGAAGTTTCACTTGCCTGGATAGGTTTTTGTTTGTGGACTAAGCTGCCCAACAATATTTTTTTCTCTTAGTCTGCATATAAACTTATACTAACTCCAGATCTTGGAAACTTGAGTTGTCTGCAAGCAGAGGCCAGTGAAACACCACTTTAAGTAGTCTTCCACGCCTTTTTCCTCAGAAACAGAGTACCACCTCTGTGATAATCCAAGAGGCACAGAATTTAAAGCTGACAAAAAAAGGAGGGACTGTACATCCCGTTGTTTAAAAAACGATAAAGGCGGCGTGAAAGGATTTTTAAATATTCAGCTGGTTTTTCCACATAAGAAATTCAAGACTTGTCTACCCTGAAATAGAGATGTTAAATTTTGATTAAACAGCTCATTGAGTAGTGGATGGAATTTCCGTTGACCACATGATTATCTCACTGCGCCTCTCGCTTTAAAAACGTACAAGAGCTGCCCACAGGAAGAGGCACAGTGAGTCCCTGCTCCTTGCCTCTCATTTTGAAGTTTCAAAAGGAGAGGTGCAGCAGTAGGGATGCCTCTGCCATCCCCCTTCCCTCAGCACCATCTTCATGGGGTGGGGATGGGGGGAGAGAGAAGGAGACAACAACAGGAAATCTGATTTTTAAACCAGCTCCCTCCAGCACATCTTCTGCTTCCCCCTTGCTACCTCTCTGACAGAGGCAGCAAGGGGGGGGGAGAGGGAAGCGACTATTTGAGTGACTACTTGACTATCCGATAAGCTTATGATTATCGGTTAGTTGACTAGTCGCTTACATCCCTACCCTGAAATGCTACGGTGACTGGATTTATAGTTAAAACAAAACACTTTGAACAGTGACTCAAAATCCCCTCCATTTTCAACTGCTCACCTTTCAGTTGCTTTAAGTTTCGCCATGAAGTAATTTTGGGAAATGGATACCTTTGCTAAAAATTTGATACTTAAGTTAGTGTAAGGGCATGCTCAGACCCCTGCTTTCTCCAATAAGGCCTTCACCCAAACTATGGAAGACATTTCTTGACATTCCCAAGAAAAAAACTGAAGCAGAACCCCCCACCTTCTCCAACTTTCAAGTCCTCTTTGCAATTCATAGAGATATTCTCAGGCCCAATGTTAATAGGTTCTTTGCATATCACCTTCATGGGACAACAATCTGGGTATTGGATCATTAGACCATTAGGACATTCCACAATATTTTTGTGGACATAGGAATTTTGATTTGTATACTGTTTTGAAGTACTGTAAGAACTCAAACTAAGAGCTTCTTTCAGTTTCCACTTACTTTGAACTCCATTTCTTTTAGCAGAAACCATCTTCTCCCTTTGCATGTGATGCATTGCTAGGTTGTCAGGTGCTTGGTTCTTATCTAGAGGTTCCTCATTTTGGCATTCTTTCAGGCTCTTGCGGTCTCCATCCTGGGGTATAGCAATTTCTGTTATTTCTGAAAAATTCTGGAGTACAAAGATGTTTTTTGTTCAGGATGTTCTGCCCCTTCTTTAGGACAAGATCTACGGTAGGAAAGGTTTGCCAGTATAGCTAAACCATTAAACCCTAGTAGAGTAGACCCCATTTATACCAGTGAAGAAGTGGTTTTTTCTGATAGCTTATATTTGCCAAGCAAAATATGCACCGACAAAGTCACTTTGTTGCCACTAGCTGCATCTACTCCAGGAGTTTTATTGGTATGTTGCAGTCCCACATCCTTATAAACAAAAATCCATTGACATTTTTGTTGTCATAATTCTGGGTTTACCTGCACTTTTTCCACTTGTAGGCTCTTCAAAAGCATCCCCTTAAGGTGTTAAGCTAGGAACCTATTCTTCCTCTTCCCTCCAGCTCAGAGTTTTAGGGGTGCAATTACCTTCTAATTCACTGTGGTTGTTCCAGCAATTGTCTTTAGTTCAACATTCACAGTTCTGCTCTCAGGAATAATGATAGGTAAGGTGACCAACCAGCTTTCACAAAGCACAGTACATTTATTTAGGTCAAAGCCATTACAGAGGGAAAAAACCCGCAACAATCAATGTGCATCTGCATGAGATTTTGGTAAGCTATACGTTTGTCAGTTCTCTGTTCTAGAGTGAGTCTCTCCATGAGTCAGAGCAGGCTGACTCTTTATATAGTTTTAAGGCCTGTGTCTTGGGCCTTTTAAACCAGGTAAAAAAAAATTACATCTAATTCTGTATCTGCATAGCCAGCACTGGAAGTTTCCACTCCTCACTAATTCCAAATATCACTGCAAACCTACCCTGTGAACCAGAACAGAGATACATATGCCACTTACTGATGCAATCGTCTATCACAGCAGTTCTCAAACTTCACTGCATTGTAATTCTCCCCGACAACAAAAGTTACTATATAAGCCAGCAGGGAGGACCCGAGTGTAAGCCTGCCTAAGTCCAGTCACCCAAAAGGCATCAAAACCAAAGAACTTCAGCCAAAACCAAAGAACTTCAGCCAAAGAGGGGTGGGGTCTGTAATCTGAGTTCTACCACAGAAGCCATTGAGTGGGATCAGGCTTTGGCTCCTGGCAGTGGGGCTTGGGTTTCTACCTGGACCCTGGAAAGTCGAACACCAGCCCTGGTGACCCCATTAAAATAGGGTACCAACCCACAGTTTGAAAGCTGCTGGTCTATCAATATTCCATGTGCCCACAGAAGCAGATTATGTGGATGTGTCAGATGCTAAAGTCTCACATCACCGTTATACTGACAAAAGCTTTTAGTTTAGCCTAATATGTAAAGTGACAGATTAGTATAGCAAACACACACACACACACACACACACCCCTCTCCTTCTGCACCCCCCCTCCCCCTTTTTTTTAAAAAATAAAGTCTCACATGCCAACCCACAGGGAAAAACTTACACAAAAGACAAGGAAAAGTGAAATATTTCAAACACCAAATGTTAAATGCATAAATCAATCCAACTGAAGAAATGTTCTCTTTTAGTTCTTATGCTAATTGTATATAACCTAGTTAGAATTTCAGAAACTAGTGTGATTTAACTGAAAACATTTATTTTTCCAAACTAACCAATACTCAGTGTATGTTTAGGATGAAGTGTGACATCACCTACTTATCCTAGTAATTACACAATGTCCCTGGAACATTAGGAAAAGATTCTTAAAACATGTTATTTTAATTAGATGGACTGTTTATAAAAGAGTTAGGGCAAGCAAAGTTCTCCATCTTGCAAAGACTCCCTTTTCATGAAAGGGAGCCAGCAGAGATAAGGAATATGGCAGGAGAATGGAATTAAATATAATTTAATTGGATAAATGCTCAACATTCCTGACACCAGTGCTGTACTGGATGTATTCGGTACAGCATAGAGATCCACTAACTGAAATACTCAAAAATGTTGCAATACACATACGGGAGAGGAGAATACAGGAACTGTTATCGGTAGAGAGAAAACATGAAGGAAAATATTTTAACAAATATAGCAGATAAGGAAAATTATTGATGGTCATTAGCTGTCATTCTGCCAGAGTAAGTGAGGAGGAGAAATTCAACATCAGCAGACCTGATTAAGAAATAGTGATGTTTCTGTAGCCTTGAAGCAACTGGACCCGGAATAGCGTGTTCAGTTCTGCTTCACATTGCACGAATACAAGCAGAAAATTGGTTGTTTCCTCTACAACTTTTCAAAAATTATAATTTTTAAAAAACTGTCAGGAGGGGGACCATCATCTTTCTTTGATGGCAGTTTGGTTTAAATCCTATTCAGAACAATGGTGGAGAAAAGGTGATGACCATTTTAAGAGAGAACACTTCTTATAAAAAAATCATGCTTTGTCAATCTATGCTGAAGAAATCTGAAGCTATGAAGAACAACCAAAAAATGTGAATGAAAAGAGTCTAAACAACATTTCTTCAAATGTAAGCCACTTTTAGCAATTTTAAATTATATGGAAAAAATGGCTATTTCATTACTAACGGATGCCCCGCACTCCCAAGGCTTAACAACTGGGTAAATCAACTTAATTTGTAAAAGGCCTGGTTTGTCCTGTAAGTCCAAAGGTGATTGGATTAGTAAGACATATTGACCCAGGTAGTTTTCCATGGATGGGGGAAATGTAGAACAAAAGATTCCCGTCCTGGGGTGAAGACTATTTAAGAAAGTGAAACTTATCAGGTCTGTGTCTTGGGTTTCCCAGCCCTCTTTAGAGTTCTCTTTGTGTGCTAGTGTACCAGGCTGTTCTCCAAACCAGCCTGGTACACTAGCACACAAAGAGAACTCTAAAGAGGGCTGGGAAACCCAAGTGAGTTTGCCTCTGTCTTGAAGATTTAAAACAAGGTCAGACTCTGCTTTCAATAAGTTTTTTTTTAAGTGAATTAGAACTAGTTGTGTCTTTTCATTTTTAGTAACTTACTTTGATTTGTCTGAATCACTTAAATCCTACTGTTTGTACTTAATAAAAACTCTTTGTTTACCATCAGGCCCAGTGTAAATAGTTGTTACCTTGGAAGAGAGTGGGGGACAATAAGTATGCATCTCTTCTCTCTTTCTCTCTCTCATTAATAAAGAGGGTGAACAACCTCATGAGCTTTCTTTGTGTAAAACTTTTACTCAGAGACAGATGAATTTGGGGTTTTGATTCCTTTTGAGGGCTGGTTTCCCAGGTGCCGTGCCCTATAACTGCATCCTCCCAGAGCTGATGTGGTTCAGTCTCTGCATTGCTCTTCAAAGGGGTGGTTATCCCAACTCTGTACCTTGGCTGGGGAAGACCAGACAATCTGACCCAGCAGAACAGGAGTGGTGAGGAGTAAGAATTTAAATATCAATTAATTAACTAGTCAAACAGTCGATGGGATTTCCATCAACTATTCAATTAGTTGATAAGGACTACTGCGCATTCTGCCTTTGAAATGTACAAGAGTCCCAGCAGGGGATCTTCTGCATTTCAAAGTTGGAATGCTGCATGGCTCCCGAGGCTCCATGTGGGTGCTTCCACTTTGAAACACACAAGAGGACTTCAAGTACTGGGGCTCTTATACATTTCAAAGAGGAAGTGCTGCTGCTGCGCCCCGTCCCATCCCATGGAGCTGGAGGGAAACCGGCTTTTAAGAAGCAACTAGTCGACTAATGTGTCAAGGAAAAGCTTATTGGATAGTCAACTAGTCGCTTACATCCCTAGTGGTGAGCTCCAGAGAGCAAAGTAGGTAGCTATCAGTGGTATTATCAGCACATTGGAGAACAACCCTCCAGTTGTCTTCTGTGACCTCACCCCTTGAGTCTGCTCTTAATAAAGATTCAAGAGTTGAGTGCATTCAGCCTAAAAAGAGAATGAAACATGATTAGAGTGTCCTGGTACCTAATCTCTAACGAGGTTCTTAAACTGCATCCACTGCAGTATATGTGCACCTAAAGTCAAATTATGACTCTGGGAAAGACCCATCAAGATTACATTGACTTCAGATCACTTGTAGAATAAGATTAAACAGGAATAATTGATTATAAGTAATAGTTGACAAAGTTTAAGAGTAGGATGCCAAAATACCAAGTCAATAAACATTATTGGGTTTGTCTATTGAAAGGCAGGCATTTCATGCCCAGTGATAGCTGAATAGACCAAGGGTTCTACAGGTCAGACCTCCCTGGTCTGGCTTCCTAGGGACCCAACCGGTCCTGGATGAGGGATTTTTCTGGACCAGGGGAGGTCATTTCTGGTCCTCCTGCTCCCTCTTTCTCCCCAGCAGGCTTTCTGGCCAGCCCCTGCTGCAACACAGCTGAACCATGCACTGACTCCAGCCCCCCTTTCCTCAGGTCAGCTGAACCACATTCCCCCAGCCCCTGCATAGTGCCAGGCTCCCAGCCCCTGCAGTGTGCTGGGACTCTGATCCTGGAACATTCATGGTCCTTACAGACCATAGATGTTGCTGAACAAGAGAGTTCTGGTTTATAGATGTGCAGCCTGTATTTAACTTGTGTTTTTCTTAATAAAAAGAAAAAACTGAGAAACTTGTCACCTCTTTTTCAGCAGGAAACTCCATATCTTCTTCATTAGTATTAATTTCCTCCTTTGAGGCCATCTTTTCAGTCTCAACCTTCCTGCCTTTCCTACGTCTTTTTGTGATAAAGGACACTGGAATAGGTTTGACCGTCTCTGGACTGCTGAGGTCCTCTGTGTCTGTAGAGGAGGAAATGCTCCTTCCAAAGTCCTGTATAAGAGAATTGGGACCATTTTCTAGCATTACTATATGCATATTATTCACGTCAGAAGCACTAAGAAAGCTTCACAAGTTAAGGGAACACATGTTTTTGTTGCAATTCTCTTGTTAGGATAGACACTGATCTAGCAATATATGGAATGACTTGAAAATTAAACAAAAATGTCAATTTCCAGCAGTAGGTGGGCACATTAAGCATGAAATATTGGTTTTAAGTAAAATTTCAATTTATGTTAGCACTCGCCCTATTCATTAAGGGCTCCTATTTTGATAATTGCAGTGCATTGCAACTTGCTTCACAAGAATAATATCTAGCACATTGTCTTTCACAATTCTTACCTTACTTCCATTTTCTTGTTTTGGCTCATGAAAGTGACACTTCAGCGCTTTCAGCAGTTTATCTGCCTGCAGAAGAGAAGACACTAGGTCATTAGACAAAAGTTGCATAAGGTTACCCTGTATACTGACCAATTCAGCAAAGCACTTAAGCATCTGCCTAAGTATATTTCTATTCAGCAAAACGCATGTTTGTGGGTAGGTCTTCACTACATGCTTCTTTGCTACATACCCACCCAGTTCTCCTAACACCAGTATAAATAAGCAGTGTAGCTCATGAGGCAAGGCTTAGGCAAGTAGAAAGACATGTATGCAAATATATAGCCTACATACTCTCTGCTGGCCCAAACCATGCTTCCCTGTCTACACTGCTGTTTTTAATCAGTACAGTACCCTGCTGCCAGAGCCTTTTCCCTCTGCAGGGAAATAAATAGGGAAACCTCTGCCACAACCCTTCCATACAATAGGAACAACACTATTGGAAGTGATAGAAGGGCATAGCAAGATGGAGGCAGCAGGGAAAAGTGGAGACTTTTCACAGTGCCTCCCCCAGCCAGAGTATTTCCTTGCAGCAGTTAACGGCTCTAGCATCTAGGACCTGCTGAAGCTTTTCCCTGCTAGCTCCTCTGTGCCAGAACTTTTCACTGGCACATGTAACTACACACCACAACAAGAATACAGACTGCTTTTAATGTTGGTATACTTACACACACACACACACACACACACAAACACACACACCCACCCCGGGTGTGTAATATAGAGGTAACCTAACATTGAGCAGATACTGGAGTCTCATTAAAATCAATGGGAATAAACATGCTTTAAGCTATCTATTCAGCAAAGCACTTCCTTTATTGGAGCAGAGATATTTTCCAGACCAGCGACCACTGGCTTTCCAGAGGAGCTAGTAATTTTACGATAAGGTACGTCGACTCATCTAGACAGACACAATCTTATTAAAGGTATATGTAATTTCTGAAACAGCATCACTTATTTTGAGCCATGCTCACATGTAGATCATATTTTCCTAAGTAAATAATGCCAACAGGGAAAATACAAAAAAAATTATTACATACAGTAATGGAAGTTTTAAGCTGTTTAATGACAAATTTCCAAGATCCTAAATGAGAAAAAAAAATCTGTATAACACCAATCTCCTTCTTTATTTAAAAAATTCCTATTGCATGAATCTTAATGAATAACCATTGATTTATATAATTCTAAATTTGAAAACATGGCAGTGTGCCATTTTTGCAGCACTGTAATTGAGAACATTAGCACTTCCATAATGAACTATTCCACTGAAGTTAAAACAAAAAACAAAAAATTAAGTTCAATTAATTCTAACCCAAATTTTATTTTATGATGCTAGGCAGATGAAGTCTTTCACATTTGAAGTCATTGTGGCTCAAGGAAAATTATAAGCAACTTGAAAATAATAATACCTATGCATAATAAACCCAGTAACCATTTAAAAGCCCTTGTATATTTTTTAATATTTACCATTTTTTTTCAGATGTTAAGGGCACTCATCCCACTTGGAGACGAAATGATCAAATTCACCTGTGATTTGGATGACATCTTTTTGTTCTAAATACACAGGTGGCTTAGCATTTTAAAATACAACATTAGTTTCAAATGTGTTATAGGAACATCTTATTGTCTATTCCTTACTGGTTGTATAATGAGAATCAAGTGACAGAAACTTTCCAAAAATATTTAACTGATTTTAAAGTTAAAAGATTCCAGAGTAAAGGGAAGGATTTGAAAAAGATGAGGGAATCAAAATAGGGTTGAATGACTGACTATTGGACAGATACAGCCGCTTCCTGAGTTACGACCTCCGCACTTACGACCAAAGCAGTTGTAAATGTGGATCCAAGTTATGAACAGCGATCCACGCTCACGAACAGCGCAGTTGCCACATAACTCTATGGGATCCAAGTTACGAACACTTCGAGTTATGGACCAAGTGTTGGTTCGTAACTCGGGGAGTGGCTGTAGTTGACTAGTCGCTTCCTCTCCCTTGCTGCCTCTATCAGGAGGAGGCATGGGGGGAGAGGGGAGCAGGGAAAGGAGAAGAGGAAGGGGTGCTTTAAAGCAGCAGCACCATGTAGAGCCTGGGGCCAGACTGGGCTCCACGTGGCACTGTCACTTTAAAATGCGTCCCCAGCTGGCCCCGGGCTGCATGCAGCGCTTCAAAGTGGGCAGCGCAGCATGGAGCCCAGGGTCAACTGGGGACTCCCCCACTAATCCCAGGCTCCATGTGGCTCTGCTGCTTTGAAAGGGCAAGAGGGGCACAGGGCCAGTGAGTCTTCTCCCCCTCGCCCTCTCTTGTTCTCTGCAGCACTTTCTCCTTTGAAGTGTAGCAACAGCCCTGGGGCTGTTGCTACACTTCAAAGGCAGAAGCACCCTAAGTGTACATCTAGACTACATGGCTCCGTCGACGGAGCCATGTAGATTTGTTTGTTCGGCAAAGGGAAATGAAGCCGCGATTTAAATAATCGCAGCTTCATTTAAATTTAAATGGCTGCCCTGCTCTGCCGATCAGCTGTTTGTCGGCAGATCGGGGCAGTCTGGACGTTCCCCTGTCGACATGAAAGCCCTTTATCGACCTCCCCGGTAAACCTCATCCTACAAGGCATAACGGGGAGGTCGATAAAGGGCTTTCAGGTCGGCGCGGGAGCGTCCAGACTAGTGCGCTGAGCGGACAAACAGCTGATCAGCTGTGTGTCGGCTCAGCACAACAGCAATTTAAATTTAAATGAAGCCGCGATTATTTAAATCGTGGCTTCATTTCCCTCTGCCAATCAGCCTAATCTACATGGCTCCATCGAGGGAGCCATGTAGTTTAGACACACCCTTATTGACTAATCAAACAGTCAATACAAATTGCATTGACTATTCAATTAGCCAAACAATCGAAATTTTACATTCCTAATCAAAAATAGTATGTTTGAAAGGAATGGCTATTTTCAGTCCAGTTTAAAGTAGTTGTGATGTCATTCACTCTAGCAAAGGGACCAGGAATCAGTGCAGGTTTCTCAGAATGTAAAAAGTTGGTAAAATTAAGGCTTTTGAAGTGCACTAACTGTTACATTTTAAACACTACACTTCTTCCACACCAGCCACTTTGTAACATTAGGCCCTATCTTGATGGACAAAAACACCACAATTGAGAAGAAAAAAAAAACCTACAGTCAGTCTCATAGATAAGGAAACTTTAAAGTTTGCATCAGAGTTTACTGCAAAGCAGTCAGCTTGAAGATGTGCTCATTTCAGACATGAAAACAAGAACTGTTGAAACCATTTGTAAGTTTCTAGAAACAGGAAAATTAAATCTACAATCTAGAAAGTTAAAACCTGTTTAAAATGTTGTACAACCACATAACAGCAATCAGTGATTTTAGAACAGATAATTTTATGTCCAAGTCTGACTCAAGAATATTTTTGATTAGGGATGTAAATTTCGATTGTTTGGCTAATTGAATAGTCAATGCAATTAAATAAATAGTCAAGAGAACAAAACTGTGTCATGATTCACTGAAGCAAACTTCTAGCCTCTTTTTGGTCACAGGAAGCAGTGTTTACTCCAGTGTCTTCCTGAGTGACATACTTACTAAGAAAAAAAACAACAACAACAACAACAAATGGTCTGGTAGCACTTTATAGACTAACAAAACATGTAGATGGTATCATGAGCTTTTGTGGGCACAGCCCACTCCTTCAGATGACCGGAGTTATGAGTAGGGGATATGAAAACTTGAAATAAATAGGAGAGGGGAAAGAGAGGGAGGAGAAAGAAAAAAAAGGAAAAAGGAAGGGGTATGTGAAACAGGGCATCATTAAGTATCTGGAGAATGGGTACTTAAACCTAAGCAGATCAAAGTAAATAGATAGATGCTCCCTTCCACAATATCTTCTCTTAATTTTCCTCTAACATAATAGAAAGTGAAAAATTGCAAGGATTCTCAAATTTGATTACTGTACAGTCAATTTTGATACAGAGATGGTCTCGTGTATCATTTCCTCTCCTATGCGTACCAACTGCAAGGGGCAAGTAAGCCCAAGTTTGTGCTTTGGGGAGACATTGGTCTTGGAATGATCCTAATGGGACTTCTGTGATCACACTCCATCACACAGTGGATACAGTATACTTCGAATTTCAGAAAGCCTTTGACAAGATTCATCACCAAGGCTCTTGAGCAAACTAAGCAGTCATGGAATAAGAGGAAAGCGCCTCATGAACTGATTAAAAGAGGGGAAAAAAGGGGGAGTAATAAATGGTCAGTTTTCAGGGAAAAATAGTGATATTCCCCAGCCAGTGTTCCCTGTAAGCTGAGTGCTGGGATGGTCACCTCAGAGATTCAGATGCTGTCCTGCTGATTAGTAGAGCATCTACAGCTGCCCACAGCCAGCAGCATATGTTTCTACTGTGGATGTTCACATCCACACGTCTCAGTGCACATAAAATTTATTCTACTCATGGATTGAAAAAAAATTTAGAAGGAACACTGCCCCCAAGGATCCATACAGACATTAGTGTTCAACATATTCATGAATAATCAGGAAAAAGTAGTAAAAAAGAAATTAGCAAAGTTTGCAGATACAAAATTACTCAAGTGAGCTAAGTCCAAAGCAGTGGCAAAGAGTTACAAAGGGATCTTTCAAAACAGGATGACGAGGCAATAAATTACATGTGATAATCAATGTTGATAAATGCAAAGCAATGCATATTGGAAAACCTAATCCCAATTACATATACAAAATGATAGGGTCTCAACTAGCTGTTACCACTTAAGGAAAAGATCTTGGCACTGTTGTGGATAGGTCCTGAAAACACCTACTCGATGTCTTAGCTTTTTTCACTGCAGCTGCAATGTTAAGAATCATTAAAAAAGGGTTAGGCAATAAATAGTAAATATCATGCCACTGTATAAATCCATGGTATGACACTGACTATTTCATGCAGTTCTGTTACCCCTCACTTTCAAAATATATTGGAAATGGAAAAGGTAGACTAGAGTACTACAAAAATGATTAACGTTGTGGAACAGCTTCCATATGAGGTTAAAAAAAGACTAGGATGTTTCAGCTTGAGAAGAAAAAGATAACTAGGTGAGGCTCTGAGAAAGGTCTATGAATGGTGCGATGAAAGTTTATATAACCCATTCACATAAACACATGAACCAACAGTCACCCAATTAAATTAACAGGCACCACTTTTACACCAACACACATTGTACCTCCAAAATCTGGCACTCCCTGGTCCAGCAACATCTCTGGTCCAGCAGGATCATGGATACTCCTGGACCAGAGAGCCCAGGAGCCTAAGGGCAGAAGGGCCAGCCTCCTGGGAACAGCACAGGACTGGAACCCCAACGCTGCATCCAGCAGCCCCTGGGAATGTGAGTCTGAGGCCAGAGCACCATGGCAGTGCAGGGTCAGAGTCCACGCAACAAACTCCAGGAGCACAGGGCTGGGCCTGGAGCCCCGCAGTTTACCCTGGCGGTGCAGAGTCCAACAGCTTCCCCCAGCTGCACAGGACTGGGGCTGAAGGTGCATGATCAGAGCCCCGCAACTTCCCTCATGTATGCAGGGCCAGAGTCGGAGCTCCAGCCCCGCAGCTGCCCTTGGCTGCGCAGTACCAGAGCTGCACAGCAGGAGCCTATGCCACCTAAGCAGCCAGCAGTAGCTGGGCAAGCAGCCCACCCATATTGGGGGTGGGGTGGGTGGACGAGGCAGGATTGCCTGCCGGGGCATCCTGCCAGTAGCAGGTGACGGGCTTGGGGGCTGGAGATCTCCCCTAGTCTGGCAAATTCTCTTGTTTGGGACCAGTCAGGCTCCCACAATGCTGGACCAGGGAGGTCCAACCTGTATACGCAACTACTACACACAACGCACAGTCAACCTATGTAACTTTTCACCAGAAGGGGTCATAAAGACCAAAATTATAACTGAGTTAAAAAATAAGGTGACAATGGATGAAAGGTCCATCAATTGTTATTAGCCAATATAGTCAGGGACACTTCATGCATTGGGCATTCTTAAGCCTCTACCTGCCAAAAGCTTGGCTAGGGCAGGGGATGGATCACTTGAGAATCACCCTATTCTGTTCATTGCCTCTGAAGCATCTGGTATTAGCCACCATCAGAAGACAAAAAAAAAAACAAAGAGTCCTGTGGCACCTTGCAGACTAATAGATTTATTTGGGCATAAGCTTTCATGGGCAAAACCCCACTTTGTCAGTTGCATTGATGAAGTAGTTTTTTGCCCAGTGTAGTCCCCTTACTAAAGGTAACTGACTTCTTCCAGGAGGATCGTGTGTGCTGCATTCTAGCCCTAGAGACTAACTTGCATGAGTCCTTGAGGAAACCAGGAACAGCTACATTCTAGGACTGAAAGTCTGCGGTGCTTAGATCTAGCAGGCTGCTGATTGCCCTAGCGGGAAGAGACTCTGGCTGCACCTGTGGCTGAGGAGTACTACACAAAAACCAGCACACAGAAGGAGGCTGCAAGTAAATAGGTTCTTTGAGAAAGTGCTGCCTAGGACAGACCTCAGAGATATAGGCTAACTCTGGGTCCAAAGAGAGGCAGAGTGTCCAGCCCAGGGAACCAGAACTGCTGGCATTTGGTGGCACTTACTCCAGTAGCAGAGCGAGTTTGCAGCTGGCTACACAGCTTGGACTAGCACACACCCTACAGCAGTGTTTCTTAAACTGTATTCTGCGGCACACGGATGGGCCACAAGGCAATCGGAGGTGTGTCTCATAGAACAACAGAGTTCAAAATGGCCACCCTTAAAGGGGCAAACAACCTTTTTTGGGGGGGGGGGGGGGGCTCAAAAAAATAATTGGTGTTCCTCAAAAAAAAATTATTGTTTGGTGTTCCCCAGTCTTAAAAAGTTTAAGAAACAATGCCCTACAGAGAACTTCCACTCCAGCTGCAGATCTTCAAGCACACACACACACAAGCATCTGGGACTCTGAGTTCAGAGGAGTGCACACTCGAGGGTGGGATAAATCATGGCAGTGCAAATGCCAGATAGATAAATTCCTATCATTTCTGTGTACTTTGTTAATATTATTCACTGTTAATTTGTTAAACCCTGTTACTTTAAGTTGTTAAGTAAAGGTGCGTTCATTCAAATGTAATCAATTAGATGTATATTATTTATAATTTGTAATTGTTGTATTGGAATTAGACCCAGATTAATGCTGAAATAATTTTATTCCTGGAGGCTCCCAAGGCATACCATGAAGTGTGTACAGGGCCAGACAGTGTGTACACTGCCATTACATATTCTTTATGAGCCAGGGACTGCAGCAAGGGGGTGGAGAGGAAATCCCCAACTAACCATCACCACCACCGGGGTGCTCAGGAACTCTTTTTATGTTAAAACCATCAGACACACCTGTGAGTGTGACCTGCTCCCAAGTAACCCGAGAAGGAAAAGAGGGGTTACACCAGGAAAGCTCACACCCAAATAAATCTGTTAGTGTTTAAGATGCCACAGGACACCCCCTTGTTTGAGGGCACAGACTAACACAGTTGCCCCTGAGACTGGTCAGTAAACAGGCTACTGAGCTAGCCAGACTCTTTGCCTTAAGAAGTTCACATGGACGCTTTGGGGCTGCGATCCCAACGCTGCTCCCTGTAAGTCTGACTCTGGAAGCCATAACGTGGTGACCACGACACTTGCGCCCTGTCCCTGCCCGGGCCGCCCGATAACTGGAGCACGGCGGGGACAGGGGCCCGGGAGTCCCCACGCCCACTTCCACCCCCCGCTATCGCCTTTACTCGGTATCATCCCCACCTGCGCCAGAGAGGAGACCCGGCCCCGCAGCCGGCTGTCCCGTCCCCTCTCTGCTGGGTCCCCCCAGCTCCCCGGCCGAGGCGCCACCACCTCACCTTCAGGTTGGCCCGGAGGCCGGCGGCTTTGGCCAGCTGCTGCAGCTCGCTGTACTTGAGCGACTCCAGTTGCTGCAGCGAGGGCAGCTCCATGGCAGCAAAACAACGGGAACCAGCAACCGATCTGCGAGCGCCGCCGCCCGGGATAACGGCCGTGCCGAGGCTTCAAATCCCGCGCGCAACTGACGCCAAAAAGCTTGCTTCTATGTCCCACCCTCAGCATTCGAACTCGCCCTTCGCGCCCTGTCATTGGCTGGACAACCTATCAGTGGGCGTGGCTGCGACCCACAGACAGCCAATGGCATCCTGGAGAACGGGATTTGTATTAGTTTTCCTAACCTGATAAGCACTTGTCTATCAAAATACAGCCCCGCCCCAGCCCAACTCGCTCTCTGATTGGGAAGTAGAATGATTGGTCTTCTCCCCACCATCCAATGGTCGGAGTTAACGAGTCCCGTCTTGCGAGCGCCTGGTGAAGTGATTGATGTGTGTGCCACCCAATCGGATCGCAGAGCTGTAGGTCGCCCTCCAATTGGGATGGCAAGGGGGTGGGCGCTGGTTTCGAACCAGCAGCGCGGATAGCGGGTGAGCGAAGATGGCGGTGCGGAGATGCATCCAGGAGTTGTTTCAGGAGCCTCAGATTGGCGGTGCCATCACTTTCGAGCGGCCGGACGCACTGCGGAGCCGCGGCCGCCCGCCCCAGGCGGACACGGGCAAGCTGCGCGGCGCGGAGCCCCAGCAGGAGCCGTGGAACCCCGGGGCCAGGGCGCTGCTGCGCCGCGGGCTCCGGCTGGAGGATTGTGCCCTGCTCCACTGCCGGAGCTGCCGCGCGGTGCTGGCCGACTCGCTGCACCTCTGCGCCCAGGAGGACCGCTGCCTGCGAGTCCTCGTCTGCTTCAGTGAGTCCCCGCGCGGGCTCCGAAGCGTCTGTGCCTGGGCAGCGGGGCTGCGACTGGAGCCTGGGGCAGGATTCTCCCTTGCTCGATGGCCTGGGCTGGGCAGGGCTAGCTTGCACGGGCGCTGGTGCGAGCCTGCGGAGAGGAGTATGGCTGCTGCGGGCCTGGGGATCTAACTGCGGGCCTAGCATCCGTTCCATGGAGAGCGGCGGGTGGGTGAGCTCTGCCCGAGTGAGCTGGTCTCTTGTTTTCGCTGGCCCCTAATGCATGCTCGATGAGCACGAGATGTTTGGAGACTTCATCTAAAGTGACATAAGCGGGCTCTATCTGTTAACACCCGATCCGCTCTACTCGTTTTGCAAGTGAAACTGCAATCCTGCAAGTTCAGTTGGGACGTGAGCGGCTGTACAGCTGCTTCCTTCCCCTCACCTTGCTCCTGGCCAGCGACTGTTCGTTTCATTCCCACTCCGATCTGCCACTGCCTGCCAGTTGTCCCGTTCCTCTTCCTCGTGCACTAATGCAGGATACTCCCACTACATGAATCTTTAAATAAATACACCTGTTTCGTGCTAGTAGCTGGCTCTGGCAACAAAAATCATTATTGTTCTTATACAAATTAGATATTAGAAAAGATTTGAATCTGGGATTCAGTCAGAGTCTGCATAAAAAGCACTGGAGGATTTTAATTTTCTATTAGTTCAAACATTTAAATTGATACATTAAAAATATTTAGTAAGTTTAAAGTAAATATAGCACATAAATGAATCATTCCAAGCCTAAAGATAGGAAGTTTAAAACCTTAGTGTTGGGGACTAGCAGAAATACTGGTGAATGATCAGTGTTGTATAACTACCTATCTATGGGTTTATCTTCCCAGAAGTCACAAATGATGTTGTTTTGGAAGATTCTTTAATGGTCGGTATTGAAGGAGCCCTTCTGGGATGGTAGGTACCTCAGATGTTGCTTCTTGCTTTTAATGTTAGTTTTCAGTTTTTAGATGATCCTACAGCAGAGCAGAAAGGCAATAATGTGTTGCTTCTGAATTTTAGAACTATCTCTGGGCCAGAAGAAAATAAGTTTAGAAAATCCTTCCAACTCCCTCTTAAGAAGAGTCTTACAGAATTGAGAAGTAATTGAGATTGGCTTAGGACCTAACCACTGCTTTTTCAACTAAGAAAGCTTTGTAAATTGATAGCCTCTATTCTCAAGGGAATTCTGCATACTATTCTAAAATTCTGCATATTTTATTACTTAAAGTAGTATAATCACCCTGATTTCAAATATTTTCGTGATTATATTTAAACTACAGTACAATGGATGGAGACTGGGCTTGGGGAGCATTGGAGGAAACCCCAAATCCCCTCTAATATAGCTAGTTACTAGTCAACAAGAATATGTAGTCATACGCTCATTGTTACATCATAGGCAAATTAAGAGCAAGTGAGGAATGGGGATTCAAACTCCCAATTTATACTGGCTATTGACCATCTCCGGAACGGTCAGTAGCAAACAGTTTATGGACCACATTTTGATAGGAAATCTTTTCAGTCCAAAAATTAAACCAGTTCTAATTACTAAAGTACCATAAGCATTTATAAGACCATACTGTCCTGTACAGTAAGGCCCCTTTACATCACTGGCAATATAAAAGAGCCATAACGTTTTTACACCTGTTTTATACTCCTGGGGGAATTCACTAAGAACAATGGGAAGAACTCACTAAGCAGGAAGGCTGCTACATTCTGTACCTTCTGAAGTTATGGAACCTGCCACACAACTACCTCCTCAGAAGCACCCCAAAGCCAGGCCTCTCCCCACCAGGCATACCACAAGCACAGTGTCTCAAATGCATAACTGTCCAGTCATGCCTGCCCCAGCAGTGATTTGTATGCATCTATTGGCTGCTCTGGGTTCCCAAACCAATGTGCCTGCACTACTGGCAAGGGACTCATTGACTGCTCTTGTGGCTTCCCTTTATTTTCCCCTCAGAAATCACTTTTCTGTAGGGAAGCAAAAGTTTGCCAGGGTCATGAATTCTGTGCTTTGCAGTGACACAACATTTCTCCGGGAATAATTTACCTCTTCACCCTCCCCTCCCCACACAAAACTAGGTTTTTGCCCTATTTACCATTGAGGTGGGGGGAGGAGGGGAAACTTTTGTGTTTAAAAAAAAAAAAGTGTGTCTGTTAAGCTAGAAAATGTTTTTATATTCTTTCCTAGTGAAAGTAAACAAGTTTTATTGTTAATGAATTAAACAATCAGTAGAAGCTGGTTCACCTAGCTATGATAATGCTCTTTTTTGGTCTATTTTGGGGTTAATCTACTGTGTGCGTATGTGTATGAGGAAATAAGTTAATCAAAATCCTATAGATAGGAAAGTGGCTATAGTAGAGTATTTGTACCAAGCATGGTTTACAATAGTTTTTATTAGAATTGAATTTGAAGCAGGTATTACCACTTTCAAAGTTAAGTAGCTACAACCCCTTGAGCTGTCTACAAACTTGAAGCAGCAGTCCTGTATTTGTATTCTGCTTGGTTGATATTTGCAAGATTTGTCACAATTATAAAGGTTAGAAACCTTTTTTAAAGGAAAGTTTTGTATTCTGTAGAAGGTGATGGAACTTGCCTGGGACTGGCCGTAGGCATCTTGCACAGCCTGTAACTCTTACGCTAATACATAACTTAACAGGTATCTCAAGCCATTCTTATAGACATTTTTAGCTTTTCTCTAATGGTACAGAAAGGATAAGAAAAAAAAGGAAGCTTAATGGTTGTATCGCTAATCAATTGGGCTGTGTCTACACTGGGCCACTTATTCTGGAAAATCAGCCGCTTTTCCGGAATAAGCTGCAAGCTGTCTACACTGGCCCTTGAATTTCCGGAAAAGCAACGATGCTCTACTGTACAAAATCAGCCGCTATTCCGGAAAAGCTACGCTGCTCCCGCTCGGGCATAAGTCCTTATTCCGGAACACTGTTCCGGAAAAGGGCCAGTGTAGACAGCCCAGTAGTCTTTTCCGGAAAAAAGCCCCGATCACGAAAATGACGATCGGGGCTCTTTTCCGGAAAAGCACGTCTACATTGGCCACAGATGCTTTTCCGGAAAAAGGGCTTTTCCGGAAAAGCAGCCTGCCAATGTAGACGCTCTTTTTCCAGAAATATAACGAAAACTATTCTGTTTTAAGCATTTCTGGAAATTCATGCCAGTGTAGACACAGCCTTGATGTTTATAGTTTCATATGCCTCTGTTTCCTGTTTTTTAAATTCATTTTTAATTCTGTCTGAAATGATTTTCTCTTAAATTCTTGGCTGTTTCAGTATTAGCTGGGTGTCCTGATCTGACATTAGGTTAGATTTCATTTTTTTTCATATTTTAACCTCAGTTTCTGGGGTGTTCCAAATTTTTGAGCAGGTACCATCTTTATATTAAAGACACCTATCCTTCTACTGTACTTAGGATTCCCATAACCTATATGACTATTACAGTGCTTACTTACATAGAGAAGTAATACTTCATATTTTGGTATGTCTCACTGAACCCAGTAAGCAATATTTGAACTACAGTTTGGAAATCTCTGCTCCACTGAAACCTTTTCTTTTTCTTTTCAGCACTTACTACGCATTGTACTGTCATTCATGTGGAATAATGGTGGGCTTCAGCCTCTATTCTGCCTTCACTGCACTGGCTCATCTACGAGGCCTCTTCTGTCTTTTCAAGGACAGCATCCTCTGGTTAGTACCCACCAATATGTCAGAGAAGGATAACTTAGAAATTAGGTCCAAAGCAGAGCTCTTCCTGGGAAGGAAAGAATACCAATATAAGGAATACCAACCACATTGATTTGTATAAAATAAGAATGGCAAATTCAGGTTGGTGATATTTTCTGCTGTCAGTGAGAACTGATAATATCAAAGTTAACCCTGATCTGGTTGTTCATAGTTTCTTTTTCTGATAGCAAATACAGATCAACCAGAAGCTTTGTGGATTCTAGTACCAAAACTGCTTCCTGAAGAGAATGCAACTTTCCAAATTAATATATCTAAGCTAGCAGTTCTTAAACATTAGCAAACTGAGCACCCTCATTTTTATTTAACATTTTTTTTGTGACACCCTCGCCCCAAGTTGGCTTCTAACTTTTCCCAGAGGCGCTGTTCATCTCCTACTCAGCTCCTGGCCCTGCCCCCACTACACCCCTCCCCCAAGAAACTCTCCATGCCATAGCTCTGCCTTTCCTCTTTTCCACCACTTTTCCTCTTACTTCCTCCCAGCACTACCTGCACACTGCTGAACAGGTTCTAGGAGGGAGGAGGAAAACTTAATCAGTGGGACTGTTGGCCCCGGATATTACACTCAGACCCCATTTTTAGAACAGCTGATGTAAGCTTATACTACTTCAAGTCTTTCTAGCCATCCTAGTTATAGTTTGGCATCAGCATTAGTTTCTGCATAAACCTCCTTTTTATACAGTGAAAGTTTCTCTGGTTTTTATTACTGTTCTCTCGTTTGACTTTTGTTTTTCAGTTATCTCTTAAAAACTAAAACTGTAATAGAGGCCTCTGAGATGAACTTTCCTGTTTTGAGCCTAAAGGAACACCTGGAAAAAGTAAAGTTTCTTTATGATTTTTGTGTGTTGAAACAGGGGGAAATGCAAATTTTGTACAAATTAGTGTATGTAGAGGGATGCTGTAAACTTAAACTATTAGAGCACTCATTCTCCATTATCCCATAAACAAGTGAATGTGCATGTTCTTCTGGCACAGAACAGCATTTAATCATTAAAAGGGATTAAAGGAACACAAGAAGGTTTAATTTAATTTACAGTTCTTGTCATGTCAGCATCCTGTTTTTTAAAATTGGAGAAAAACAAATTATTCAGCAATGACATTTACTTTCTGCATCACATTTAGGATGGACAACAATTAGTCAGACTCTTATCTAATTGACTTATCCTCTCATATATTGCAATGTTAGGACTGTGCTAACTGTAGAAGAATGCTGCTACTCTAAAATTTAGTTCTACTGTCTTTCAGTTTCATAGGGACACTTCTATTTAAATTCTGTAACTGCTTTTACATTACCTATAGTTTAGGCCAAAATTAGTCTGAATATCCCTTTTTCTTTAGAATGTGTTCCCCCTCAAGTTGTAAGCCAGATCTGGGTTTTTTGAATGTTTTCTGGTATGAATATGAAATTGGGCCTGAGGACTTCTCTCCTCCTGCTAGTCCTCTTCTGGCCTTTCTGGGTTTATCTACCTAGCAACTAAACACCCACAGTTGGCCTAGGCCAGTTGACTTGTGCTTGGGCTGCATGACTGCTTCATTGCTCTGTAGCCTTCCAGGCTTAGGCTGGAGTCTAAGCTCTAGGACCATGTGAGAGTCCCAAAGCTCAGTCAAGCAAAACTTCCACTAAAATAATTGAGGTTTGGTCAAATAATGGTAGCATTTTATTAGAAATGCAAACAGTGTTTTTGAAATGCTTATAAGGGATGTTGCTAGAATGATCAGAGGATTGAACCTTTTATGGAATATTTGTTCATAAAATAATGACATGTGCAGGACTCTGTTTACAGCAGTAACTTGATAGTATCTCAGGTTATCTTTCAAGTAACTGTCCACAGAGATTCCTTTGGGGGTATGCATGTGAATGAGATCAGCCACTGATATTAAAAAGAAACCTTGATCACTGCACCTCTATACTGTATGCCTTATTGCTCCCTGTAGTTGGGGATAGAAAGTGGAGAAGCTGCCCTCCCCCACCCATCCTCAAGTTCCTTTTTACCAGCTGTGGCTACAAGACAGAGCCCTTTAAAAGACAGTCTTACAGGCTTTCATTTCCTCTCCCACATACAGTACTTTAAAATGCCTAACACGAAATCCTCAAGGTTCAAACCATGTCCCTCTTGTAATGCAGCAATGCCCATTGTTAATGGATATTCTAGATGTCTTATTTGCCTAGGAGAGGGATATGTCTCAGAGTTCTGCTCTGGGTTCCAATCCTTTTCTGAATGTGCTTCAGCAGGCAAGGGAGACAAGGCTTAAGTTCTTCCTCCCTGAAAAGCTGATGAGTCTCATCAGATGGGCAAACCAAAGGCATAATTTCATCTGTTAGGTCAGTCACATGGCTCCAGAGCTCCAGTGAGCCAAAATGCCATTATGGGACACTGCTTATATTCTGATCATCCATAACATTCACAGTTACTTCCAAAAGGAAGCCTCAAGGAGAGCCACTCCTGAAATCAGGGCAGGTACCATGCCCTTTCCAAGCAGGAGAGAGATTCTTTCCAAAGACTATTTCCATCAAGAGTTTGAAATCAGTGTCCTGCTCTGGTACCTCCATATTGAAAGTGGACTGGCGGTTCCTTTTCCGCATAAGGACCAGTCAGCACAAAGTGCCCTAACTGCAGCATTGGCCTCTTCAGTCCTGTCTGAAGCCCTCACCCCAAATGCCTGTGTCCTAATAAATGTGTTAGTCTGTAAGGTGCCACAGGATTCCTTTTGTTTTTACCAAATACCTAGACACTGGACTTCACTGCTGGGCCTAAAACCAGATCTCTTGGTGATGTGGGATCACCTCTTATTGAGAGATTTAGAAGGGTGGTCATCAAATCCTCAACTTTTCACCCAAAGGTTCACTCCTTTTTGTCTTACTCAATGGAGCAAACCATGCCTTGTCCTCTTGAGCATCCCCTTCTACCACTTTGGGGCAGTGCTGTGGGAAGTAGGCTGGAAATCCAGGGATTAATCTCTGAAGGATGTCAGAAAATCATGGGGTCCTGCAGGAAGCACTCTGTTGGTATTCAGCCATATGCATTTCATCAGCCTTCCCCCTGCCCTTCCTCTCAGCTGCAAAACTATATTCTAGGAAGTCTGTATCCTTCACCATCTACAATGCCAGAGCTCCATCCCCAAAGAAGCAACTCCAACCTGCACCAGTACTTGAGGAAAGCTTAGGGTGGAACAACCACCTCATGCCATATTCTTGTGCTCCTCTATATGATGCAGTTAATCCTCTACCTCTTGCCTGACTGGATGAACTAAAATTCTTCCAAGGCTTGATGAGATGAATGATGGAGATGCCTAATAGCCTAGTGGATACCATGATATCCTGAAAACCTCACGTTCAAGGAGATTGGTTAAAATATGTGATAGACTGCTTGAATCAGCTGAGAGAACTCAGTATAGGAAATGCCCTCAAATTTCTGTGGCAAGAGCTTTTATTCCCTTTGGGATTAGGAAATAAAGAAGAGCATGAGTCTCTATTTCCCTGTCTTTGACATTTTAACACTTTCATCTATTATTTCATTTTCTACATGCTTACCCTAGCTTTAAAAATCCCCTCTTTGGATCCATTGGAATAATTTGTTTACTTTAGGATGCCTGTTTTCACGCTTAGATTTATTCAACTCACTGAAAGTAGTTGAAATTCATAGAAGCATCTCACCAACAGTACAGAGTCCTACACTTTGTCCTCTTGACAGCCCCACGAGTCTCCAAAGTTCTTACCATGCTGGCAGCTCATTTGAGAAGGTGAAGAATCCAGGTATGCCCCGATTTAAACTAGCTCATTTGAGGGAATCCTCATAGCAAGTGATCCTCTTTTTAAATCTTCATCTTGCTTAGATTCAAGGTAACAGAGAAATCCATGCTTGCACAAAATCAAAGCATAGAGTTAAACATGGAAGTGTTTATATTTCACACTTGTAAGACCATACCTCTCTGAGTTTTCAAATTGACAGATTTCAGACAGCTCCAAGCACAAGACATGAGTGAAAACCTGCCTCACTCATGGACACATGGTAGCATGCGCACATGGTAAACTAAACCTTCATCCTTTTGCAAGGGTGACCGAGATCAGTATGTCTGCCCAACAGGCACTGCATGGATCTGCCCATAATGATCCCTCCAGAAGTTCTTTCTCTAAATTGGTAAATAGCCATGGAGTAAAGTTCCCTTTTTTACATTGGTACTGCCAAGGACTGAACTAACAGATTCCCCCCACTTAAGGGTGGGGATGGGGAGTGTACCTTGACGACTTGAATTCTGGGGAAATGGTCTTGAATATTTGTGCAAAACCCATGACTATTTGGCTGGCATGAACAGCCTTTCTTCCTCTCAATTGGTGAGTGATAATCCCAGCGTTCAGACAGTATCACAGAAGTGCACTATATTAACAGGCAAAGAGGAGCCAGATCCTCTTCATTCTTCCAAAAAACTGTACAACTTTGGGATTAATACGTCGGTCACCTTTGTCCCTCTAGTAAAGCTACTTCTTCCCTGCCTCCATAATATACTAGCATATAAGTTCAACAGTGACATTGCTGAGTTTCTGAAATGATCTTCAATCCTCTACAGCATCTTTTACAGATGAAGGTTTCTAGAAGAGGACCTATTTGTAACACAACACACACCAAGTACTAAATGGTGAGAGCCTAAGCTCCCTCATGGATGTCTTATCTCATCCGGGGGGCTCCAGACTTAATTCCATGCCTTCCTATTCCACAATTTTGAGGAAGCTGAGATGAGATGCAGTTTAGTACTCGTGATCAGTTTGTGGAGGATCACTTACCTTTAAGTTCTGCTAGATCTGATCTCTCAGAACAGTGTCCAGATCCTGCACCCCAATCTGATGGCCTTGCACCTGACAGCCTGGAAAATGGCTGCACGAGAGGTTGCTTCTCTGTAGTTCAAAGTATCTTACTTTGAAGCAGAACACCTTTTGATCAGAGTGATGTACAAAGTTCAATGGAATAGATTTGCTATTTGGGCAGCTTAGCAGCAAATTGCACCTTTGTTTCCTATAGCTATCTTTATCCACTCAGAGATTGTCCAAGTATTCTCAGGCTTTACACGATTTATGAATTTCTATAAATTAGAGGTAATCTTTTCTAGCTAATCATATGTCTCACTCCATTAGGGCCCAAGCAGCATTAGTTACTTACCTGTCTGATGTTCCAACATCAGAGTGATGTTGCCCAGCAACATGGAGCTTGACACTACCAGTATAAAATTCCAGCTTGTATGCCAATTGATAGGGCTATCCTGTAATCCAGGGCTACTCAACTTTGGAAGCCCAGGGGGCCACAATGATACTCACAGTGCATGCTGAGGGCCACAACTTAAGTGTGGTTGCATATATGCAAATAGCTTCTTTCACACTGACGGGCATGAATACAAAGATTAAGGCAAGACTACACACCACACAGGCCGCATTTAAGTCAGTTCTGCTGATATTAATAAAATGCAATAGTTACCCGATTTCCACCCATTTGACACCGCTTTTAGTGAGCGATGACAGTCCAGGAATTTAACTACTAAAATTCCTATCAAGAGAAGACCATTATATTGACTACTTTTTTGTTTTGGCTCCCACTCGTGGGCCGCAGATTGAGCCCCGCATAAATCCAAACCGCACCGTGGGCTGCAAATAAACAGGCTGTAGGCCGCGTGTTGAGTAGCCCTGCTGTAATACCTAGAATAGTTACATGCTTTACAGTAACACAACAGATAACACACCTCTTGTCCTTCTTACTATAGTGACAAGACTCTGAATTAGCATTCTTTCCGGTGGAGTGTGGTTGAGGTTGCTCTCCCCTTTGTACCCTCTGCTACAGGGGTGAGAGGGCATTCTGGGTGTAAGCCCAGTTACAAAAACCCACTGCTGTTCAAAATAATTTGATCTTGGGCACGTGCACCTCAGCAGTGAAATCTGGACAACACATCTTAAAGAACCACAGTTACTGTAAGGCCGTGGTCACCAACCAGTAGATCACGATCTACCGGTAGATCTCAGGGGCTCCAAGAGTAGCTCTTGAGCCCTCTCTGAACTGCGCACCTGTGCAGTACATTTACATTAGATTTCCTCATGTAATGTAGATGGGGCTTCAAGGAAGGGGCGGGGCAGTAGATCTTCGTCTGTTCTGAGACTTAAAAAGTGATCTTGGGTGTAAAAAGGTTGGAGACCACTGCTGTAAGGTATGTAACTGTTGTTTAACTGCCCTTACTTTTTTTTCTAGCTCAAAGACCAGCTTGTGGCAGTTCATGCACGCCTAGAGTTACTGATAAAGAGGCTGGAAGAACTGAACCAACAGACCAATGTGACTGACAATCAGGGCTATGCATCAAGGACAGCTGACCTCATGCCAGGGTTTGCAAGAATCAAGTGAAGCTATTAATATGCCACCATAGAATATGGAACCATTTGTGAATCACTGCATGTTCCTTCATGGTGGTGAACACAGAGTTTTGGAGTAATCACTCGTTTCTGAAAAAGTCAGAAAACTAATTTGCCACTTTTTACATGCGTGAGCTATATTTCAGCAAAAGCTTCTCAAACTGGTCAAGTGGAGGGATTTTTGAGGTGCAAGGAAGTTTTTCTCCTGGGAATTCAAAACAAATACTACTTCTGCTCCTGGAGTTGTAATACAGCTTGTACTGTGGTTCTTCATGAGCAATATATGGCTTAAAAATCAGCTGTTGTAAACTAAGATTTCAAGGTCCTGAGAGTGATTCAAAATATGCTACCACATCTTGTTAGTCCAGGTCAGCCATTATGCAGTGTTCTTAGTGGGGCTGGAACTTTGTTATCCCTTTGTGTGGAGCAAATATTCACAGGATTGAAGTCTTGGTTCAGATGTCTTCCTGTTGAGTCTTGAATGGGTTCTTTCCCTTGTGGGTATTTTTTTGGGGTGTAAGTGTGTGAGAGAGAGCACACTCTTCCTCCTTCCTAGCTGTAGGTGTAGGAGCTACCCCTTATATCTGGGAAGATGAAAGGAGATTCCCCTTTCCCTCCACAGAAGATATATCTATGTTTTAAAGCCTCCGCTAAGATGGGAAATGGTCATATACAAAATTTCAGGCATAAAGGAGAATGTATTTACGTGCTCATTTTAATGTAATTGAAAAGTGAAATTTTTTCTGCCATGCCCTGAGCAAAGGACTACAGTGAGTATTGTTTTTGACCTGGGTTGATCTCAACACTTCATGCTTTTACAGTTATTGGTTTGTTTCATTTTTCTCAAATCAAATGCAAGGGAAATGCAAACTTTTAAATGAGAGAACCCAGTAACCTCTGAGTCTAGGACTGCTTGGAAAATAGCCCATGTCATAATAATAGGATGGTCTACAGCAGTAACTGGTATTGGAGCTACCACCTAATAAAACATATTGAGTTTTTTGTTTAATGATCACAGGAAATCTTTTGAAGTATCCATTCTGGTTAGGCCAAATACCTGGTGGTAACCTAGAATAGCAACAGTTACGTTTTTTAGACACTAAATTCTCCTACTTAAGTTTGAGTATCTCCTAACCCAGTGCTAATTCAAATCTTGTAAATTGCCTGCTGCATTTAAGATGTTTGTGTACGCTCCACAACTATCTCAGGAACTGATACTCCAAATGCATCTTAGCACTTTTCAGTGGTAACAATTAGTAACTAAAGGTAAAGTTGGAAACTATGCTTTTTAAAATAAACATGAGATTTTTGTATAATCACTTTGCATGTCAAACTATATGTGAGAGAAGATAGGTGAAGGTAGTACAGGCAGTCCTCAAGTTACGCGGATCCGACTTATGTCGGATGCGTACTTACGAACGGGGCTTTTCTCGCCCCGGAGAACGCAGGCGGCAGGACCGCCCAGACGCGCCGCGGTCCCGCCGCCCGTGTCCTCCGGGGCGAGAAAAGCGTCTGTGTCTCCCTGGTCTGCTGGGGGGAAGCCTCCCCCCAGCAGACCAGGAAGACATGGCGCAAAGCCGCGGAGGACGCGGGCAGCGGGACCAACCCAGCAGCACCCCAGCTGCTCTGCCCCAGGCGTCCCCAAGTCAGCCGCTGCTGAAACTGCCCAGCGGCTGACTACAGGAAGCCGGAGGCAGAGTTGCTCTGCCCCGGGCTTCCTGGAATCAGCTGCTGATCAGTTTCAGCAGCGGCTGACTTGGGGACACTCGGGGTAGAGGAGCTGGGGTGCTGCCGGGTTGCTCCCCGCAGTGCCGAGGTGCGGCGCTGCGGGGACCTACCCGGCAGCACCCTAGCTGCTCTGTTCCAGGCGTCCAGATTCAGCCGCTGTTGAAACTGATCAGCGGCTGATTCCAGGAAACCCGGGGCAGAGAAACTCTGCCTCAGGCTTCCTGTAGTCAGCCGCTGGTCAGTTTCAGCAGCGGCTGAATCTGGATGCCAGTTCCGACTTACGTACAAATTCAACTTAAGAACAAACCTACAGTCTCTATCTTGTACATAACCCGGGGACTGCCTGTATCTTTTATTGGGACACATTCTGCTAGTGGAAGATAAGTTTTCAAGCTATACTGAGCTCTTATTTGGTTCAGTGTAACTTAAGTTTGTACCTTTCACGAGCAGAAGTTTGTCTAATATTTCCTGACCTACCTTGCTGTATCTAATTCAGGGACCAACACAGCTACAATAACATTACAAACAATCTCTTTGATTATACTACCAAATTTCAGTTTCATTTCCTCTCCTAGAACTCCTCAGAACAAATTGTTCTTTTTTAAAAATATATTTTAGAATGAGTCTGTCTGCAAGTCTTGTTCAAGAACTCCTAAACAGTAAGAGCTAGGGAGCGTGCAGCTTCCTCTGGTCATAACTTAAAGCAAGGTCAGGATTTGGTTATGCTAGGAAAATGGGAAGCGCCTGGAATGGGGCTATTTGGAGGACAGCATTATTGCAGAGTGACCACTGGCATCAGCTGCACCAGGGGAGTGGCTAGCTGGAGATGGGACTGCACGTGGTCAGCCACCAGAGCAGATAAGTGGCTCTTCTGCTCCAAACAGTGTCAGACAGGGGGAACCCTCATCCACTGGCCCCACAGTTGTGCACCCTCCCCTCCCCAGGCTGGCAGCACAGCCTGGTCCCCACCCAAGAGAGGCTGGGACCAGGAACTGCAGTGCAGCCCTCCCCAAGGGAGGCTCCCACTGGGAGAGGACAGGGCCAGGAATGTGGACTGGCCCTGGAACAGTGCTACAGGCTTGAGGGGTGGTGTGGTGTGCCCTCCCCAGGAACAGGCTATATGGTGGGTCGGGGAGCCAGTGGAGGCAGGGACTGGCCCCTACAGCCCTAGCAGAGCCACCAGATGGGGAGTGCACCTCTGGCCCCCTGGGAAAAGCTGCCAGCAGAGCAGGGTCCCCTTCACCACTATGGGCAGCTGCAGTAAATCCTGTCTCCCCTAGCCTCTGAGTCATGCACCTCCCAGCTCTTTTCCCTCACTGCTGCATCCCGCCCCCTTTTACTCTAGCAAAAGACAGAAAAAATAAATATTTGAATGTTTGAAGCACTTTTCTTCTTTTATAAATACAAATTTTTTTCCTTTATTTTTGAATAACACAATTGTTTAAAAAAGGAAAGTGTGCATGCTTTCTATTTTCCAAACCCAGAATTCCGTTACTTCACTTAAAGACCTGAGCAACATCAGGTAGATCTGCTAGTAGCAAATACTTCAGAAATCCTTAACTTGTTATAAAAGGTCCAAAGTTACTGTATACTACTTGGAAGTTGCTCCAGCAGTGGAGATGACTGAATCCTATTGTAGGATCTAGGCCAGGGACAGGCAAGATGGGGCCTGCCAAGCTCTGCAAGGACCCTCAGGTACAGAGCAACTGTTAACGCACATACGTCACTTTTTATGGAGTGACAATTGATCATTCTATTTCAGTGGTTCCTATACTTTTTTTACCAGCCTTTGACATCTGACTGAATTTTCTGGGCCCTTTTCGGTTTCTATACATAAGCTTCATTTTTATTTAGTTTTGTTTTTGAAACAATTTGTAATTCAGGCCTCCAAAAGGAACCAAAAACTGAGTCTGTGGTTATTTAAAGTTATCACATCATCCTTATTTTCACTTGAACAAAAATTGTTATGGTATAGTCTAGAATGGGCAAATAGTGATACTACCACTATTCCCTTCCCATTAGTGTGATTTTTTTTTTCATGTATCATGTGTAAGAGGTTATGCTGTGTGAAGGATGTGCTTAAAGTGCCTAAATGCCATCCTGGCTCTACTACAGTGGTCCTTAAGTAGGGGTGGGCAAATTGCAGCCTGCCAAGCAGCTGGCTGTGGCCCACCACCATTCCGCAGTCCAGCAGTGGGAGCCTCTTGCAGGCTCCCTGCCTTCTGCACTCCACATACTGCTCAAAGCAGCCAGCTGCAGGGGCCGTGTGCTTCTTTGAGCATAAGGCCCTGGGGGAGAGTTTTGCACACTACCTCCACCCCCAGGACAATCTCACAGCGTGCTCCATGTCCACTCTGGCAGCATGGAATAATACATAATGTTACGAAAACTTGTGAACTGAGAACCAGGTGACTGCCTTACAAATGTCCTTAATAAATACATTCCTAAGAAGTGCAATGTATGTAGATTGAGCCTTAGTGAAATGAGCAGTGAGACAGTAGGTGGTGTGGGGGGTACACCCTATTGGATTCCTAGCATGCCAAAATTCAACCTGAGGACTACTACATTTGAGAGGACATGGGTGACCTCTTAGCAAAGGAGGAAACAAGCCTACAGGGGAAACTGAAAAGTTCAGTGAAGGTATGAAGCCTGGGCTCATCTTCAGTCCAGGATGTGGAAGTTGGTCTTTTTCCTGAGCAAGTGGGACTTGGGAAAAAGGTCAGCAGTCTAATGTCCTGAGTGATGGGGAACTGGACACTGTAGGGAAGAAGTGAAGGTGGGTAACTTTGGCTGTAATACTCTAAGGGGGAGGAGGAATTATGAAAGCTCCTAGTTCCACTAGCCTTCAACTAAAGTGACCACCACCAGTAATGAAGTCTTGAAGGACAGATGCAGCAGTGACCTGAGCCCCTTGGGCTCAAAATGAGGCCCTTAAAGGACACATATATGCAACAAGTGCACACCAACAGCTAGCCCAGGTTGGGGGAAGGGAAGCTGTAAAATTGCAGTGAAGATGTTTGGACTCAAGCTCTGGGGCCCTGGAAGGGGGAGGGAGAAGGGTTCCTGGGCCCAATCATCTGTACAGCAATTTTTAGGCCTTCAGCCTGAACCCAATGAGCCCAAGTCAAGGGATCTAGATCTGCCACGGCCTGGGTCTTTCATTCCAGTGTACATATACCTTTAATGCAGGGCTACTCAACTTTGGAAACCTCAGGGGCCACAATGATACTCACAGCACATGCCAAGGGCCGCAACTTAAGCGTGGTTGCATATACATGCAAATAGCTTCTCTCACACTGATGGGCCTGAATACAAAGATTAAGGCAAGACTACACACCATGCAGGCCCCATTTAAATCAGTTCTGCTGATATTAATAAAATACAATTTCCACCCATATGCCAACACTTAATGAGCAATGACAGTCCAGGAATTTAACTACTAAAACAGGTATCAACAGAAGACCATTATATTGACTTGCTGTTGTGGAACATGTTCCCAGTGGAGGCCATATTCAAAGGATCCTACCTGTGAGCCATGTGTTGAGCCCCATGTAAACCCAAACCGCACTGTGGGCCATATATTGAGTAGCCCTGCTTTAATGGATAAGGCATTGAGGTCCCAGGTTGGGGTAAGGTCTCACATTGAAGGCAACAGATTAAGGAGGCCTTTAAAAACGTTGCAGTTGTAGACTATAAAACCCTCAACTGACTAGTCAATTGCAGTGCAGCAATGACAGCTAAATGAACCAAGATCAAGCCCGGGGACAATTCTAGATTTAGTAGATGGCTGAGGATGCATATCAAGGGAGAACTAGTGGGTTATATGAAGCACTGGGTACACTGTGGAAGCACTTTCAGCTAAGTCCTTTGTGTGGTAAGTCTTCTAATAGCACTGACCTGGTCTTTGGAAGAACATCCATGCTTTAGGCCTAAGAACCATCAAGGAACCAAGCCCTGAGATGCAGGGACAATAGGTTGGGATGCTGTCAAAAGAGGGGAGCAAAGAGGCAGATATGTTGCCTGATGAGTCAGGATTGGGAGTCATACCTGTCCAACTCATCAGGGCTATGAAAATGGTCGCTTATTCCATTTCAGTTTGAGTAGGGCTTTGTGAATCAATAGAGTTATGGGAAAGGTGGACAAGAGATCTAAAAGACAAAGAGGGGGCTCCTAGAGTTGCAACCATGTTCCACCACATTGACAGTGGATGATACCTAGTATTGGAAAATGAGGCAAAAGAAGTCTATCTGCAGAAGGCCCAAGGAAAGGCAGCTCTTACAGGTGTCTTGATGGAAAATTCTGCTCAACAAGTCTGCAACTGACTATTCTATAACACCATCAGAAAGACTGGCAAGATAAGTATTCACTGAACTATGCTTTAGTTTTATAGCCTCACGAGCTCTGCATAAGGATCAGAATTTTGCTCCTCTTCAACAGATTATATGGTACATAAATTCAGTTGCCCAACATCATGCTGGTTGGCTTTGAATGAAATGTTGGACATAAAAGTGTAGCAATAACTGTAGTGGAGCCCATCTATGTGATGCAGTAAATGAAAGCCCCCAGCTGAGAAAGGAGATGGATGTGAGGGGGTTCCCATGCAGAAATACATCCTTTCACCTACCTATTGCCAATTGGTTACACAAAACACCTGTGAAGTTTAAGTGACTTGCCTAGGTCAGAGGAATGGAACAAAACACATTCTCCAGAGCAGCATTTAGCTCCCCTAAACTACTATCTTACAGTACATGCTTTCCAACTTCTGCAACAAATTAGGCGGGGTCTTACAGCAGTTGCCTCCTTCACAATTCTGATTCATTGCCAAAGGACATCCATCCTGTGCAATGGGATACAGGGTTTGTTTTCTTCTGTCAAAAAAAAGGGTGTGTTCACGTAATAGATTGTGTGTATACACAGAGATAAGGGGGATGGATTGATATTGTATAGGAAACCTCAATTCTAGCATTTCCTAACTCCTATTTAACTTTGCAAGGTTAATGTAGTTTGTAGGTTCCTAAGTCCATCATGTGCCATGCTACCAACACCCACACACATTATCAGCTGTGTTGGAACCTTTACATCTACCCCACCAACCTCTGCCAATCGAGTTAACAGATAAGCAATAGGAATTTCCATCTATGCCATGGGATAGGGATCTGTACCCTCTGTGTTGTGAGTACAGCATTACCAATGCAGCCCAGATCTACTCAACAATGGGCGGAAGATGCCCAATATGGACAGAATTTTCAGGAGATGTAGCTGCTAAAATCTACTGAAACTGAGCAAACCAGTTTTTCACAATGATTTAACTTAACCAGATTTGGGCAGATTTTCGTGGGAGTGGCAAAAGGCACATCCCTGAGACAAAGGCCCCCTGCCAAAATGGTGCTAGATATTTTCAAATAAAAAGTCATAATTGTTTAAATGAGAGCAAAACAAGGTACACATTCCCCTGTTTTCTTGTAAATGGCAGGATCACTTTGGCTGAGGTTTTCCAAAATGATTCAGCCTGAGGCACACCTCTGGCACGTAAGTTTAACCTAAATTATTATAGTTTTGGCAGACCCATTTATATCACTGAAAACAGTCTTGTAATGGGAATGGTTAGGTAACCTTACTAGGCAGAACTACCAGTTTCACCTGAAACATGACTAACATTTAGATTGTTTTTATCTAACAAATGACACACAATGAGGTTTCAGTGCATTCTCAGCCCGTGCTGCTTTATTGCTAAAAAAAATTGTATACAGGTGCAGAGTTTCCAAGTTCATTTTTAAACAATTCCTCTTTACAGTGTCAAAAGAATAAAGTCTTTTCTTCAAATCCCCAAAGATGCATAGATATAAAAGCAAGCTGCCTTTTGGAAAACTTTAGCTATATACAGGGAGAAATTTTCATTATTACCATATAAAACACACTGTGCAATGGAGTAAATGGTTCCCAGTGTTACCACTAAATTCCTTTACTAATCTTTTCTGCGCATGGTCTTTTAAGTACAATAAAAATGTGATCATACTATAAGAAGTTCAGTATAGGAAGTATTCTAACTTAGTTTCCAAACTAAATGACAAAACTTATTTTAAAAAATGGACTCTGCCTTTCCTGTTAAGAGCTGAAAAACACCTTCAACATTTATCCTTTGCTTTTTCACCATGTTCCTCACAAAAAAGATTTACAATTAAGTCCTTTTTCTTCTTGTTGTAAATACATTAATTGCTTACCTTTCAGGTAATGTCTACACTACTACAGTGGCACAGTAGTTTTGTCACTGTAGTAACTCCAATTCCAGTGACGGTATGTAGGGGACAAATTCTTCTGTGTACCTGGCCATAGGGGGGTTTATGGCAGCATAGATGCAACATTCAGAGATGTAGATTTTTCACACCCTGAGTGCTGTAGCTATGTTCACCTAAATTTTAAGTGCAGACCAGGCCTCTACTGGGGGAGGGGGGGGGGAGGGGAACAATGTGGGATTTTAAACTGAAGAGTAGTCCTGAATAATGCCCAGTAGAGGCTTTTAGTAGCTTGGTTGATCACTTGATTACATGTTAACCAGATTTTTGCTAATGGAAGTTGGCCAAAGGAAAAATTTCAACTATATATATTCCGATACTATAAAATAGTCTTCACCGATTAAACTTTAATATTCTTTTTTTTTCATTTGGCAACTACTATATATCTAAAGAAAGAATAAAAAAATATGGCCCCCACACCAACTCTGCATTGTGGGTGGTCTTGGGGATAAGACTTGTATTAATGGCTAAGAATGTAGATAGGAATTAACTTGACCAATAAACCCTCTTGCCCCATTTTGTTTCTTTAAAGAAAGAGGAGGGAATCTCTGACAGAGGGGTTTTCACATAAACTAGGTCCTCCTCCAAAGTTAGATTTAGCCAGAAGATATCATGCAGGTTAATTGTCTCAGTCTAAGAGCTATGAGTTTTGCATACTCTAAACAAGTTAAAGCAGCATTAGTTCTTATGCCCTGCTGAAGACACACCACATTACATTCCCAGCAGAAATTTTCCCCAAACACCCACACAGTGGTTCCAAGATATATTCTTTACAGAAAACACAGTGAAAGTTTACAAATAGATGGCACCTAATTTCCATAAGTCCCTTCATATCAAGTTCACTAGGTTTAAAAAAAAACAAAACAGTGAAATCAAGAACAAAAATACATTGTCACCTGTGTTGCCACGACAGGACCCCCAATGAGGAAATCTCATCACTTTTGAAAAAAAAAATTTTAGTCAGAACTCAACAAAATAAAAACACAAGTTTGTCAAATGTTTCAGGTTCATTCCTACATGGTGCCATAACTGCTCATTCATACCAGTATGCTTCAGTACAGCAGCCTCTGTGGCTAAGAATTACCTGAAAATACTATTAAAAAGCTATTCAACACCTGAAATACATGGACTGTGCTTATTGATTTCAACCCCCTTCAAAGAATGTACCTCACTAAGTCAAGAGCTCTTTCACCTGTTATCAGGCAAATCCTACACTCAAATTTACAAGTCATTTTTTATAGATTTCACCCTTAACCCTCCCCACATCCTGTGAAACTCTGCACCTTTCCATTTGCTACAATTGCAGCAGCTGAGAAACCTTATCTCGCCACTAAACATGCTTAGTTCATACCCTGTTTTTTACATGCTCAGGGCATTAATGTGAACCAGGCAAGAGGTTAAAAAGGCGAGTCCTGCTGATCCTTGTTCCTGATATGCAGTTTTGGTGCCATGCTTCTTCTGTCCCTATTTGTACAATCTGCCCTTTTGTCTACAGAGGCAGTGCGTTTTCTAAAAACGTAATTTGAGAATCAAAGCAGTAAATTCAAGCTATTGGTATATTAGTTCCTATTGCTTCATTATGAATAAATGCATATCTGAATTTACTGGTAATAACTATGTAACACTAGACATTTTGAATCATGCATAATTAGAATACTAGCTCTATAAGACTTGATTTATGGGCCTGTGCCACTCTTCCTCAGTTTGTCCATGCAGTTTTTTGCTCGTAGGGCTTCACATACAAACATCCTCTTAGTTGCCCCGCAAACACAGAGTTTGGTGAGAAAACAGAATTTACACAGGACCTATGGTAAAGACAGAACATCTGACAGTCAAGATAAAAGGTAAGCCTTAAGAGAATGAGTGCACTGTGAGTGTTTGGTACATAGGTTTAGTGACAGACCTGACCTTTACTAATGAATTTGCATTATTTTGAAGTCTAACTTCAGGAAAAAAGTGGTGCAGGCAGAGGGGGAAGGGCTCCACAGATAGCATTCTCCACTGCTATTTGAAACACCCAGGTTCTATTGCTGGCCCTTGGTACCCTACCCTGGGCATACTGTGGAGACAAGATGCTGAACCTCTGGGAGGAATGGCTATACCCGGAATTGCCCAACAGGTAGCCCTCTCCTCTAGTAAAGAGCTGCTCAAATGGGCTTGGAAGGAAATCTCAGCCAGTCTAGATTAGTGGCTTAAAAGAATGGTCACTGCAATGCAGGGAAAAGGGGGGTCTTTAAGAGTACTGACAAACTTCCTCAGAAAAAGGTTCTGTTCTCCCATTACTATTGAGTAGTACTTCCATAAAACTCACAACCAGTTCTGCTGTCAAGGTAAGCTCTGTTTAAAATAGCAGTGTCCTACTATCCCCAAAAACTTGCCACAAGAATTCCTTAGTGCTGAAAAGATCGTATCCAGCCAGCTGTACTGAACAAGAAATAAAATTCACAGCATAAGTACTGGCTAGAACTTCTCCAACAGCACCAATAAACAAAAAAAAAAAGCAGACCATAAGTTTCTGCACAGTCCACACACACATGATCTAAAGTAGACCTAGTACTGCATAGACCTAGTTTTAGAATGGCACTACTTGACAGCCATCATATTGTCTGAAGTTCCTGCTTTGTTTTTCAAGCAAGGAAATCAAGAGTTTGGGAGAGAAAAAAAAAAGATACCATGCCACTGTTCAGTGGCTTTAGGGAAGCAGGATCTCTGACACTGCTGTTGTGAGCAGTCTTTGGAAATGTAGTCACCCCCAGGAGAATAGTACACGAGAAAAACTGCATTGGCACCAACAATCAAATAGCCTTCATGGCTACCATAGGCTTGCAGGTTTTCATTTTAACTGTAACACAGTCTTGCAAAACTCTACTCAGCTAGGAAAAGTATATATTCTGGAGAAGTGAGCAAGATAGTGTTTTCATTACAGGTAGTCCTCAGCCTTTTGACATTTCACTTAACTCAAACAACACAACACTTCTAGACTGATACCCTAATTCGACTTCTGACTATAGGTTTTGATTTTACAATGCTTAGTCTCCAGTGAAGTATACTGCGAGTCTAAGTTACAATGTTCCAACTTACAGCGCAACTGTAAGGAAGTAATTGTGTTGTAAGTCTGAGGACTGCCTGTATTATAGTAAAAGACTGGCAAGTAGATTTTTGTAAGTATATAAGGCTCATCTAATACCATCTAGAGGTCAATAATATGATCAAGTTAAGGTTTACTCTTGGTATGCTTCCTGCTTTAATAATAATTTAATGCCCGGAATTTATTTTACCCACCATCTTTCAGATCACAGGTTTTCATGTACAAGAGTACTACTGAATATGCCCCTACTTACTAAACTTAGCTACTTATCCAAACACTGATCTTGGTTACATTAGAGTAAGGGTACCTACATTTTGCCCCAACAGAGGGTCATATTATTAACTTGCTAGGGGACAAATGGCCCCACCTAGTTTACTAAATAATGAAGCAAAGTGCAGCCACTTGCAGAGACTACAGATGCAATATTCCATTGTGATCAAAGAGATTAAGTCACCACATGGATCAATACACACTTTGGTTTAATAATTCAATTCAGGACAGAAAATGACATGCTACCTTGTATACTCTCTGCAGGCTACACATATGTATCGAAGACAAGGTTGACTGTGGGTTGTATTTTAAAACTCCATAGGTTCTTTTAAAGGTCGTCAAAAGTTGCCAGGGACAAAGGCCACAGTAAGCAGATCAATCTGCCTCTGAGAATCTACTGCAACTGGCTTTGCAAAACTGAAAACGGTGAACAGAAGACAGTTTTAATCTTAAATGGAAACATATGGCTGATTTGTACTTAAAATTGGAAGTAGGATAGTCTTTTGAAAGAGAAATCCTGCAATTCTGTCCCTGCAGAAAAAAATATTTAGCATGTCAACATTTTGCAATGCTTTCTTTTTAGGACACGTCACATTTCTACTTGGTTTTTCTTTATAAAAACAAAACTCTCTCTCTCAATAAAAAGCTTTGAATCATGCTTTCCAACTGTGGGGAATGGGTCTTCTTCACATCTCAGCACTTTCCTCTCAGAGGCACTGCACATGCTACTCTACAAAACAAGCAATAGGGAAACCAGTCACTCTTCCCCTACATGCACCAATTTAGATACATGACCTACAGCTATCCAGGTTTGATACAAGTCTCATCACTATAGTATTTAAGTGCCATTTCCCTCAAAGGAGGAGAATAGTAAGAAAAATTCTTCCATCTTCTTAAAAAGAGACACTGTTCTCTTCATGCAACTCCCTGCAGCACAGACCACAAACTTATTTGGTTATTACCACTTATTCTACGGTACAATCTTGCTAATGCAAGTTAGTTACTATTACATGCAAAACAGTTATTGCTACTAAAATTCTAGTTTTATTAAATCTTTTTATGGCTTTGTTTGCATCAGGGATATTTTCCCCTACATACTGTGCTATTTTGCATTCCAGTTTCAGAGGTATTTTTATCAATTGATTCCCCCAAGCACTAAACTACTTGATTCAATGGTATAGTTATTTTTGTTCAGAACTGAACTAGATTTGAGCACAGTTCTCCAGAGCTCTACTGTAAACAGCCCACCTGCCCAATATACATGGAAAGACGGAATATGCAGAGACTCTGTTTTTTATTATATAATTAACTCTGCAAGAATCACTGGTTTTGTATCTCAGTACATTTTGCCCATTTAATTAATCTAGATCAACTCAGAAACCCAAGCTACTCATTTTTCCCCAGGTGGCCATTTACAGGCAGGGCTCAAGAAAAAGATGCAGTATCCTTGCTTAGCAACAGCAGATTTTGTTCTTTTTTAAACAGAGGCAGGTGAAAAATAATAGTGACAGCAATTAAAAAGCTATACCAGGAAATCAGATGCCTTTCATCCACAGATTGTTGCAAACTTGGGATGAACTGTTTCCATCTCTTGCTTGAACAGCCTAAACTGCCTGTTTGAGAAAGTGATCAAGTTAAGATTTTGTCTCAGTTATTTTTAGTAAATGTCAGGGACAGGTTGTAGGTGATAATTCATGGAAGCCCATAACCTCTCTGTGACTTTTACTCGAAATAATGGGCGGGAAGGGGCTGACTGGGAGACAACTGAAGCCCTAGCCTTGCTGCTGGAAGTTGAAGGAGTTCCAGCACCTACTGGGACTGACAGCTCCAGGGCCTCTTTTGCCTGCAGTGGCTGACAAATTTAGTACCAGCATCTGAACTCTGGGACCCCATTACTGACAGTTGCTGACATCTACAGGTTGCCTCCATCCATAGTGGCTCAGAGCTGTGGGTCCCCCACTGCCTACAGTGGCCCTGGCCCTACCACCCCAGGCACAAGGGTGAAGGAAAAATGTCACATATCTCTGAAAGTCATGGAGTCTATGACTTTCATGACAATCTTATGTTTAATGTTAAGCCGTTTGGATTTCACTTAGCTCAATTTTCCATTGTCAGAAAATAGAGAGGGTGCATTGTGAAGAGAGAAAAAATTGCCATGTAGTTAAAAAGAGATTAGATAGCTAGGGAAAGTACTGGAAGTGTCAATCTATAATTTAAGATTCTAAGCACACAAAATTGACAAAATCTGTAGACAGCATCTCAAAACAATTTAACTAGTTTTACTAATTAGCATTAGCATCATGTAATTTCTTTAAATAGAGTTATTTCTTGCAAAATATTACTTTGCTCAATAACTGGCAGAGCTCCTTAATTATACCTATATGAAAAGGTAGTCGAGCTGCTAAAAAACACTAAGTGGCTCTTCAGCTTCTATATAGTGGATGGGAGGGAAGGTGGTATTGAAGTTGTCTATATGAAGAGTATTTGCAAGAACAGTTTAGGGCGTTTCTCTAAGACTAAAAGGAAACAAATGACATTGCCAATATGGTGTATATCCAGGATTTGTCTTGCGGTTCACCTTATATGGACTCAGAGATGATTAATTTGGATGCGCACTGTCTACTGTTTAGCTTAGATAGATTTTACCAAAAAAAGTCAGCTATTATTTCACAAATCCCATCAAGTTAATAAATTCTGTTTCCAAAGATAGCATTGTCACTACCACTGCTTAAGGATACTGCATCTTTAGACCATGTTCATAACATTTTTTACTGTCTGCTTTCTACTGTTAGTTACGTTATTGTTTATTATCATTAATAATTTGCCACTCTGAAATTGTAAAAGTACTACTAGGCTCATGCACTGATCCTAACATGGCACTACAGTTTGCTACAAAGCACTAATGCTTATGGAACTATACACATCTCAAAATGGAAGACATTGGTGATTTTGTTGTTTTCAAACAACTTGTAACATCATTTTGTCCACAAGTATTAAAATATATATATGTATATATATATATCTATTGCACATGCCCCATATTTATTTGTTTAACCTTTCATACAGGAAATTTTCCAACCAACATTGAGAAACAGAAGCGGAGCAAAGAGTAAAGTCTAAAAGCTGAGGCAGTATTGCCTAGCACAGCAGTTTCATAAAAAAGCTGGCAGAAAGCATGCTCCAGTGGGGTCTTTTGGGCTTACACAATTGAAGCTACTCCTGTGACAGCCACGGAACATTAGCCCTACTATAATTTTATCATAAAAATTAATCAAGTGGCTATTATATGTTCGGGGTAAGCAGGGAAAGTCAACATTTGTTGCCATTTCTTGTTATGGGGCAGAGCTTAGAGACAATTATTTCTATATATGTGGCAAAGTGGGCTAAAGTACCTCCACTGTCTCCAGAGTCCATTCTCTGCCTTTTACAGTATATGAAAAACAAAGATACACTCCTGCTCCCAAATCAATTTGCAATCAGGCTGTGCTAGAAACAGCTTCAAGTAGGAACATCAGTAGGACGACAAACAGGAGCCAGGCAAGTGAAAAGAAGAAATCACAGGTTTAAGATCAAATATTTGCCATATTGGATACCTTCTAATCACATTTAAACTTGTGACACTGACTGCAGGTAAGTCCACCATTAACAATCTGATCCTGCCTCTACTGAAATCAATTCCAAATCCCATTGACTTCAATAAGGAGGACCTAAAAGAGAACGTATTTTTCCAGTTGCCTTTAACACTCAAAAATCTAAATTCTGTTTGACAAAGGAATGCAATGTACTTAAAGGAAACCAGCCAACCAGCCTGGCCATAACTAATATAATCATTTTTCCAAGTGAACAGATAAAGGCAACTGATTGTGGGGCATTGGTGCTTTTTATATTCTGATGCCACTACTTCTAATGTTATTTTAAGTAAGAAATGTATAGCTCAATATTCCCAAGTCAGTGAGACTGATTTTCTCTTCAAGAGAGCACAAAATAGGAAAAGACATAATTAAATCTTACTGTCACAACACATGTTCACTGTGGCTCTACACTTTATTCTCAGGAGTGAAGAACAAAACCAAAACCAATGCATGGAGTTGTTCAATCCCAGAATTTGTTCCCCTTCAACTTCTACTACTGATAGGGAGACATCAGAAAGAGAGTTTCTTTAGAGATTCTCTCTTCCCCATCTTTTTATAACTCCTTACCCTTCTCTACCAGTCACAAAATGTTGTTCTTGCTACCATCATCAGGAGCTGAGAAAAATTTTGGCTGTTTTTTTTAAAGCCATTTTTCAGGCTGCTTGGATCTCTTCAATGGTTTTCTAAAAGAAGATAAAAAAAATATGAACAGAGCCTACTCCCCTTTTTTAAAATCCAGATTTGTAATTATATTTTTTTTAAATCAGCAAATCACATTTGTTAAATTCATTTCAACACATTCATGGAATAAGATGCACTACTAAGAGCTCCAGGTTCAAGTAAAAGAAAACAGATAAGCCAATTATGGCCTTTCCATCAAGAAACCTCATTGAGCATACAGACTGACACTGCAGGGAACAACTAAACAACAAAGTTTCTCTCTCTCTCAAATGGAAGGAAAATATCCTGTATAAGTCCAAAGTGATATGGGAGAGAAAGAATCTGGCGTTAACGTGTGAGAACCATGATCTCCTCCTTAGTTTGGGATGTAGATATAGGAGGAGCCAGAAAAAGAGCACACTTCCTTCAGCATTTCTGCTCTCTTTCTGAACTTGTTTCTTTCTCTATCATACCTCCTAGTGTCTATACCCTGGAAGAGTGTCCATCCAAATATGCCAGTAGCCAAAAGAGACTTAAACAACTCCATCAGCTGTATGAACTCAAACCGCACCTAGGACACGGAGTGGATGAGTTGGAGCATTACACTTGTAGCCTCTCTCATTCCACTGGAGGTAAGTTCCTTTTTTAAAAAAGTTCTGTCCGATCTCTTGGATTATAGAGTTTTTTTGTTCCTTTTGTTGATGAAGCTGCTGGACAAGACTGGAGGTACAATGTAAACCCAACACTATAGGACCACCAATAGCATTAGAGTTGCTCAAAGATTCACCTTCTTAGGGAAGGGGCTTGCTACAAAAGAGGCAATGCAGAGCAACTCTTTTTCCTGGTAAAAGCTCTTCACATTCACTGGTTGTGTGGATTTACACATGCAGATGTTTTTGATCACAGAATGTAATGATTCATTCAGACATGATGGGAAAGGTAATTCTGTATTTGTTTCTGTGCATTAGTTGCTTCACGAGGTCGACATTAAGACATTTATCTACAAAGTCCATTCTTTGTTCTGGATTAGGACATCCTTGTTATTGGATTTTCCAGGATTGTGAGGTTTTTTAAGTCTGTTACTTGTTTCAGGGTGGAAATGTGTTCTGGTTCTCTTGCTGCAACCTTTCACACATGTTGAAACAGCTTGGCACAACACCATACGCATTTATCTATTTACAAGGTTCTCCAATAGGGCAGAGAGAGAGAAGACATTACCCTTCTAAGATGCAGAAAGGAGATGCCGTTCAAGAAGAATGGTTTCTGTGTGGACATGCTTGCAAGAATTTTCTTTAGGGCGCAAACTGAGTTCAAAAACTCTGAAGACATCTCTTCAGGAAAACATCAAAACAATTATTTCACTTGTAAGGGTTGGTAAAATGCTTGCTGTGTGCTCCTATGGGGGGGAAGCCAGCTAGTGAAGGCTCCATACATCAAATGTTGGTTTAAGAAGTTGAAACAGAAAGATAAGAGATCTTAAGGAAAAGACTTTTCTTCATCAGTAGTAGAGCATTCACACTTCACGGTTTATGATCAGTTTCTAAGAAAAAGTAACAGGACAACTTCCTTCTGGGATGCCAGGAAAAGCCCTGAAAACACAAAAGGAAAAACAGAAGGAACAACAGAATGAAATTAACTCAAAATTAAAATGGTCAAAAGTTCACTTCTTCAAAATCTGATTTCAATGTATACAACATAAGGATGTTGCACAAACTGCAATGATACCTAGACTTAAATTTCTTAGAGTTCTCATTTCAGAAGTCACTAGGCTAGCCACTATAGATATACTGAATTAAAAACTTACTTGCTCACACAAAAACAGTGTGTCCAGCAACAAATATCACATTGTTGGGAATGTGGTAGGTAGCTATGTGGATTTCTTAATTGTAACATAGAAACATACTGTAGTTGTAAATGTAATGCTGGGAAAAGAATACACACAGTGTAGCTTGACTGCGTATTGGGCCACAATTTCAAAACAATCAGGTACCATGAACCAGGATTAACAGCAGCTAATTAACCACAATATACAAGAGTATGAATACTACCAGTGAAGAAAGGTATTCAGAATGGTTGTTAGATCAAAGATGTTAGGTTCTTTTCCTGAGCCCACTTACTTTTCTTTGTTAATTCAAGAGTGAACAGACTCCTATACCATGATTCTACACCAGCAGCTCTTCCTTGGCATCACTGATCATAGTGGCAGTGTGAAATGAAATCTTTGTTTTAAACCAGGTGTGGTGAACTTCAGGCCCAGGGGCCAAATCTAGTTCCAGGCTTGCCTGACTCCAGCCTATGAGGCTCAGGGTTCCCCTGCACAGCAGGGATGTGAATGACTAGTTGACTATTCAATAAGCAAATGCTTATCACATAGTCGACACTAGTCTCTTCCCCCTGCCTTGCTGCCTCTATCAGAAAGAGGCACCGGTGGGGGTGGGAGGAAGAAAGAGAAGGGATGCTTCAAAGCGGCAGCACTGTGTGGAGCTTGAGGCCAAACCCTGAGCTCCACATGGTGCTGCAGCTTTGAAACCCCGCATGTAGCCCAGGCCATCTGGGGACTCCCCAGCCTATATGCAGCGTTTCAAAGCAGCAGCATCGCATGGAGCACGGGGTCAAGCTGGGGATTTCCCCACTGATCCTGGGCTCCATGTGGTGGTGCTGCTGCTTTGAAACGTCGCAGGGAGCTATTAAACAATTACAGATTGTTTTCAAACTCTCTTTTGTAGGAAGGCTAGAGAGCTTGAGGGTACTCCTCTTTTTTTAGTAAGAGCAAAAGCATTCTTTTGGGGAGCTCTGTATACCTCGTTCTACGAGGAATAAGGGCTCCTCCGAAAGAGGAGGCCTTTCTGCCTTTTGGCCCTGTCTGGACAAGGCCAAATGGCGGAAAAGCCTCTTCTGGAAAAGCAATTGGAAACAGCTATGCAAATTGCAGAGTGCATTTTGCGTAGCTTTTTCGGGGGAGGGGGAGAGGAGGCTACAGTGTAGACCTAGCCTCTCCGTTCTATGCCTTACCCACAAGACCATCTTTCCTCACTGCAAGAGGCAAAAATTAAATCAAAGCTGTGATGAATGTAGGAATGTTATCATACAGTTGTTTAAACAATTAACAGATAGCCTGAGTTTATCAGTTAATCTAAATCAGTGTTTCTTTACCAGTGGTACGAGTAACTTTAAGGGTACTCAAGAGAAGTCTGGGGGATACGTCAAAACAACTGAAATTTGGAGAAAACTGAATTTTTAAGTTTTACAGCGCTTTATTATTTTTGTACTTTTTATACCCAAAAATGTCATCACTCGCCCGGCTATGATTAAATTGTTTAAACAAACATGTTGCAACTGTAGAAAAAAAATTGTGTGTGTCTGAAAACTGTAGGTACTGGAGGTACTTAATTTTTTTTTTTTTAAAAAGGGGTACTTTATAAAAAAAGGTTGAGAAACATTGATTTAAATGACTACATGCACCACCCCCATGTTGCCTCTGTATCAAAGGTAGCAAGGTGAAGGGAGGTGGGAGCTGGTGCCTGTGGAGAGTCGGCTTTCCACATGTGCTGGTTCCAACAGCGCCACCTGCCCTGCCTCACTGCCTCTCACAGAGGCAGCAGCGTTGGGGTGCAGCTGGGAGCCAGTATGTGGAGGAAGCCAGCTTACCAGCCAGCTCCCCAGATCACTGGATCCCCCATAGCCACTTGTCCATCCCCACTCTGCTGCCTTTGATATAGAGGCAGGAGGATGAGGGGGAGAACAGGAGGGATGCCACAGTACCCCGCTGATGGGGAGCTTGGCTTCCCCGGTATATACAGGTTGCTGCAGCCCCACGCTGCTGCCTCCAATACAGCAGCATGAGGAGGCAGGGGCTCCCTAGGAGTGGAGACGGAGCACACTGGCTGCCAGCCTCGCCCCGGGGAGTATTTTAATAATTGTGTAACCAATAAATTTTTTTTTTAGCTACATGATTACTAAAATAAACGTTATCTAACATCTGGGGTACTACCCTTTTCTGGGCATCCCAGCCATTCAGTTAATTAAACTGCCTGTAAGAGTTACCGCTAGCAATCAAATATGTCTTATTTTGTTAATAAACTCACCTTTTTAAGACTATGGGTGTGTCTAGACTACCTAGTTTTGTCGACAAAAGTGGACTTTTGTCGACAAAACTATACCAGCGTCTACACTACCGCTGAGTTCTGTCGACATAACGTCGACAAAACTCAGCATTTTGTCGACGCTGGTATACCTCATTTTACGAGGCATAACACCTTCTGTCGACAGATCCCTGTCGACAGAAGGTGTTATTGCCTGTAACACTGCGTCCAGACTACGGAGTTCTGTCGACAAAGCAGCTTGCTTTGTTGACAGAACTCAATGTGTCTGGACGCTCTTTGTCGACGAAAGTTTTGTCGACAGTATCTGTCGACAAAACTTCCGTCGACAAAACGCGGTAGTCTAGACGTACCCCCAGATTTGATTTCTGTGTCCTAGAAGGCAGGTGGTTCTACATACCTGTGCCTGAGACTGAGAGGTCAGCTATTAAGTAATTAGGGCACATCTAAACTACATTCCTCTTTTGAAAGAGGAATATAAATGAGGCAACTTGAAAGTGCAAATGAAACGAGGATTTAAATATCCCATACTTCATTTGCATATTTGCATCTGAGCACTTTTTCGAAAAAGTGTCTGTCGAAAGTGAAAGTGCAGTCTAGATGCGGTTCTTTGGGGAAAAACCCTTTTTCGAAAGAACCCGTACTCATTTTTTCCGGTGTACGAGTTCTTTCGAAAAAGGGTTTGGTTGTTTGTTTGTTTTTCCGAAAGAACCGCGTCTAGACTGCGCTTTCACTTTTGACGACCCCTTTCTCAAAAAAGTGCTTGGATGCAAGTATGCAAATGAAGTGCGAGATATTTAAATCGCTGCTTCATTTGCACTTTCGAGTTGCCTCGTTTATATTCCTCTTTCGAAAGAGTAATGTAGTCCAGACATAGCCTTACAGCTTGTTTTCAAGCTCTCTCTTGAAGGAGGGTTAAAGCACTTGAGAGTACTCCACAGGAAGAAATTCCCAACGGCTGAGTTTTCCTGGGTTTTCAAATCAGTTTTTGCATTTGAGAGGTGGCAGTGTACCACCCAAGGTCAGGGAACCGGTGACCTTGGAGAGTTTTTAAGCAGAAGCCTTTATTGGCAGGGTATTTTAAGGTCTCTTGCAGTCTCCTACCTCCTGCACTCAAAGGAGTGTGAGGAACAGCCTTGACAAAAGCCCTGGAATTTTTGAGAGTGGGCTGTGACCTAGAGCAGGCAACTGTGGTGCAGGAGGAGATGCAGGGGCTTGGAAACCAACCAATGGGAGCTGCAAGATTGTGCGGGTGCAGAGCATTAGGCCTCTCCTCTCCTCCTCCCAGGCCCACAGCAATTGACGGACAGCATGAGAGTCAGTTATTCTGAGTGGCATACATGGGTGGGGCAAACAGGGAGCCTGACTAAAGCTCCCACTGAACCCACAGGCCAGATCCAGTAGCTTGGTGGGCCGGATTCGGCCCATGGGCCATATTTGAAGGCCCTACCCTACAGCATCTCCAGAAAAGCCAAAACCCTCTGGGACTGAATAAACAAAAATCAGAAACCAAAAAGAACTTACCCTTAATGGTCACACATGACATTTCCCACCAAGATTCCTTCCTTTCAGTTTGCTGCCTGGCATTCAAAATGGAACACAAGTGAACCTGATTGGCACAACAAGATGGACAGTAAATAAATAATATAAACCAAAGAGCAAAGTAAAAACAAGAATTCTGTTATCCTGACATTTTGCAAGATACAAATAAAACGAGCAGAAACACAACAGTGGTATCTTTCAGGAACTAGTCAAGCAAGAATCATTGTTACTCCATAGTTTTTATTCATCTGCTATAATAAATTCTCTCATCCATCCTGACAAGGCCTCATTCCAAATGGCAACAAAATGCCATTGATTTTTAAGTTTAATTTTAATAGATTAAATGGAAGCAAACTTTTCCCTTCACTTCTGGGGAGAAGAGCCCCTACCTAAAACATTTCCAGAAGGTTTTTGTTCAGAAACCATTTTGTGCCCTGAAATAATACGCGTATAATTTAATAGATCGGTTGGTGAAATCTTTCATATTAATTAGTTTGTGCTACATTGTAAATTTTAGGATGGTGGTGAGTATACTCTTATATCTCATTAAAAATGCCAGGAAACCTATGCATAGAAGAGCAAACATGGAGAACAAGATACACAGTACTCTACTTCTCATGCTGCGGAGAGATTTTGTTATGGTGATAATTGCTCAACATTCTGGGACTGATTTTTTTTTTTTTTTTTTTTAAACAGACATATGTCCAACTCCATTTCCTTAGAAATGAAGGTGAATGGAATCATTGCAGATTGATAAAAAAAATAAATCATTAGTGCCTGTGTACACAGTTGTAGTGGGGAGGAATAACATCAGGATTCAAGAATGTGATGCCGACAACCTAACTGGTAGAATGATGGATCACCTGTAAGCAGGGATGCTTCGTTACACAGAGTTTACACAATTAAAACACTCCCATCATAAACACAAAAGCATTCTGATCCTTTTTATTCTCCTCCTGCACTGCGGGACATTTTCAAAGTCAGAGAACCACCAGCACCTTTAGCAAGATACAATCCACTGATCTATTGTGATTTCTAGCTCTATGCTCTCAGGTAAGTCCTTACATTTTCACACTGTCAAATTCTGACCTTTACAATCCCAAATCAAACTACAATAACTAAATGCACAATAGATTATTTTGACAATATGTGAACACAACATTAAGCCCCTCAGAGAACAATTCTTTTGATAAAAAACAGTGATCCGGAGCTCCCAGAAATCTATGCATCATGACCAAAAGAAAGGAGACCATTTCCAAGAGAAGTTAGAATGAGCAAAGTAAGACCCAAGACTACAAATGACGACTACATATTAAAATAAGTTACATTTTAAATATTTCATCTGCTGTTAATTTTTCATACAAATGAGTGCCTCAACTAATAACGTGCCTAAATTTGCTAGGGGAAACATTTTTTATACACATTCATTAACTTCATATTTCATGTGAGGGTGCTCAGTTTGACACATTCTCTGCCTGATTTTCAAGGGCGATATGGAAATATTCTTCTCACTAGGGATGTTAGTTATCGAGTAATGGAACAGTTGAATAACCACATGAATTTTTAGCAGTTAGCAGGCTATTCTATAGTCCCCAGGGGCGGGGCTGGCAGCCAGTGTGCTCTGCCCCCACTACTGGGGAGCCCCCTGCTAAACCCATGCTGCTGCCTCTCTATCAGAGGCAGCAGCACAAAGCGCCAAGAGGGAGCCGGTTTAAAAAAACAGCTCCCTGTGCAGACCAGCTTCCCTGCTGCCCCATGCTGCTGCCTCTGTATCAGAGGCATAGTGGCAGCAGGCTCAGCCTCGGCTTCCATGGGCAGAGGCTGCTCTGCGGGATGCAGAGGAGCTTCTGTCCATGAGCAGCTCAGGATCCCCACAGACAGGGTCTGCTTCGCAGCAGCCTCCGCCCTCCCTGGCCTCCCACCCCACACTTCTGCCTCTGATAGGGTGACAGGCAGTACTGTGGAGCCAGTACTGGTGGAAACTGGCTTTTAAGCAGCTCCCCCCAGCACCAATTCCTGCTTCCGCCCTGCTGCCTCTGATACAGAGGCAGCAAGGCGAGAGGGAGGGGAAACACAAGTAGTTGACTAGATTTACCAGTAAACCTAGGCTTATCGGTTTGTCAACTAGTCGACTACTCATTCACATCCCTACTTCACACTAACATTGATGGAAACTGCAGATGTTCCAAACTTCTGAAAATTAGGCACAAGTGAATTATATGTATTCAAAATTGGTAAACACTTCTTCAAAACTTTGCTACTTACAAAAAGAAGATTGTTTGGTCACACAATTGGTAATTTACAGGTATGCTGCATAGGATTTAATTGATAATTGTCAGTAAACATCCATTTTAGCTGGCACACTGAAAATGATAGCAAAAACTGGCGTAAGAGGTGCAGAGAGATCCCTGTGTTGCCTCAGAGCCTATGAACTTGATTCTTGCAGGCATACGGCGTGAGGGGAGGATGCAGTCCTGATGGGACAAAGCAGAGACCTCTGGCTAGGACTGCAAGGAGAAGAGGAAGTCCTGCCTGAGGATGAGGCCACAAGGTGCTGAATCGCTCCTGCAGCAGCACAGGGAGCCCTCTGCTCTGCTGTCACAGACTCACTCTCTCTCTCACTATTTGGAATGCCCGGAATCTGTGATGTGCCTTGCCAAGACTGTAACCTTCCCCACAATTGGCGCCTGAAGGGATCTGAAGCTCCCTGTGGCAGAAGTGTGGCTATGACAGAGGAGCTGTAGTATGAGCTCTCTTAATGTCTGCAGGGATGTAATACCCAATCCCTGCAGGCACACAGTGTCTTGTACCCCGCAACCACATAGGCTCCTGTAGCCCCATTGTAGCACTGCTCTAACCCTAACCCCAGCCTCACTTGCCAAACTGCAAAAATAAAAATAGAAAAACAAGTTTAAATTGGCAAAAATTGTCAAAATATTTTTAAAAATCTAACTGTCAAGCCTATTTATTGGAGTTCTTCCCCATTGCAGCCAGCAGTCCTATCAATGTACATCTCTACCATTGTGAGGTTAATGTGTTATTGGCAACAGAAAATGTGATTCTAAAAATGCATTGATGTTAGATACTGAACTTCAATAACTTCCACAAAAGATGTGCTTAGTTTACAAAACAAGATTTTCCAGCTACCAGCATTGAAATCTTAAGGCAATTTCTAACACATTGCAATTTGCATTCAAGTGCTCTCCCTCCCCCCTTAAAAGTAAAGTTAGCCATCACACCCATTGAAGCATGAGGCAAAATGTATTCAACAAACTTTTATGACACCCAAAAGTTAACAAAACAAAAATCTCCAGAGGGTGTTCATACTTGCTCCCTCTGTTGATAGAATATGTCCACACTAAGGATGTAAACTCCCGTTTAATTGGTTAACAGGTTTAACATTATGGGGCACAGGAGGTGGGGAGGCTGCTCCAGCCCAGCACTCCAGCCCGCTGATGCTGGGCTAGAGCAGCCTCCCCACCGCAGGCAGGGTTTACTCCAGCCTGCCCACTCCCATTTAATCAGTTAACAGGTAAAACTTAAAGTTTAAGTGGATAACTAATTAAATGGGATTTTACATCCCTCATGCTCAGTATCTCCCACCTCTCACCCATGGAAACAAAATTATTCAATTTTATTTTCTGCAGCTTTTGGGGAGCCACTGCAGCTAAATATAATCGTTAGCCCAAGAGTTGAATGAAGTGCTGCATGCATGTGAAGGAGAAGGGAGTGACTTGCCATCTTATTATTCTGTTAATTCTAGTCAGAAGCAGGATCATATTTATTTTAGAATATCCCAGCAACAAATCCACATCCTGCAGAATTGAACAAAATTTAAGATTTAATTTTAAAATAATCTATTTATCAAATGAAAATCTTCCTAACATACACTGAGGGAATCAATGAGAATGCAGTCTTCCTGAAAATGTGCACAAACTAAAATAATAGCTCTAAAAAATATGTTAATTCATAATTAACTACAGTATAATTTAATTATGGACATGGACAACTATTTCACTTCCAATTATTTTGTCAGTAACATACGTCTAATTTCAAACATCCTGCCATATTTTCCACAAATGTCCGAAGCTCCAAAATGTCCTCTACCTACCTACCAAGACTTCCACCTTCCTCCTGACAAGTACAATGTAGTTATGTATCTTTAACAAAATTCTACGGAAAATCCAAAGTTTCTTGACAGTATTGCCAAATTATACAACATAAAGAATGTTATGCTTATTAGGGATGTTAAAAAGTTAAAATGTGACCATGCAACCATTACAAAGCCTGGCTTATACTGCAGAGCCAGTTCAACTGCAGGATCTGGAGTATAAGCTTTATACTGCAGAGCCCACACCACAGGGCAACAGCCAGCTCCCCGGGGGGGTGAAGAGGAGTAGAACTGGGAGCCGGTGTATAATCTCAACCGTTTGGACAGCTCCTTCGCTGGAGGTTTTTAAAAAGAGACTGAATAGCCATACGTCTTTGATGGTTTACATAACAAATCCAGAATCTTGGCAGGGGGTTAGACTAGCTTAGCAGTTGTCACAGCAAACTTTTTGGTGACCTAAGAGTGGGGCCATTAACTCTTGGCCATTTTAATATGCATATGTGACTGTCCAAATCAATGTCCAAATCATTGTAATTTATTTATACAGGTTATATTTTTATTGCTTTTTTAAAGGCTTGCTAGTTAAAGTCTGCTGCCTTGAAAAGTGGTGTGTGTGTGTGTGTGTGTGTGTGTGTGTGTGTGTGTGTGTGTGTGTGTGTGTGTGTGTATATATATATATATATATATATATATATATATGTGTATGTATGTATGTATGTATGTATGTATGTTAAAATCACCTTTCACATCTCTCAGATAGCTAAGTCTGCAGCAAAGAGTGATATTAACAAATATACAAATTAGGGATGTGATAGTATAGCCGATTAACTGATAAGCAAAAGCTTATAGCTTAAGGCTATTTCTGCTCAACAAAAATTTTCCCAGCTCCGGGGGTCACGAATGAAAAAAGGTTAAGCACCACTGCTATAGACTACACCCATTTCCCTCCCACCCCTTGCCAGTAAACTTTTTAGTAGGCTGGTCAGCAGCTCAGCTCAGTCCCGGCTTGCACTGGGTCCTGGAGCTATCCCCACTGCGGCTCTGCATTTAAAATACTTTAGGAGCCAGGTGGGCAGGCAGCCCAGCTTAGTTCCTGCTCATGTTTGGCCTCCCCCCAGACAGGGGCTGCCTGGTGACTACAGAATAGATGACTAACGGATAAGAATTCATGAGGTTAATCGACTATTCAATTAACCGATATTTAACATCCCTAATACAAATACCAACGTTCACAAAAGACTCTCAGCCTTGCCCAGCCAAGAAGCAAATTAAACCCTTGATGAGGTAGATGGCAGCGGGGGCCAAGAATGATGGGGAGCCCAGGGCTAGTGCCTGCTGCCATGTGGTTGAGGTCAAAGCCCAAGGCCCTGCAGCTGGAGTCCCAGGTCTGAGCCCCACCAACCCAACAGTTCACACTGGTTGACTGTTTCTCTTGTGTTTGTGACTCCAAAGGGGGACAGAGCCCAATCCCTATAGGTACTTTGTCCCTTCCCCAATCACCATCTAAGAGTCTATGGCAGCAATAAAAAAAGCTCCAGACTAGATAACCTCTGTGGTCCCTTCTAATCTTATAATTCTATGAAAAATGGTTATTTTGTTAGTTTAGCACCAGCATACCACACAGAGCAACAAACAATCCAGAAGACATAGAAGGGGAAGCCTCTTCTTAAATAATAATTTTGTATATAAGAGTTTTACCATTGCTTTTAGAATGCTTTTCTGCTTGATGCCATTTGGAAGCTTGAAACTGAAATAAAATTTCATTGCTGAAATTTCTATCTTTACAGTAGAGATTTGAACAGATAACTTCTATGGGTAACTGGCCTACTATACCCTGTGAGAGCCTGCCAACTTCCAGACCAAGAGCTTGCGTGCCCTGGGAGCCAGCAGCTTTGCCACCCCACACTGCAGCTTCTGCTCCTCACCCATGCAGGGTGAAAAGCCAGAAGCACTATGGAGCTGGAGTAGCCCTGGATGGACCATGGGCAAGGGCCACTCCCGGCTGCCCCAGTTTAATCAATTAACTGCCTAAACTTAACATTTAACTGGTTAACTAAATGAATAGAATTTTACATCCCTGCTCCACAGTACATACAATCTCCTTTATTGCTATCAGACAGCTTGTGAATCCTGACTTTGAATTTTTAAGCATCTGAAATCCATTCCCTTGTGTGCACCCACCCAATGCAACACATTAGTAGCAAATGTGAAGAAAAAAAAAGATGTCAAGTCATCAAATAAGACTTCATGTATAAAAGATAGAATCTTTTAATAGTATAAGTTTCAGCCTCCCTCTATTTTTGTAGCCTGGAATATTCAGCACTCTTTTTAACAGTTGAATAGACTAAATTCAAATTATATGTTTTGATTTTTCTGCCACATGCACATCAACAGTTGCAGCTGTTCTCTGAACATAAATTCTATGGCTGTTAATACGTTACAACTGAATTACTATGCAGAAGCTTGTTCTCCTAACCATCTGCTGCAGCCTACTAACAACTCTGTATCTAATGCATCACTCTGGGTTATCCATAGCATCCTGTCTTTCTAAAGTTATTCAGACTTCTTCATATTTGAGCTCTCTTTGTTCAAACAGATCTGAAGTCAGCACCCTTGAAACCAGCATCCGAACTATTTCTGCTATGGTTTTCTACGAACCTTGGCGCTACATGAGTATTAAAGTACAACAGCGATAAGCCCAAAGAGAGACGCACGATGCTGTACACCACAGTAGACTGGCAGCCTCTGGAGAAGCATTATCAACTTGAGTAAAGTATGCAGAAGTCAGATCCAGAAAATCTAATTAAACACCTTTCTCCCCCCCCCCCGGAATTTGGAGGCTCCGCTCCTGGAGCGTGGCTAATGCACACACGCCAGCCAAGCCCATCCCAGCCAGGGATGGGGGGGCCCGAGATGGTGCGTAAGGGGCGCACAGACACCCGGCCCAATCAGGGGCGCACCCCGCAAGGGGAGGAAGGGGACGAGTGACACTGACGACCGAAGTGCCCAGCCCGCCCAGGGTGAAAAGGCGGGGGTGTAAGTTAGCCTGAGCGAGAACCAGGCAGAATTCGTACGCGGCCAGGCCCAGCCCAATCAGGGAGCGGGAAGGGGGGGGGGTGGACACACAAATGCCCGGGCACAGCCCAATCAGGCAGCTGCGGGGTCCCGCGCCCGGCCCGCCACTAGCCAGGCTCGGTCTCACTCCTCAGGCCATCGTTCCCCGCTCCGTTTACCTGCCCCGGCCAGGCCGCCGGGCCGCGGCCCGCCCTGTCCCCTCAGCCTCTTCCTCTCACTCCGCCATCTTCCCCCGCTCACCTCGGCCACCCAGTTGGGGGCTCACGGCGCCCGGCGCTTCCAGCCCCACCCACTCGAGAGACAGCCTATCAGGAACCTCGTCGTCACCCTTCCGCCTTCGATAAGCATTGGCCAGTGGTTGCATCCGTCAGAAATATTTGGCTGCCCCCTACAAACCTCGCTCCTCTGATTGGCCAATCTCTTGCGAAAGGCTTGGAGAGACGTGGGATAAGATCTCCACTCGCTCTCCTCCCCCCACCCCTAATTTTCAAAGGGCCCCTTAGGTGAGCGGCCTGGGGGGACAGCGACCGAGCCCTGACATGGACGCGGGGCCTTAGGGGGCCAGAGCTCAGCCCTTACGCAGGGCGCCCCTCTCCCACCGGGAAAGCCCCACAGGCCTTAAAGCACGTGGACCCAGGGTCGCTGCTGCTACCACATTGATTGGGGCCTGAGTTGATCCAGTGTGCGATGTGAACCTCTCGTGCCAGGGAAGGTGTATGGCCACTGGTAGCACATGCCGTTTCCTAGCAGCTGTTACAGACACCCCCAGCGGGCAGCAATATTCCTCTCCTTATTAGAGACTACAAGGGAGGGGTAAAAATTACGTGCCCTCCTCCCAGACCTTAAACGGAGCATTTCTACCTCCCCCCCCTTTCTGCTCCATCTGCGGATGGGTTTTGGCAATCCAGGCTCAGCCGAGCTCTAAATTAACCTTTATTCTAGGCAGGACCCCTGTTAGGTAGAAGGCTCAGCACAGTAATGCTAAAGTGTGAGAATAACGTAACAGCTGAAGTAGGAAAGCTGCTTCAGGACTATATGCCAAGTACAGGTCATCTGAAATGTCACGTCTTCACAACATGTGCAAGTGGATTTTCAAGAATGTGGAGCTGAACACATCCAATTACATGGAGTCGAGGGTGATCAGCACCTTAGAAAGGTAAAAGCAAAGCTCTGTACAAAGTTAATGATTTAAAGCAAAAAGGACATTGCTTATATTACCTTGAGCTCAAGTAGTTAGTAAGGCAGTTCTAAAAGATTGAACAGCGACTGTGACAGTGGGCCACCGATTTTCTCCATAGCTTAATGCTGTTGTGATATTGCCACCCTTACTGTTTTAAAGTTGGGCAGCAAGAACAGCTGTTTTCAAACTTTTTTCTCATGACCCACATGAAGACAATTGTTGATGCCCATAACCTAACATAATTTGACTAGTGTGGGAAGTATGGGATAGGACTGAGTACGAGAGCTATGGCATAAAGGAACGGATGCTGGGTTTGGGGGCATCAAGGCTGCGACATGACAGGATTACTTTTAGTGGCTCAGTCAGTGGCCCAGCAAGGGAGCTAAGGCCAGCTGCCTGCCTCTCTGGGCACCACAGACCATGCTGCCCCCAGAAACAGCCAGGAGTAGGTTCCCAACTAACAAGAATGCAGAGCTAGTGCTCAGGGCAAGGGAAAGTGCATGGAGCCCTCCCCCAGGGTCCAGGCCTGAGGCCAGCTGTTTCTAGGGTACAGTGCAGTGTGTGTTGCTAGGACAGGCAGGTAGCCTGCCTTAGGAACCTAATTGGTCACCTGATCCCCCTGCAGCAATGAGACCCAGTGTCTAACATTCCATGACCCACTACTGGATTGAGAGTCAGTTTGAAAAACACTGGGCTAGAGCACAGAGAGCCAGGTTCCCATCTCTGCAGGCAGCAGCCCACCAGCAGTACAGAAGTAATGATTGCAATATCATCCTTACGTTTATGGTGGCAGCTCTGCATTCAGAACTAGGCCAACCGTCAGTAGCCACACTCCAGATTCCCTGCTTTCAAGGTAACACCATTGCCAGCAACAGCACAGAAGTAAGACTAGCAGACAGGACTGCAACCCTCCCTCCAATAACCTCGCAACTTTTCTCTACGTGCCCACCATTGGAACACCTTGACATCTCAGATTTAAGTAGCTGAAATAATGAAATTTACTATTTTTAAAATCTGATAACTGAAATGGACCATAAATTTGGTACAGTCCTAGTTATGGGCCATTAAGTTCTACCAATTTACCCCTATCTTGAGCCCAATCACTTGTTTGGGTAAAGCACATCTTCCAAATCACTGATTTGAAAACATGAAAGAAAATATGTGGATACAGTTGAATCTCAGTAATAGTAACAATGTAATTAAATTATGCTTATGCTTGGGGGAATACTAAAGAAATTCACCATAGCAGCACTTAACTTCAAGAAAGGGAGCTACACAAAAATGAGGAAGTTAGTTAAACAGAACTTAAAAGGAGCAACAACAAAAGTGAAATTCCTGCAACTTGTTTTTGGGGTGGGGAGAGATCAAAAAAGCCACAATGGTTAAATAGATCAAGAGATGAAGTTAGAGACATTTTAAAAATTGGAACAAGTCCTACTGAGAAAAATGAGAATAACTCCGGCAAGTCAAGTGAAAAAGAATTTGAAAAATTAGCAAGACAAACAATTGTTTGCTTTTGTAAGTATATCAGAAGTGGGAGGCCTGCCAAATAATCAAATGGGGCCACTGGATAATGAAGGTGCTAAAGGAGCACTCAAGGGCTGCGTCTAGACTGGTAAGCTTTTTCCGCAAAAACTAGATAGCTGTCTACACTGGCCGCTTGAATTTCCGCAAAACACTGACGATCTCATGTACGATTGTCAGGGTTCTTGTGGAAATGCTATGCTGCTCCCGTTCGGGCAAAAGCCCTCTTGCGCAAATGCGTTAAAAGCATTTGCGGAAAATCATGCCAGTCTAGACGTAGCCAAGGAGGATAAGGAAGTTGCAGGGAAACTAAGTGAATTCTTTGCTTTGGTCTTCACTGCAGAAGACTATGGGAAATTCCCATACCGGTCACTGTTTTGGTGACAGTTCTCACATTTGTCTCAGATTAAGGTGTCAATGGAGGAGGTTTTGCAACAGACTGATAAATAGTAATACATTGCAAGGACCAGATTGCCCCTAGCTACTATCAAAAGAGGATACTGTCAGCCGACGGCCAGGGCAGTGAGTGGGGTGTGTGTGTGTGTTATACACCTGAGACTTCAACTGCTGAGACCAGGGTCCCTTCGCAGCAGGCAACCTAGAGAAGGTTGACGGGCATCCCAAGAAGTTTACAGGGAGAGCTTATTACATCTCAGATTTTTACTGCTAGGATATATGATCCCTTCACAGTGGGCAGTCTAGGGAAGACTGAGATGCCCCAACAGATCTGTCACCTGGGAGTGACACGATCCATAACGCCCAAGCTCTTCCTATACCTGTCCCTTATGACCGGCTGAAGTTCTTTTTAAAATTGTGCTTGGTTCTGTTACAGCAACTGAAGGAGTCAGGTTAAAGCTTAAACAGTTACTATTTTATTGTTACAGGGTAAACTTAGCTGTTAAATGCTACTGCTGTGTTACAGATAACACAGCCACTACAAAGGACAGGACAGAAATTACACTAGTAAGTCACTTACAGGTACCATGAAACCCTTTTGGTTCTCTGAGCGCTTATTAAATGCATGGAAAAGACACCTAGCAGGTATATATTCTCACCCCTGCATTCCAGACTTGAAGTAGGGCAAGGTTGGGCGTCCCACAGACCTTGGGAGACAATCAATACCTGCCAGCAGGTGTAGATGATTGGAGCTCAAATGGGGTGGGCTACTAAATCCCTCTTTTTAGGCCTTGGGTCATGCAGGCTTCTTCCTGGTCTCAAGTGGCCAATTAGGAAAAATGGCTTTGAACACCAAGTTTCCCACAAAGGGTGCAAAGCATAATTCACACCTGGGAAAATGCAGACAATGGGCATCTCTGGTATGTGATGGGCGAAGATTCCTCTCCTGGGACAGTGCAGGCATGTCAATTACTGGTACTAGCCATCAGGACAGCAGGAGGCCCCAAGTCGTCAGCTAGCCCAGTTACTGTCTGGTTTCTGTTTGTTAGAGTCAGGGTCAGGCAGCACACCTGCGTTCCCAGGGCATCAAAGGCTGACTGCCTTTCTCTTGCTCTCTCTGGTGGAGGGGGGAGTGGGGTGGAAACCAAGATGGGGTTCATGTCTGGCTACAGATACTGGACTAGGTTGACCACTGTCTCACCCAAGATAGCCACTCATGAATGCACCACTTTCCTCAGTTTGTTCCAATGGTTAAACACTCACTATTAAAATTTGGTTTGATTTGATTGGAATGTGTCTAGTTTCAACTTTCAGCCATTATGTTTTGTTATGCTCTTCTGTACTAGGTTAGAAGAACACTTTATGACATTCTCTCCACATTATTTTTACACCAAACCCTTCAATCTTTGATAAACTAACCAGAATTAAGTGTTCATCTCAGTATAAAGGATTCTCTAGCCCTCAAAATAACTTGTCTTCCCATTTTTAACACCCCTTTTAAAATGAAGACATCTGAACTGTACAGTATTTGAGTGTCAGTGTCAAAATCTTACTATTTGCAACTTCCATTTATACATCCAAGAATTACATTAAGTTTTGACACAGCACTGCAGTGGAGGGAGGGGTTGAGTGGCTTCTCCACTGACTCCTACCTACCTCCTTTTAGTCCCTGTCTTCCAAGGTTGACTTCTATAACTGTTGCCTGCTTTCCTTGTTTAGGAATTCAGATTTATATTTGGTAGAATTAAATTGCATTGTTTTAATAGGCCCAGGTTCCCAAGTAATCCAGCAATTCACTTGGTATGTCTACCTTGTTCTTGATATTATTTACCACTATCAGCAGCAAATGTACTTATTTTATATTTCCTCCCAAATTAGTGATGTGTAAGTGTAACAGGCCCAGTACAGATCCTGTATAATCCCACTAAAAACAGCCCCATTTGATGATTCTCTGCTGACAACTTTGAGATGTTCATTCTTAATCCTTTTACTGTGTTTGATAATGCAATGCTAGTTTATCAGTGTGTCACCTGGAACTAAGTAGGTCTTCCAAGAATCTCAGTATATTGTATCCATGCTATCATTACTCAAAATTGTCATCTCATATGATGAAACTAGGGTAGACAAGATAAGCTTTTCCATACAAATCATGTTGATCAGCATTAGGTTCCTGTCCTTTCATCCACCGAATCTCAAGTTTTTTTCCATTATTTTCCCAGGACTGAGGTCAGATTAACCTGACTAGTTACTTTGCTCATCTGTTTAAACATTTGCATACTAGCACAAGAGTAGCACCTTCCATGTCTCCTGCAATATCCCTGGTATTCCAAGATTAAATAACCTGTTATGTACTTTGCCAACACAATTCTTGCATCCAAACAGGCCTTCTGACAATGTTTATTCTTACCAGAAGTTGTGTCAACACCTTTAGTTACCAGTGGATTAGAAAGTACTTCCTTAATGATGAATGCAGCATCCCATTACTTTAAAGGTGTTTATGGAACATTGATAGATGACCTGACCCTCAGAAATCACACTTCACTGACCATTTCCGTTCTCAGCTATAACTAAACTTCATCTACATGAATACTACAAACAGCACTTCTGTTGAGGTGTGCCCACAACCATGGGACTTTTGTAGGATTGCAAATGTCAAGTACTCAGCCGTTCAACTTCCTTCCTCACCCTAACTTAAGCCTGTATAGGTAACTTCAATTTTCCTTTTATGCAAGTGTGTTTAAATGATTGCACAATTTTTTTCTCCTTCAAAGATCCTTACTTCTTTCATGACACCATAGGTCAACCTTCACTTCTCAGTTATAGCTCATAAAAAGTCTACATCTCTCCCCACCAGTTACAAGCTGTGTACTCCACGTGGTAATATAAGCTTATTTTTCCTCTCATTCCCCCATGCCCTATTACAGAGCTGAGGCTTAGCAATATATTTCTCCCAGTTTGAACTTCTTTGCAGTTTCAGCAGGATGGCAAATGGCTGACTTTCAAAGTCATGACTAATTATTAATAATTAAATATAATTCAATTACAGACTTACGTAGATTTCAAGAGAATTTAAAATTGCTTTCTGAAGTACATAGAATCAGATAGGTTCTACAGCTCAATAGCCTTAAAAATCAGACAGCCATCAAACAGGCACAATTTTTACAGGGAAGAATTTTATTTATGGGTAGATAAATACAGTATCTGAATGCACTAGACAATAAGGCACAACTGTTTACTACTACTACAGACACAAGAAAAAGAGAAACACCTACTTTTAAATAAGCAAATCAAAGCCTAGAAAATCTTGTGTAGCTTTCTATGTTAACATTGTCACATTTCTTCCCTTTTTACAATTCCTATTGTACATAGTATGGTCATAAAACCAGAAAGCTTCCTTCTTGTACAGAGCAGAAATCTTTTCAGTTTCTCCAGACTTACTAAATTGCAGTCTGAAAAATTTCAGAGTGCAACATTTTTCTGCAACTCAATTAAAAACAATGTACAAAGAATCCACTGAAGGTTTCTTTACATTGAATAAATGAACTAAAATCAATTTCAGGGTTGAATCTTAGCTCAATGCTTCAAGAAGCTTATATTCGCACATGATGTGGAGGTGGGTAGAAGCACTTAAACACTGATTCTTCAATAGAGAAGGACCTCAAAGCCAACTCAGACTACCTGTACTGGCTGTTAAATCATTTACTTATCCAATCCACATAGTGCATAGGACGCTATGTATCCAATGAATTTGGAGGTTTATAGCAGAACACATTCATTGCTTTTGATTTCTTGATTTAATATAGCCTTGCCATTAAGTTTAATTAAAAAAAATATATTTTCAGTTTCAAACATTTGTGCAAAGTATCTGATCAGAACATTATATTCTAAAATCTCACCTTTTAATTAGAACTAGTATATAGTAGGCAGTTTGCTAGAACACTTGTATCTAAACTTTCATGAAAGTGTTCCACGTGCAGCTGAATACCCACAGTGCAGACCCACCAGCCAGGATGGGGTTCTAATAGGATGGGGGGATAATAGATGTTAGAAAAAATCATTTTCAAATTATCCAATTAGTATGAAAGTAGCACAAGGTGACAGTTATCACAAATGAATAGCAACAATGACATGAAATCAGATTCTGTGCATGGCTATTTTCTTAGATTATAAACACTGGTAAATAAATGTGCACTAATAAAAGCTATAGGTTGTGATGGTGGAGGTAAGAGTGCCCTGTGGGAAGGAACTGTCATACTGAAAAAGCAATGTAGGGAGGGGTGCTCTCTGGATCCACTGGCAGCCAGAACCTGCAAGCTTCTCTTAAGACATCCACTTCTGCAACTGGTACTGGGGTCATTTGAGGGTTCTGAATCGCTGTGTGGAGTCCAGTTTGTTCCACAGAAGTTGCAATCTGTAATCGTGACAGATTTCTCTCATCCCTGTGGATTAACTCCATGGAATCCATTCACAGTATTTGAAACTGCTCAGAACTACCACTGACTTGCAATCCCCAGTCCTGCAGAAGAAGCCTCAGGCCTTAATTGAAGATAGTTGAAAAGGCCACATCTGCCAAGAGGGAAGAAAGGCCTGGGACAAAACTGGGGAGCAAATCCAAAAATTCAATTGTACTAGTACGGGAGGAGACAAGTACTTGGGCACCTACCACTTACTGAAGGAATGATTTAGCAGATTTGTTTCACACTATACACTCCTACTTCCAGTTTAAAAAAAAAGTCAGATGGCTTTTCTGTGGGATATTAACCCTTTGAGTTTCCCAGATGTAGAGCTCAAGAAGAATAGGTCTGCAGCAACAATACACAGAAAGGAAAGAATCATAGTCATACAGGAATGCAGAGGCAGAATCTGAAATAGGGATTTTTAATGCTCTATTCTGAGCTGCACTGCAGCCACTTCCCTTCATTCCTGCTATACAGGGAATGTTCATCTTGGTGGAACAAGCTGATGAGGCTGCAGACATGTTTTTCATGCACCATTAGCAACACGAAAGGAAAAGATGGTGGGAAGAAAGTAGAGTTCTAGTCCTTTAAAATTCGGAGTGATAAGGAACATGTCTCCCATCTATCAGTGAAGAAACCGAATGCTCATTTTCTGCTCTACATCCACCTTCTCCAAAACCTGCAATAAAACCCAGACACAGCTGCTTAGGTCACATGTGCATAGCTCTGTTTCAATTAAAATGTCAAATGATATTACAAAGCAAGCAAGAATATGGGGCACCACCAGTTTGGCAGGCCATTCTTTCATCTTGAAGCTGTTAATACTGCGCCCCAGAAGCAAAGTTTTCCTTTTAAACATGAAGAATGCTGCCATGTGAACCAAGTGTAATTAATATGGTAATGTCAGTCTCCACACAGCCCAAAACAGCTAAGAGAAGTGTGGACTGTCATTTGTTAGGAGGTTGCTCACCCTTAACTCACATAACATGTATTAACACTAAGGGTGTGTCTAGACTGCTGCAGTGTTATTTTGAAATTAAATCGAAAGAACGTGGCAGTTTTTTCCAACCACAGTAAACCTCATTTTATAAGGAAGAATGCCTTTTTTCAAAAGTGCTCTTTCAAAAATAGGTGTTCTTGAATGCAAACAGGGCTTTTTTGAAAGAGCATCCTGACTACCTGGGTGCTCTTTCGAAAAAGAGGCTCTCTTTTTCAAAAGAAGTGGTTGCAGTCTAGACGCTCTTTCGAAAGAGGTTTGTAGTCTAGACGTAGCCTTAGAGCAGAACCTGAGTTACAAACACCAGAATTACAAATTGACTGTCATCCACAGTGTATTAAGTCAATGTTCAGCTGTAAGTTTTTGAAATAAGAGCCATAATGTATTCACCATTACCAACAACTGCCATTACTAAGGTGCAAGTAACTGAGGTTCTACAGTATTTCACTACTGGACACGGTTTAAGGGCTTGTCTACATCAGGAATTTGACTGTCAGATACAGAAAAAAAATGATTCTGCTAGTAGAATTCTCCTGTGTGACTATTTAAGACTATGGAGTAAATATTCTGCTATAACAATGCCAATTTCCCCATGAAAGCAAGCTTCAAGGAAGGAAATATTTTCTGATCTGTGACTGGAAACATTCTGGGAACTAGTGGATGTTGGATTTTTCTCCTAGTTTGACTCTTGGCAAAGGCCATTTCACTCCCCCACAAAGAGGTTTCCCTTGTGGCAGGCATCTTGCCTGCAAATCTACTTGAGTGAAAGTGCAAAACAGTTCTAGCTACATAACCTAAGAAAAAGTTAGCCTATGTGGCTCTTGTGATGAGTGGTTATGCACTGGCAGCACAGCCCCAAAATTAAACCCTGTCCTTCAAGAGGCTATGATCTTATTCCCTCTGTTAGGGCACAGAGGAAATCAAGACATACTAAGGACTGCTACTCTAAATGTAAAAGTGAAGGCTAGTATTTTTTTGGCTCATTTCCAGCTGTTCATTGACTGCTCAGTGATTAACTTTCAATCACTTCCTCTTATTCAGAAGGTTAATTCCCAACCTTGACAAACTCTGTGAAGGAGATGGCACTGTCTCCATCCTGATCAGCCTCCTGGATTGTCCTGTCAGCAATACTCCCAAGCTGCTCATCTGAAATGTTTACACCAACCATCATTCGTAATACCTGCAAGATACAGAAAGCCCAGAAAGACTGAACGTTACTATAGAAATAACCTTCAAGACAAGAATGGTACAGGAACAGGATCGTTCTGAAAACCTTGTACAGAGTTTATCCATAGTACTTGGAACAAGGATACCATTCAAGTAGCTACCCTATGTAGATAGGGCACAAGATGACCTCTCTCACCATCTAGAAAAAATGGTTACTTACCTTCGTAACTGTTTGAGATGTGTTGCTCATGTCCATTCTGTGTAGCTGTGTGTGCACTGCATGCATGCGTCAAGTTTTTTCCCTTAGCAATACCTGTTGGGCAAGCAGGGAAGCCCCCTGGAGTGGCATCAGTATATCAGCGAATATATACCCCTGCTAGCCCTCCACCTCCTCGATTCCTTCTTACCGGACTACTCCAAAGAAGGGGAGGCAGGCAGAATTTGGAATGGACATGAGCAACACATCTTGAAGAACAGTTATGAAGATAAGTAACTTTTTTCTTCAAGTGTTTGCTCATGTCCATTCCATGTAGGTGACTCCAAAGCAGAAACCCAAGGAGGCAGGGTTGGAGTTCTAACCATCAACTGATCATAGGACAGCCCTCCCCAGGGCTGCATCCTCCCTCGCCTGATGGCCCAACACATTGATTAGCAAAAACATGGACCGAAGACCAAGTGGTAAACCTGCAGATGTCCAGGATAGGGACCTGGGCCACAAATGCTGTAGCGGAGGCCTGGGCCCTAGTGGAGTGGGCCATGAGGGGAGGGGCTGACACCCCAGCCAACCCATAGCACTCCTTGATACTGGATGTAATCCACGAAGAGATCCTCTATAGAGACTGGCTGCCCTTTCAGCCTCACTGCAATTGCTACAAAGAGCTGTGGGGACTTACAAAAAGGCTCTGTTCTTTCCAAATAAAAAGCTGAAGCCCTCCTAACATCTAAAGTGCGTAATGCCTGTTCCTTATCCGAAGCTTGGGGTAAAAAACTGGGAGAAAAATATCTTGAGACGCATGAAAGTCAGACACCACTTTCAGAATGAAGGCAGGTTTGGAGGGGGGGGGGGGGGGGCGTAATATGACCTTATCTTTAAAGAAAACCATACAGGGTGTCCAAGGTGAGGGCTCTCAGTTCGGACATGTGCCTGGCTGACGTGATAGTCACCATGACAGACACCTTCCAAGAAAGGTGCAGCAGCGAGCATGTCACCAGCGGCTCGAAGCAAGGCCCCATGTGTTTGGCCAGGACCAGTCTGAGATCCCACTAAGGAACAGGCTGACAGACATGCAGATAAAGTCCGTCCAGCCCTTTCAGAAACCAGTGTACCATGGGATCCACAAAGAGGGTCTTGCCCCAGGAGCCCAAGTGGAAAGCACAGATAGCTTCCAGGTATACCCTGAGAAGGAGGTATATAATCTAAGATCCAGGAAGTAGACCAGGACCAGCAAGATCTGGGCATCCATGGGTGATACCACCTGATGGGCAGCCCACAGAGAAGCACTTTCACTTGGCCAGGTAAGTGATCGTAGTGGAAGATTTCCTACTCCCAAACAAGACCTCTTGCACATGCTCCGAGCACTGCAACTCTGCCGCTGTTAGCCATGGAACTTCCATACCATTAGGTGCAGAGATCACAGGTTTGGATGGCAAACCCTGACGAAGTCCTGCATGATGAGGTTTTGGTCCAACGAGAGGGTGATCGGTCTCTTGTAGGACAGGCTCAGGAGACATGAACCAGTGTTGCCTAGGCCATGCCAGCGTGATGAGGATCAGGGATGACCTCAACTCCTGAATCCGCACAAGCACCATGTGAACCAGCAGGAAAGGTGGGAATGCATAAAGTAAACCCTCAGGCCAGGGAGTAATGACTGTCTCCCAGGGAGCCCCAGCCCAGCCCCATGAGGGAGCAGAACGTTCGGCACTTTCCATACTTCCCAGTGGCAAACAATTCCAGAAGGGGAACCTCCACCTGTGGAAAATTTGGAGAGCCACGTCCCCTCAGAGACCACTCATGGCTGGAAAAGGACCCGCTCAGCCAATCTGCCAGAGTGTTCTGGGACTCCAGGAGATAAAGAGAAAACCAGGTCAATATCCGCCCCAATGCATAGCTTCCAGAGCTGAAGGGCTTCCTGACATAGGGAAGGAGAGTGGGCCCCATCCTGCCTGTTGATATTGTCAGAAGAATAAGGACAGTTTTCTGAGCCAATGGAGAAAGGCCACACAGGAGACAGGAACTGCCCATAGCTCCCTGACATTGATATGCAGGGAGAGGTTGTCCCTTGACCACATACCTTGGGTTTGCATGTTTTCAAGGTGAGCCCCCCAACCTGTGTCAGATGCATCTGTCACTAACCAGAGGGTTGGTAGTGGTCTGGAGAATGGCATTCCGGCACAGACCATTTCCTCCTGGGTCCACCAGTCCAGAGAGCACAGGACATCAGGTGGGACTATCACCACTGTCTCAAGAATGCAGGGATGGGTTGTGAACCCATGCAAACCACATCTGTTGTGGGTGGGTGGGTGGGTGTGAAGCCTGGCCTGTTGAATGACATAGGTGCATGCGCCTCCTGGGGTTGATGGCTACATGCAAGACCTGGCAGCGGTCATCAAGAATGCCTGCATGCTCTGGCCAGCCACTTTGATCACCAGGAAACAGGATCTGAGAAGGGAAGCTAGTCCTAGTGGGTACCCACAAACTATAACCCAGGTGGCAACCATCATCAATTTGGCCACATTAAGGAGCAGCCCCAGCTCTTGAAAAAGACCCTGCACTAGAGTGAAGTGGGCTAACAATCTGAAAAAGCCTTGAAGGAGCCAGTTGTCCAGGAAAGGGAACATCTGGACACCCTGCTTTTTCAGTGTGGTGGCCACAATAGCCATGTACTTTGTGAATACTTGAGGGGTTGTAGAAAGGCCAAAAGGAAGGGCAATAAACCAATTGTGGTCCTGGCCCACCGTAAAGCAGAAGAACTGCTTGTGGTGTGGAGCAATAGAAATGTGGAAGTAGGTATCTTTTAGATTGAGGGACTCCAGGACTTTGGGAGCAGATGATCGACTCCCAAGTCACCATCTTGAATTTGGCTTTGGTGATGAAGGCATTGAGTTCCCTGAAGTCCAGAATGTGCAGAAAAACTCCCTTGGTATACTGGGAATAGAAATCCCTGCCCAGGAACCCTTTAGCCACCCCTAGGGTTAAGAGCTCCTGGACCTCCTCCTGGAGGAGATACTCATGAAAGGAGTCCCTAAAGAGGAACGGGCAGAGATTTGGAGGGGAGGAGGATGGGGGGGGGGGGTGTCAAAGGAAGAGGATAGTGGCTCAAGAAACCACCCCACCCTGTCTTCTTCCACCCAGGCTCCAAACTCAGGCCAAGAGTCCCTAGGGAACAGCTCGGCAAACTTGCCCATATTTACCCAAGTCTTATGTGTAGTGACTCAGCAGAACCTACTGGTTCGCCATGCGAAGTTGAAGACCCCCAGACTCATAGGCCTTTCTGCCCCAGAGGTCCATTTTCTTGGCATCCCTGTTCTTAGGAAGGGTGCCTGGCTGGCCCTGCCTCTCATTCTGGTTCACTGTCTGAACAGCCAAGGACCCCAGAGGTGGATGGGAAAAGACATGTTTGTTCCCCTCTTACAGCATGAAGTAGCTCCGCTCGACTATCTGTTGGAGGGATAGAGGCCGGGGTCTACCAGAGCGTCACTGGTTTTGGTCAGTCTTAATAGGCAAGGCCATTCTGGTAGAAGTGTAAGCCTGCAGGAGGTTGACCGTAGGGTCCGAATCATCTGACACCCTCTCCACCTGGACTTCCAAACTCTGAGCCAGGTAGCAAGGTAGTTCCTGATGGGACCTGGAATCCATGGATGGCACGGAAAGGGAGAGAGCCACCAAGCACCTCATCCAGTGAGGAGGACAAGGACCCTTGTATGTCCACCCCCTCCAGATTGTGAGTTTGCAAGGGGGCCTGTGAGGCCACAGAAGCAGGTTGGGTGGTGAAGGGCCCCCTCCCGGGTGATGTTCTGGAGAAGCCTGGCCTGGGGGAAGGGACTGGCTTCACATAAGGGAGTGAGTCAGTGGGGTTACTGGGGGGGGGGGGAGGAGGAGATGCCCTCGGCCCAAGACGACCGATTCTAGCCTTCACACTGGCTTTGGTGGTAGGCCCAGGGGGTTCAAAAAGGTTACTGAGCTAGGGCCTGCACTTGAAGTGGCCAGGGCTGCTGGCACCTGGGCTGGCTGAGGCCATTGCTGCTGCATTGAGGTGCTGTGGTGCTACAAATGATGGCTGGAGTAGGACCAATGCTTGGATTGAGACCTGGACCCCAGGGATGACCAGACCAATTCTGTCTGAGTACTCTAAGGTCGACCACGGCAGTGCAGTGGAAATAGTGGCCAGCGACCTCCCAGTCAGTGTACTGGGTCATCAACTCAGGTTTCCCTGGTGCCAAGAAGGAGATGGAGGCATGGCCAGTGGCAGGGATGGCAGTCATGGGACCCCATGTTGTGGTCGGTGCCGCCTCAGGCCCGCGTCGGTACTGACACCAGTGCTGGTGCCAGTGCACAGGATGGGGCAGAGGCTATGGCCAGTGCCAAGGCTGGAGGCAGAGCCACACCTAGAACTGGGGTCATGGCTACCAGCACCAGGGCAGGGTGGTGGAGCCCTCTTGCTTTCAGGGCCAAGATGCTAGGTGCTGAAGCTGCGGGGTGCTGCTACCTGGATCCTTTGACCAGGTACGGTGCCAAGGTCAGGGATGAGGTCTGCTCAATCAAGTCTCTTGCTGCCTCAAAGGTATCCAGAGTGGAGGGCTCTGGGAAGATTTATGCCAGGCTGGCATCTCTGCGTGGACTAGAGTGGTGCCCTTCTGAGGAGACCGAAGGGGGATATGATAGAGGTATATAAAATCATGAGTGGTGAGGAGAGGGCCAATAAAGAAAAGTTATTTATTAGTTCCCTAAATAGAAGAACTAGGGGACACCAAATGAAATTAATGGGGAGCAGGTTTAAAACTAATAAAAGAAAGTTCTTCACACAGCGTGTCGTCAACCTGTGGAACTCCTTGCCAGAGGAGGCTGTGAAGGCTAGGACTATAATAGAGTTTAAAGAGAAGCTAGATAATTTCATGGCAGTTAGGTCCATAAAAGGCTATTAGCCAGGGGATAAAATGGTGTCCTTGGCCTCTGTCTGTCAGAGGCTGGAGAGAGATGGCAGGAGACAAATTGCTTGATCATTGTCTTCAGTCCACCCTCTCTGGGGCACCTGGTGCTGGCCACTGTCAGCAGACAGGATACTGGGCTGGAAGGACCTTTGGTCTGACCCAGTACGGCTGTTCTTAGGATCTCCATGGTTTGGCTGCCATGCCGTAGTGTGCCCTCAAGTGGGGCATGCGGAACGGAGGCACAAGCCTTGAGGGAGACCTGTCTCTGCTAGGTCTCTTCTTCTGGGGCCCCGGGGACTGCGTACCACCATGGTACCAGTCGCGAGGGGCTGGGTGCCTATCGCACCAAAGCCGGTGCACTCTGGGTTGCCAGTGTCAGATTAGACATCAGTGCCGGGCCTAAGGCCACCTCCATCAGAATAATCTTCAAGTGAGACTCCCTTTCACGCTTGGTACATGACTTAAAGGCCTTGCAGATCTTACAGGCCTTGGACAAGTGGGCCTCTCCGAGGCACTTAAAGCAGGGTGAATGAGGGCCCCACAGGGCATAGGCTTCTGGAACTTCTTGCAGGGCTTGAAGCCTTGGGGCCCAGGCATACCCCACCAGATGCACCAGACACGCAAAGCAAGCCCCTGCACCTGGGTGCTTAAGTGTTGCATTTAGTGTTAACAGCTACTAAAAACCTAAATGAGAACAACTAAACTAAACTTTAACTACTAAAACAATGAGAAGAACTGCTAAAAGGCACTTGCAGAGCAAGGAGGCAAAGGCACATTCCAACTACCCTCAGGAGTGGTAAGAAGGAACCGAGGGGGTGGAGAGCCAGCAGGGGTATATATTAGCTGATATACTGGTGCCATTCCAGGGGGCTCCCCGCTGGCCCAATGGGTATTGCTAAGGGAAAAAACTTCTGCCCATGTGTGCACACAGCACTTGCACACCTACATGGAATGGACAGGAGCAATCACTTGAAGAAATGCTTTCTATTGGCAAGACTTCCAGTTCCTCTTGTACACCAAACCTATTGACGAAAACTGCCTCCACACAAATAAAGGTTATCCAAGGATTTGTTTGTGCCCACTGAACAAAAATGCAAGCTTCTTTCTAGTTCCTAAAAAGGGGAATTCAAAAGAGCTCCTACATAGTGAGTGCATGGGATTCTCAAATTGTTTTTAATCTGGTAGTTGTCAATTCTTAATTTGACATTTCCCTGTTTAGGCCTGTATTGATGCTTTGAAGCCTTGCAAGTTGCAAATATGCAATCAAAACTGGACTAGTCAACTCTTCTCCTTCCTGCTAGTTTGTAAGGGCTTTTCTGTGCTGCAAACAGAAGCGAGCAGTTTTGATCAAATAAGCTCCTTGCCCAATAGTGTAAACTACAAATTACTACTTTGCAGGATTAGTAGAACCCAGTTTCTTCCTACTCAAATCTAGCCAGATACGCACATCCATGCCATTACACGAAATATTTCTTGTTGCTTCTCTATCTAGGAGGAAGGCAATGAAAGCCTTATCCCAATAGGAAAAAATGGTTAGATAAACTAATCCACCTTTAGAACCAGACCCATATCTAGTTTTGTTGTCCCCAGTATAAAAAAAATGAAGTATGGTGTTTTTTTGTAGTGGTAGATTACATTTGTCGATTTCTTTGTTCCAATGAAAGAATAGTCAACCATAAATCAAAGATGTGGAAAAGTCAACCTAATACTCTGTTGACGTTTCTGATCGAGTACGAAGTATACACTCTTAATGGAAGTTGAAAGAAAAAAAGCCCTCATCTTTTTTTGATGCTATAAGCAGGCACAGTCCAGTCAGCCATACATTTTTGAATGGCCTGTAAAACTGGTCTAACCAGTTGCTTGCAGATGCATCAACAATTAAGTCAAAGGCTGCCATTGGCCATCTCCCATATTCTGAACCTGTTTTAGGTCAATTGAAGGTTTTTAACAATTAAAGTCACAAGCTAGGTCACATGAAGACCAACGGACTCATTTTAAAACCCACCCTAGATCAGTGCTTTTTACCTGAAGTAGCTCATCTCGGGAGATCTTGTCATCTTTATCCAGGTCATATAGTCGAAAAGCAACTAGAGGGAAAGTGAGAATAAGTCAGATGAATTCAAGTACTATTTCTTCATCTCTCACCCACATACAGAAACTAATTTTAGGCAGTCAAATACAGTGGTCTCAAAGCTGGCAGCAATGTAGTGTTGGGTCATTTTGTATTGACTATTGATGTAAATATTAGACTAAACCATTTATATTGTTCTGTTAAAATGTTTTGATTGCTCATAATTAACCTCGTAATTAAATACTAAAATATCATTTAGGCTTTTTCTATATTTTCAAATATATTGATTTCAATTACAGCACAGAATACAAAGTGTGTCATGTTCGCTTGTTTTTACAGTGAAAATTTTTATAGTAAAAAAACTTTCAAGTTCTCCCAATACAAGTACTGTAGTAAAATATCATGATGATTGTACTTAATGTAGAATTATGTACAAAAATGCACTCAAAAGTAAAAATGAAAAACTTTAGCGCCTACAAGTTCACTCAGTCCTGCTTCTTGTTCAACCAGTTGCTCCAAAATAAGTTTTAGATTTGCAGGAGATGTTGCCCGCTTCTTATTTAAGAGGTCACCTTTAAGAGGTCACCTGAAAGAGTAAGTAGGCATTTGTATGACTGTTGTAGCTGGCATCAATATATTTACATGCCTAGGGCTTGACAAATAATAATACAATCTACTCGCCTGTGGCGAGTAGATTGTAACCAGAAGAGCCAGGTTCTGGCAATCTGCGTATGCCCTTACATGCTAGATACTCTAATGATTCATATGTCCCTCTTCAAGCTTTAACCACCATTCCAGAGGACCTATATCCATGCTGATGACTGGTTTTGCTCAAAAATCGAAAGCAGTGTGGTCCAACACATGTTCATTTTCATCATGAGTCAGATGCCGCCAGCAGAAGGTGGATTTTTTTTTGGTGACTCAGATTCTCTGCTTCTCACATCGAAGTGTTGCTCTTTTAAGGCTTCTGAAAGCATGCGCCAGACCTCATCCCCCTCAGATTTTAGGAGACCCTTCAAAATGTTAAGCCTTGAGTTGAGTGTAGCTATTTTAGAAATTTCAGTGGTACCTTCTTTGCATTTTGTAAAATCTGCAGCGAAGAGGTTCTTAAAAGGAAGAATACATGCTGGGTCATCATCCATGAAATATATGACAGACTGTGGGTAAAACAGCAGGAGACAGAAAACTCTCCCAAAAGGAATTCAGTTAGTTTAAAACAAATTAAATGTATCAGCTTAGAAGCATGTCTCTTGGAATGGTGGCCAAAGCATGAAGGGGCATACAAGAAAATCAACATCTGTAAATTGCACTTTCATAAAGATTGCACTACAGGTAGGGAGATTGACAAGATATTATTTTCTCACTTTTACAGTGAAAATATTGCAATAAAATTATAAAAAAGTGAGCAACATACTTTTATTCTGTTTTGTAATTGAAATCCATGTTCAAAAATGTATAAAGCCCCTATCCAAAAATATTCAATAAATTTCAATTGGTACTCTGATTAAAGCTGCTATTAATTGCAACTAATTTTCTCATCACAATTGAGTTAATCATGTAGATTAACTGCAATTAATCAACATCTAACAATTATATAATTCAGAGTTCTGCATAGCACAAGTCTATTCCTGTAATTTACTAGTATCTTGATATTCATCATTCTCGTCAGAGGATTGCACATTGTCCAGAGACACCCACTCCGAAATTGCCTTTCAAGATCAAACCAGTAGTCCATCTAGTTGAGTACCCAGTGTGACAGTGCTCAGTCCTGGATTTACAGAAAGACAAAAAGCTCTGTAATGGACAATTCTATAAACAGGCTGCTTCCAGAGGAAATTTCTTTCTAACCCTAAAACATGAGTGTTTAGCAATCCCTTCTACATTTAATTAATTTAATCTTCTGTGAACTGTCACTTCTGACTAGCCTACACTTTGCCTGAAGTATATGGCCAAATCAGGGCCTAGAATGCTGATCAGAAGACTGCTGTAGATTTAGTACACAAGAATAATCCACTTCCCACTCTGACCTCATGCTTCAAGCAGAGTAAGGATCAATCATAAGGGGGACAATGGGATAGAGGTGTGAAGTGAGCAGCTATACTATATCACATGAAGGACTTCAGAAATGACAAGTGGTTTGAGGATGGGAATGGGAAGGCCCATTCATGGCTGGAACACTATTTCCAGAGAGCATCTCAGGTCTGCTCTGACACTACAGGACGCTTTAGAGACACATTTAGGAAAGTTTAAATTAGCCCAGCATAACCAAGTCTCCAGAAACAAAAGACAGAACTATGTAGCACTTTAAAGGCTAACAAGATGGTTTATTAGGTGATGAGCTTTCATGGGCCAGACCCGCTTCCTCAGATCAAATTGTGGAAGAAAATTGGCACAATCATATATACCAAAGTGATACAATCAAAAAAAATGAATGCATGTGAAACTGACAAATCAAATTTTAGAACAGAGTGGGGGTGAGGAGGGAATGTTAGTGTCTGTGAGGTAATGACATTAGGGGGTGATAATTGGGGAAGCTATCTTTGTAATGGGTGAGATAGAGTCTTTGGTTAGACCCATACATAAAGTGTCAAATTTAAGCATGAATGACAATTCTGAAGCTTCTCATTGAAGTCTGGAGTTAGTCTCTTTGAAGCAATATGCATATTTTAAGGTCATTTAGGGAATGGTCAGTCTGGCTGAAATGGCAAGCAACAGCTTTCTCTGAGAGTCTTGTGTCTGTTTTGTGTGCATTGATTCTTTGGTGAAGTGTTGGGGACGTTTGTCCAATGTACATAGCAGACGGACACTTTAGGCACATCATGCCATAAATTATATTTCTGGATGAACAGGAATATGTGTTCTTGATCTTGTAATAGGCATGGTTAGGTCCAATAATGGTGTTAGAGTAAATGTGGACAAAGCTGGCACCAGCATTTGTTGCAAGGGAAAGTTCCAGGGTTGGTATTAGTGTGGTATGTCCTGTAGTTGTAGGTAAGAATCATCCTGAGGTTAGGTGGTTGTCTATAGGAGACTATGGGTCTGTCTTCCAGAGCGCCTTTGAGGGTAGTATCCTGTTCCAGTATAGGTTGTAGTTTACTGATAATGAGTTGAGCAGGTTTAAGTTGGGGGCTATAAGTGATGACAAGTGATGTTCTATTGTTGGTTTTCCTGGGTCTGTCTTGAAGTAGATGGTTCCTGGGTATTTGTCTGGCTCTTTCAATTTGCTTTTTTATTTCTCCGGGTGGGTAGTTGAGGCTTATAAATGCTGGGTAGAGATCCTGAAGTTTCTGGTCTGTCAGGGATTAGAGCAGGTGCGATTGTATCTAAGGGCTAGGCTATAGATGATGGATTGTATGGTGTGCCCTGGATGGGAGCTGGAGGCATGTAGGTAACTTCATCCAGAAATATAATTTATGGCATGATGTGCCTAAAGTGTCCGTCTGCTATGTACATTGGACAAATGTCCCTAACACTTCGCCAAAGAATCAATGCACACAAAACAGACATAAGACTCTTTCAGCCAGACTGACCATTCCCTCAATGACCTTAAAACATGCATATTGCTTCAAAGAGACTAACTCCAGACTTCAAAGAGAAGCTTCAGAATTGTCATTCATGCTTAAATTTGACACTATTTATGGGTCTAAACAAAGACACTAATGATCTCACCCATTACAAAGATTGCTTCCCCAATTATCACCCCTATGTCATTACCTCACAGACACTAACCTGCCCTCTTCACCCCCACTCTGTTCTAAAATTTGATTTGTCAATTTCACATGCATTCATTTTTTTGATTGTATCACTTTGGTATATATGGTTGTGCCAATTTTTTTTTCCCCCACATATTGATTTAAGGAAGCAGGTCTGGCCCACGAAAGCTCATCACCTAATAAACCATCTTGTTAGTCTTTAAAGTGCTACATAGTTCTGTCTTTTGTTTCAGCGTGACCAGACTAACAGCTGCATCTCTATCACAAGTCCCCAGAGTGAGCTGAAATTCCCATGGCTCCTTTCACTGAGCTTCAACATATCCCACTAACTTCTGAAATGCCTACTGCAGCATCTGCTCCAACCTACTACTTACGGGTCTTGGTTTGTGTTTAAAATTAAGTACAGGCAGTACCTGGGTTACATCAGTCCGACTTAAGTCGGACCCCTAGTTACGAACAGGGGGGGTGCAGCTAATGTGGGGTGCCTCCCCCACTGTCGCTGCCTCTGGCAGCACGGGGGGGCCCCCCCCTCCAGCAGACCAGGGAGACACAGAGCGGCTTTTCTCGCTGCGGAGGACACGGGCGGCAGAACTGCAGCGCGTCTTGGCAGTCCCGCCGCCCATGTCCTCCGCGGCAAGAAAAGCCGCTTCGTGTCTCCCTGGGCTGCCGGGTTGGTCCCCGCAGCGCAGAGGTGCAGCACTGTGGGGACCTACCCGGCAGCACCCCAGCTGCTCTGTCCCAGGCGTCCAGTTTCAGCCGCTGTTAAAACTGATCAGCGGCTGATTCCAGGAAGCCCCGGGCAGAGCAGCTCTGCCTCGGGCTTCCTGTAGTCAGCCGCTGGTCAGTTTCAGCAGCAGCTAACTTGGGAACACCTGGGGCAGAGCAGCTCGGGTGCTGCCGGGTTGGCCCTGCCGCGCCAGGGGTCGGCGCTACCAGACCAACCCAGCAGCACTCCAGCTGCTCTGCCCCAGGCATGTCCAATTCAGCTGCTGCTGGTCAATTTCAACAGCAGCTGAATTTGGATGCCAGTTCCGACTTACATACAAATTCAACTTAAGAACAAACCTACGGTCCCTATCTTGTACGTAACCCGGGGACTGCCTGTATGTCAACTCAAAGGCTACGTCTACACTGGCACCCTTTTCCGGAAATGCTTAAAATGGAACAGTTTTCCGTTATAAGTACTTCCAGAAAAAGCGCGTCTACATTGGCCATGGATACTTTTCCGGAAAAGTATCCATGGCCAATGTAGACGTGCTTTTCCGCAAGAAGCCCCGATCGTCATTTTCGTGATTGGGGCTTTTTTGCGGAAAAGACTACTGTGCTGTCTACACTGGCCCTTTTCCAGAACAGTTTTTCCGGAAAAGGACTTTTGCCCAAACAGGAGCAGCATAGTTTTTCCGGAAAAACACTGACAATTTTACAGTAGATAGTCAGTGCTTTTCCGGAAATTCAAGGGGCCAGTGTAGACAGCTGGCAAGTTATTTCGGAAAAGCGGCTGCTTTTCCAGAATAAGTGGCCAGTGTAGACACAGCCAAACAGTATCTGTGAATAGGGACACTTAGAAAAATCTGTGTGTGGAAGACTAAAGAGGAGATCAAGAAATGGAACAGCAGAGTGTGAAGTTCCTTACAGTGCAGCTTGTTACTCCGGCTGTTGAGTGGTTCTGGTCCATTCTGGTCTTTGCTCTTTTCATTATCTTCAATGGGTCGGAAGTGGGCCAAAGTCCTCATGAATCCACGGAAATTCACTTGGTCCTCTCTGCATAATATTACAAGGTTAGTTGTCTAAAATTTAGCATAATACATGTTGTCTATCGCAGTTGTAAACACAAGTTTATGACCAAACAAGTCTCAATGACATTTCTGTAGAGGAAGGTTGAGTTCTTTAGTGTTTTATTTACAACCATCCAGCAACCCTTAACCCCGCTGGTCTCCTTCAATAGTGAGACCACAAGGAATTTCCTTGTAGTTTTCCCATGAATGGCAAATGTTTTTAAGGTTGGCAGCAGAATTATTAGTAGACATGTAATGTAGAGAGGACATGTGGTCTGGAATAGTGAAAAGAATTAAGATTTAAGGTGATAGAGAAGCCAGTTACTCATACCCATTTTATAAAATTAGGTATGCTCCCCCCAAAAGTGATGTAGGGAGTTTAAGGTTTCTAAAACATTTTGAAAATTCTTTGATGAAGCACAAAATGGTAACCAAGTTCAGAAATGAACACTAAGACCTGTGGAACCAGAGTCTGAAAAATCAGACACTGGTTCTTTGAAAATAACTAGCTTTGGGTGTCAAATTTGACACCTTAAAAAGGCTAAATTCATGAAGTAAGAGCTCACCTTCTCAAAATCTTGTCCCCTTTAAGGTCCCTTAAGATGGCAAGCTCAGAAGTTCAGGAACCCAAAAATATTTGACGTCTTGGCCACAGCCTTTTACAGCATAGGAAACCACACTACCTATGAACCACCTCTTCTCAGGTCTTTTTTTATCCAGCAAAAGGGGAAGAAAGTCATAAGTCTGGCTTGCTTTTCCATTACTGGATCAATGTTGATGGACTGGAGAACAGTGGAGACCAGATAATTTGGACCAAAACAGGCATCCCAGGTGCATAAGTCAGTTTGGTTGGAGAAAGATAGAACACAGAAGGATGCAAAGGTGCCTTGAACAAAGTGAAGAGGGTAAAGCGACAGATGAAATGCAGTTTATGCCAGACGTTACTGAACTGGATGCTGAGAATCCAATGAAGCAACCACAACCTGTGCAGAATGTAGTAAGAGTGACAGGCAAGAAAGATTTTTCAGATTTTTGGACTGATCAGCTGGGTGTGGGTGGGGAAGGAGCACATCCATGAGCCAAAAGAAAATTATAAAAGTCAAGGTAAAAAGTCAGAGGGTGTGGACATGCATCTTGGCATTGGCAACAGGAACAGATAATTTTAGAGTTGTGAAACAGTTTGAGGGGAAGAAAAAGAATAGTCTTGTTTTAGTGATATTTAGAGTTTTAGCTGGTGGTAGGGAATCCAAGATGTCTGATGGAAGCTTCGGGAATAAGTACTGAGGTGGCAGCAGAAAACATCTAGCATGTTGACCTTATCTACTGAAAGAAGGCCAAGGACAACCACCTACAGATAGGGAAAGAGGAGAAGCTCCCAAAAAAGATTCTGAAGAATGCAGAGTAAGGCAGTTTATACTTGAATGTCACCTTTCATTGAAATTTATGATCCTAGGAGGAGGTAAAGTGGTTTAAACAAAGGGCAAAGGTGGAGAACCAGACAATTAGGAAGTAGAGCTGATTGATCAGAATCGTAGAAGATTAGGTTTGGAAGAGACCGCAGGAGATCATTTAGTTCAAGCCCCCTGCTCAAAGCAGGGCCAACACCGACTAAATCAGGGTTTTGTCAAGCCTTGCTTTAAAAACCTTCAAGGATGGAGATTTCACTACTTCCCTAGGCAACCCATTCCAGTGCTTCACCACCCTCCAAGTGAATTGTTTCCTAATATCCAAACTCCCCCACTGCAACTGGAGACCATGGCTTCTTGTTCTGTTGTCTGCCGCCACTGACAAGCTGGCTCCCATCCTCTTTGGAATCCCTCTTCAGATAATTAGAGGCTGCTAACAAATCCCCTCCCCTCATTCTTCTCATCTGAAGACTGAATAGCCCAGTTCCTTCAGCCTCTGCTGATAAGAGATTGTACTATTAGAAGAGAGTTTGTAGCTGATAAGTCTGGCTTCTGAACTCAGGATTGTCATCATTTTGGTCCCAGGAAATGACAGTAAGAGGTAATAGCTTTCATTCTGTTGGTGACACGCTTTCAAACTTACATTTGGTAGACTTAAAAAATTCTGTGTATCAATCATAACATGAAAAATTCTTTCAGTATCTAACATTTCAAGTCTCCTGGACTTGCCTGCTGTCATGTTACTGAATGTTTCTGTTGAATGGCAACCAGAACTGAGTACTGATTAAAGATAACACTCTGGCAAGACAGGCAAGGGAAACAGTAGAAAAAAGGTTAAGTTCAAAGGTCTCAAAGCAAATACATGACTAGACTGAAGTCAGAATCCAAGTATCCAATTCGTATTTCCATGCTTTAGTCAAACATATCCTGATTAGGACTTTACAATGTTGGTCACAAAAAAGTTGCAGATCATTTGGAAATGCTCTCAACAGAACTTACCCCTCTGGGAAAAAGGCATTGATAATCCGATCTCCCAGAGGGTTGATGGCAAGCTCTGGAATTCGCTGAAAGTCTTCACGGCTAAGGGAAACAAGAATATCAGAGTGTTAATAAATTTAGCTGTGGTGAAAGTTGCATCAAGACTGAATAAAGTCTAATGAGATGCTCTACGATACAACATACCCATTTGAGTTTTACTTCTTCAGCAAAGTACTTTGCTTGCTTTCCAACCATAATCATGCAATAGCTGTTAAAAGTTTATTATGGCACAAGATAAGGAGAGTCCTGCAGAGCCTGTATTACATTTCATGCATATAATTGTACTCATTTATCAAGTTAATGCTATTTCTCAGTTTCAGCAAATACCTCTGTGTAAGCAAATCTGCCAGACTTTAGTTATTCCTCTAGAATGATTTGGGCAAGGTGGGAACTACTGTATAAGAAAGCTACACAACGAAGGGAAAGTAACAACTAAAGTAAATTGTGTTTAGCAACAATCACTTGAGCTGAAAAACTTTAGATTAGTCCACTTGGAGCAATGCATCTCAGCCCTGAGATCCCCAAAAGCTATCAATTTTCATGTTTTAAATTTTAATTTCTCTATATGGACTCTGTTGTATGGGCAAGATCTTTCCATAATATAGAAGTTAAGTCAAGCTTGTTTCTGTATCAATCAGGATATTTTCCTACTTAAGAGTAGCCATTTTCTATAGGGGGCCATAAAACAAAAACCATGTGCAGCTTAAAAACTAAACTGGTAGACAAAGTTACATTATTATAAAAGAGTGTTTGTACTTATAGCTTAATCAAATTAAGAACGCAAAACAATAAGACACCTTTTTAGTTATATTGCTGCCTAACCAAAAGTGCCCCTAGTGGAACTGTCAGTAATTGATACAAGATTCCATATTCATGCCTGTAGCTAGAAAGATGAGTGTTGAAGCCAATATGGACTAAAATGCCATAATTTCAACCTCTCTTGTTGGTTGCACAATTTGTTAATTTGTGCCAGATAAGCATGTTAAGCAGTTATTCGCTAATTGTGTATCGACTAATTGATACCATTATCGACTACATGATTAGTCCATAACAGCTGCACTGCAGAGCTGCAGTGAAGGGGTAGCTCCTGGAGCCAGCTAGAGCGAGGACTGAGATGTAGTGAGAGCCAATTGGCACTCTCACTACATTTAAAATGCAGAGCCACAGTGTGAGTGGCTCCAAGAGCTGGCATGAGCTGGGACTGAGCAGTCCCGGCTCACACTGGCTCTGAATCACTGTGGCTCTGCACAGTAAGTGTAATAAGAGCCCAGTGGTTCTAACTACATTTAAAATGCAGAGCCAGAGTGATCCAGAGCCAGCATACACCAGGACTGCTCAGTCCTGGCTGAGGCCGGGACCAGCAGCCGCTATCCATAGGGGGCCTTAGCACCTCGCTGGGACCCTCCACAGACAGTGGCTGCTGCCAGAGTAGCCTCAGTCTGCAGTGGGCAGAGGCTGCTTTGTAGCAGCCTCCCACTATCCCCCACCTCTGCTACCTCTGATAGAGGCAGGCTGCACTGCTGAGATAGTTCTGGGGGGGGGGGGGGGGGGGGGGGGGGGGGAGAGACCAACTTTTGAGATGGCTCCCCCCAGCACCAGCTCCTGTTTCTTCCCCCACCCCCCTTGCTGCATCTCATACAGAGGCAGCAAGGGGAAGGGAGTAGTTAAGTACTCCACTTGACTACTCAGTTACATCCCTAGTGCCAGATTTCTTGAAATACTCACACCCACAATTCCACTTGAAGTCAACTGGAGCTCTGAGCACTCATCCTCTGAAATTTCCATAAAAGGGTTCAAGTTAGATTCCCAAGAACTTCTGCTTTTGAACACCGTCTTAAGCAAATGAAGTGGCATAAAGGTGACAATCAGTTCACGCTTCTCTAAGTGACAAAGCTAGTAACGTAGGATCTTGAACATGATATTGATATACCACTTTACAGAACTTCAAATTAGACAGAAAAACATTGAGAGTAAACTCCATACCCTTACTAATGAGGAACTGCTCCCCACAGTGTTCCCTATTGCTCTTCCACTCTAGTTTTAAAATTTCTCCTGCTGCTGATACTCAGAAGGCCCAGTTGTAGTGTAACTATTGCTAGGATCACAATCTATTATACATTTGAAAGAGTATATCCATTCAAGAACTGCTCCTAAGCTAAGAGCTAGGCCACCAAGTTTAGTATACAGCTTCCTCTTATAACAAAGTAAGATCAGGGTTGGGATGTGCCTAGAATGGGATTGCTTTTCATAAAAGCCACACAGAAAAGAGAATCACCAGACAGGTTAAAGACTGGCTGAGAGCATGCTCCCTCCCCCCTGGGGTCTGGGACTGCCACAGCCCTGAGCCTCTCAACCCGAAGGGCACCCTTTAGGCTGAAGCTCCTCCCAATTCATAAGGGAACATTACTGTCTGTTCCCCTTTGTCAGACAGTGAAGTGCAGTTTGCTGCATTCCTTATTCTGGGAGGCAGGTACAGGGGGCAAATGAACCGGAACCTGTCCCAGATGGGGACATGCACTCCTCCCCTGGCTGTGCCCACTGGAACTACAGTGGCTTCTCACCTGGCCCCCAAGCTGCTGCAGTAATCCTCTCTCCGCAGGGCAGCCTGCATACTGAACTCCTCAGCCCTAGCTCCAACCCAGAGCAATGATTTAAATGAAACATGCACATTTTCATTTTATTTTCCAGAAAACAAAAATTGAGTTAAGGACCCAAGCAACACCAGGTAAATCTTTTAGCTATAGTATATTTGTCATAACATGGTTAACAAAAGCCTTACAGGGAAAATGACCCATTTTTTTTAACTGTCTCCAAAAACCACTACTGCTCTATGCATGTCCATGCCTATGTTATGCTTCAGAAACATGATTAGGACTAATTTCACAAAAATAGCTACACATCTCGTAACCCAACTTCCTCAATATTGTTGCATTTGAAACAGACAAGAGGTACAGCACACATTAGAGATTTAAACAAAGATGCAGTAAAGCATCTACATTGGCATAAGAGTCATTTTAATGCCAGTGCATTGGCTTCAAATCCAATGTGTACAGGCCACTAAAGTAGCTACTCCTGTATCCCATCTAGAATTTTCCATTGACATAACATCTGATTCCCTGCTTGTGAAAGATCAGCTTCACAGAATTTACATTCAACATTTCAGCCTCATTGTGCCTGGTTTATGGCAAGAGCTTAAAAATTAACTACAAGTAACCCCTAGGTTTCAAATCCACTTCTATTTTTGCTCATTAAGGGAACATTATGGGGTAGGTATTTATAATTGGAATAGCTTAACAGCCATAAAAATAACTGAATGCAGAGAAGCAAGTTGTACCTCATTTTATACACCAAGGCTTCTCAGTCATTAGGGACTTACTTCACCTTGCTGAAGCTAGAGCCTACAGAAAATTTGAGGTTCTATTTTTTCCTTGTTCATTCACCATAGCAACGGGCTTCTCCCAATGAGACTTTCCAGGAACACTTTCTACTAAAACCTTTAAGATTGCTTTGCTTATGATCTTTAATTGCAAAGTGATTAACCTGCATAATAAAGAGCATCTGTGACTAGTACTAAGCAAGAGTACTGCTACAAAGAATCAGTAGCTTCTAGATAGTTATGTATTTCCGAGCTATGAGATGTGTCTCTTGGACACGAGAGCCCAACATGGGAGAGACTCCCACCTCATTGCCCTGTCCCAAGTAGTTGCAGGGCCATTTACTAGCCACTCATTCTTTCACCAGCTACTGCTATTCCCTCAAGTCTGACAAGACAATGAGTAGCACTGCACAGAACTGAGGAAAGAACTCAAGAGAATGTGACAAATTGTGGGGTTAGCAAAATGGAAGACTGCTCCCAGAAGTAAGGGAAAGGGAAACAGGAGGAAGAACTGGAGAAATAAAAAGGAGAAAACTGACAAGCAGAGTAAAGCTTCATCTATGCTTGCTTAAAAAAACAAAAGCTGAATTTGGGAGACATTTCCCTGGGTAGACTAATAGGGGATTTCATCTGTTTCTATATTGAATGGCAACACCACCTCAGTATGGGACGGACACAAAAATGCTACTCACCATTACTTTTTAGTCCTAGAAGTTTTGATTTACAGGCAGTCCCCGGGTTACGTACAAGATAGGGACTGTAGGTTTGTTCTTAAGTTGAATCTGTATGTAAGTCGGAACTGGTCCAGATTCAGCCGCTGCTGAAACTGATCAGTTTCAACAGTGGCTGAATCTGGATGCCAGTTCGACTTACATACAGATTCAACTTAAGGACCCCAGGCATCCCCAAGTCAGCTGCTGCTGAAACTGATCAGCGGCTGATTCAGGAAGCCCGGGGCAGGGGCTTCCTGTAGTCAGCCACTGGTCATTTTCAGCAGCTGCTGACTAGGGGACACCTGGGGCAGAGCAGCTGGGGTGCTGCTGGGTTGGTCCAGTGGCACCCAGAGCGGCGCTACGGGACCAACCGGCAGCGCCCCAGCTGCTGTACCACAGGCGTCCGGAGCAAAGCCGCGGAGCACGGGGGTAGCGGGACAGCCCAGACGCGCCGTGGCTATCCTGCTGCCCTCGGGCTCCGTGGCTTTGCTCTGCTTTGCTCCCCGTCCCCCTGGTCTGCAGACCAGGGGGACGGGGAGCAAAGCGGCGGAACACGCGGGCAGCGGGACAGCCCAGACGCGCCGTGGCTATCCTGCTGCCTTCGGGCTCCGCGGCTTTGCTCTGCTCTGCTCCCCGTCCCCCAGGTCTGCAGACCAGGGGGAGGGGGAGCAGAGTAGAGCAGAGCGGCGGAACGCGCGGCCAGCTGACAGCCCAGACGCTTCTGGGCTGTCAGCTGGCCGCGCGTTCCGCCGCCGCTTTGCTTCCTCTCCCTGGTCTGCTCGAGACCAGGGAGAGGAAGTGCCCCGTTCGTAACTGCGGATCCGACGTAAGTCGGATCCGCGTAACTCGGGGACTGCCTGTACTCTGAAGTGACTCAAGATCTGGTTCAAGAGAAATATAGCTGAACTGTTCAGTAATTGTAGCCATAATGTAACAACATTTAACATTCTTATCAGAGGAAAATACCAAAGAAGCCCACCACAGTAGAAAAACTAAATGAACTCTTTGCAGGGGAGGTCACTGCAAAGATTGTGAGGAGATTCCCACATCGGAGCCATTCTTTTAGGTGACAAATCTGAGCAATTATTTGAGATAGAGGCGTTGATTGAAATGGTTTTGGAACGAACTACTATTTAAATTATCAAAGCTACCATGACCAAATAGCATTCATCTAAGAGTTCTGTGGGAACTTTACAATGAAAATTATGGAACTACTAACTGTAGTATGCAATGTATTGTGTAAGTCGGTCTCTGTACAAGTTGACAGACATACAGCTAACACCACCAATTCTTTAAGGCGGCTCCGGAGGAGATTCAATTCAGTAAGCTTAACTTTAGTTTCAGTCAGTTGGCTGGATACTATAGTAAAGAATAAAATTCAGACAGATGAAAATCTGCCAGGAAAGAGTCAACACAGCTTTTGTAAAAGGAAATCATGACACAATATTTTAGAATTCTTTGAAGGCAAACATGGTCCAGTTGATAGAGTACAGGTGCTACACCAAAGGCTCTTAGGCAAAGGAAGAACTCATGGGATAAATTGGAAGGTCCTCTCTTGGATCATTACTTATTAAAAAGGTGGGGAGAAAATGGTCAAATTTTCACAGTGGACCAAGGTAAATAATGGGATACCACAATGATCTCTCTTGGATCATACTCAAATGATTTGGAAAAAGGGGTAAACAGTGAAAAGGCAAAGTATATAAACAATATTTGAATTACTTGAGTTAAATCCAAAGCTGACTGAAGAGTTACAAAAGGAACACATAAAATTGGGTGATAGTGCAGGAAAACAGTAGGTGAAATTCAGTGATAATGGAAAGTAATGCATATTGGAAAAAATCTGAAACTATACATCTGAAGTGGTGAGGTCTAAATTAGCTGTTACCACTAGGAAAGATCTTAGAGTAACTGGATGGTTTTCTGAAAACTGGTTAAGTGCTACAGCAGCTCATCACTCCTGCAAAACCCTCTCCCAACAATTAGAAAACATCAATGCCACTATACAAATCCATGTCACACCCACACCTTGAGTACCCATTGCAGTTTTGGTCAACCCATCTAAAACAAGATCCTTGAATAGAAAAAGGTAACAAAAATAGCTAGGGGTATGGAACAGCTTCCATATACAAGATTAAAACTGGGACAGCTCATTTTAGAAAAGGTAATGAAGATGGACTATGATAGAGGCATACAAAAGCATGAATGGTGTGAAAGTGAACAGGAAATGTTATGTAATCTTTATAATACAAGGACCAAGTGTCACCTAATTAAATTAGTAGCTGGTTTAAAACAAACTTAAGGAAATATTTCTTTGCAGTCAGCTGGAATGTGGCCACAGGATATTGAAGGCCAAAAATCTTTTTTTTTTTAAAGCCAGTTATTCTGCAGAAATTTATAGGTCCACCAATGGCACCTAATGTATTTAGCTATCTCTTCAGATACTCAAGCCTATCAGACTTTGTTTTGGCAACACTTATTGTTTGGTACATCAATAAAGATTAATTTGCATTCAATAGTGGAAGAGGAATTAAACTGATCTTTGTTCATGAAATTCAGTTTCACCAGATGAGTCATTTTAAGATTGGTGGGGAAGGATAGGAGACTTTTTTAGTTATGCTTCCGCAGAAGATTGATCCCTTTCCTCAACCAGTAGAAACTGGAATCTAGAGATTAAGGGGTATAACACCAGATAAGGGGGAAAATACTAGAACAGGAAGTGCATGAATCAATTATCTATGTCCTACAATGTCCTGCTTCTCAGTTTGCTTACAAAAGTTTTAAACACAGCTAGTCGTCAGATGTTAGAATGAAATGGAAAAGACATTGAATCTGTTAGAAGTTATATCTTTCCAGAATAAAAGTTTGTGTTTGGATTTTATCCTGTGACCATTTTTCTTTACTAGGAATGTGAGATAGCTTGTGATTGAATAGTTGTGCTACTGCATGAAAAGTTAGTGTTTACAAAACTACTCAATAGTCCCCACAGGTCGGGCTGGGGCTAGCAGCCAGTGTGCTCCAAGCTCTATTCCGGGGAAGCCCCCTGCCACCCTGCAGTGCTGCCTCTATCAGAGACAGCAGCACGGGGTTGGAGACCAGAGCCAATCCACAAGGGAAAGCAATTTAAAAAACAGTCTTCCCGCACAAACTGGCTCCCACCTGCCACCCTGAGAGGCAGTAGCCCTTGTCCATGGAGGGCCCTTCGTGGCAACCTTCCATGGGTCCTCTTCCCCCACACTGCTGCCTCTATTAGTGCAGGGGAAGGCAGACGACACTACAGAGCCAGTGTTGGGGAGAGCTGGCTTTTTACGTTGCTCCCCTAGCACCAGCTCCTGCTTCTGTAGGAGGCACCAGGGGGAGGGAGGGGAGAAGAGAAGGTCAGGCAGGCAGGTCCAAGGAGCTGGCACGTACAGGAAGCCTGCTTGAAGGCAGGCTCCCCACGCATATAAGCTCCCACCCACCCCCCTCACCCTCTGCTCTGCTCAGAAGCAGCAAGTGGAAGGGGGCAAGTGTATCCAGTAGGGTTACCAGGTGTCTGGTTTTGAACCAGACAGTCCAGTATTTGAGTGCTCTGTTTGGGGAACAAACTGAGAATATACACATGAGAAAATATAAATGTCTGGTATTTCTACATTACATCTTATTTAGAGTTGTGATGTAGTGTCTGGTATTTTTGTTGAAACTATCTGGCAACCCTAGGATCCCGTGCTTGTGGAAAACCGCTTTTTACTCAGCTCTTCACAGGCACTGGCTCCTGCTCTCTCCCCAACCTTTCCTGGGAGGCAGCAATGGGGGCGGGCAAGGAGTGTGATCAAAGAGCACTTCAAGAAATCTTTGCTTGTTTGGGACGTGTTCAAGGCACACAAGATGGATTAGGTGAAATGTGTGGCCAAAAAATTAAAACTACTTTGGCTGTAATATCTGGAGTCTTAACTTCTGTTCTACAACTGCTTGATGTCTGCCTGAACAAACCTTTTAAGGACAGGCTATGCAAGATGTGATCTGACTTGATGTACTTAGGCATGAAGTTGACAAAACATGGGGAATCTTATGAAGCCCGAAATCAATCTGGTTGCCCAGTTGGTCAAGGATGCGAGGGAGTCCATTCCCTTGGAAATGATAGAAAAATAATTTAGGAAATGCAGTATCAGCAATGCACTTGATGGATCAGACAATACCACATTTGCTGATGACACAATGGAAGAAAAGGATCTGAGTCTGACAATGACATTGCCGATGCTTGTGATTACAATGGGGGGGAACTACTATGGCTGAAACTGGAGTTTAATCAATTGTTTTATTAATTGGAGAGGGATTCAAAGTTTGAAGGGTTTTAAGATTCCAAATAAGTGCATTAGAATGATAGGAGATGTTAAAACATGGATGGTAATTTTGAAGGTATGTGAATACTTATTTGTTCCGTTATTACAGCATGTTTTGTGTTAGACTGCATTAAATAAATCTACTAAAATTGACTCCAACTTTTAGAATACAGCACAAGTCCGCAGCATGGTCAGTCCCCAGCCCAACAAGGCAAACTGCAGGTGTGCTGGGACGTTGGTGTACTTGGAGCATCTGCAGGCAAGGAGCCTGTCAGCTCCCAGTTGCTGCCGTTCACAGTTCCAGGTCAACAGGAACAGCTGGAAGTGGCATCCCTTGGTTTGTGCTGCTTCCTCAGCTCCTATTGGCTGCTTTTTGCAATTACCAGCCAATGGGACATGCTGACCATTGCTCCCTGCTATTCCCCATTGACCCAGAACAGCGACCGGCAAAAACTGAGAGCTAACAGACTCAGTGCCTGTAGACAATCCACATACATAAAATGTCTCAGCATGCCAGCAATTTACCCTGCTGGGCTGGAAAGAGAAGTTTGCTGATCCCTCCCCACAGGGGGGAAAAATGTGACACACAATGACCCAATCAATCAAACCGATCCCCACTCATGAATTTTTACCAACAATATTCAGTTGATTAATTAATTCACCCTAATAAAGACAAATTAACTCTTCCACAAAAGCTTCTATAAGCCACACTATTAAAGAGTGTCCTACAACTGGCAGTAATATACTTGTGTACAGACTAGTTTAATTTTAAGTTTAAACAGAGGACACAGGTGTCAACTGGATAGGAAAGTCTCTTTTGGCAGCCATCTTTACTCAATAGTTTAAACATCAAACTTAGTGTGTAGAATAAAAAGGATTATACATATCTGTGCAGGTATTCAAGATTAACATAAGTAACTGGGGTTACAAATGCTTTCCAAACAGTATACATCCTTGTTAGCTTGAAGAAGAATTGGCAAACTTACAGACAAATGAACATGCCTAAAAATTCTCATTCTGACAAACTTCTAATTCTTTCCAACAAAAAAGTGACTAGAAATGTTTGGTTCTGTTTGCATTCAATGTATTACAAATCTACATCAGGAAAAATTGGTTAACCAGTTAAACCTTATGTTTCACCAGTTGATGGGGGAGAGGAAAGGTGGCAGGTTGGCTAGAGCCTTCCCCCTCCCACAAGCAGGGACTGCTCCATTTAAAAGGCAAGTGGGGAGCTACTCGAGTCCCCACAGGTTAACAGAAACTGGTAAGCCTCACTTTAAGGGTGAAGCTTACAGGTAAACCTTTCACATCTATAATCAGAAGGTTAACTCATTTTCAAAGTTTGCCCATAAAAAGTTGCCAATTGTAGAGGAGGAGCGCTAAACTTGAATCACATGTCCACTCCTTGAAGAGTGATGGCTTCAACAGCCTTCTTATTACAACAGTATTTTGTCTCATTCAATTGTTAACATCTTTCCTAACGAAAAAATAAGGTTACCACTATATTCTATCTTCTTAATAAGGATCAGATCACCATCTTGCTTGGAGCTAACTTATTCAAAACAGATTTGCACATCTTTTCAAAATTCCCTAAAGCTTCAGTTTACACTAAGCCATCTCTCTGCAATTTAAGAATAAGTCTGAAAAGAAGCTATTTGTAAGAATCCCAGACGACTAGATTCAATTGGGATCAATGAGTCAATGACCTAGGTCAGTGTTTCTCAACCAGTGGTACAAGTGCCCTTAGGGGTACTAGAGAGAAGTCTGGGGGGTTAAGTCAACTGAAATTTGGGGAAAACTTAATTTGTTTTAAATTTTACAGCGCTTTATTTTAGTACTTTTTACACCCAAAAAATTCATCAACCTGCCAAGCTACGAATAAGCTGTTTAAACAAATGTGTTGCAATGATAGAAAAAATGTGTTTGAAAACTGTAGGTACTGAGGGTACTTTTTTTTTTAAGGGGGTACTTTATAAAAAAGGTTGAGAAACACTGATCTAGGTTATACATTCTCAGACAATGGCCCACTAAATACAATCCATGGTGCACTTCTTGGTGGCCTGCAAGTTTGTCAAAATTTGTTACACGGAGATATCTAACTTTAGTTTTGCAGAGGAAAAAGCTATGTGCAGGCTAGCATGCCAGAGTGACCTTAAATACAATACAAAAAAGGCTTCTGTTTGGGTACTATAAGCCTAGCACAAGCCCTGGATAAGTACAATATTCGCTAGCCATCGCTGAAGCCTGTGCTGTATTGTCTTCAGTTTCTGTGCTAGCTGAATTCAAGCTAGTGTGAATATACTAGTCCTAGCAGTTTTTGCTATATAGATGTTCCCTTAGATTTCAAGGTGTGATGCTTGCTATTAATTGTTGTCGATTCTAAAACTGCATTTTCCAACGTTTATTTGGCTAAATAAACCCTAATAAACTCTTCACACTTCTCATGGCTGGCTCATGTTATATTTCCTTGCTGTGAATTCAGTAGATCAAATTTGCAACAGACATTAACATGTGAGGGTAGCTAACATGTGAATAGAACCAAAATCCCAAATTACCTCAGCAGATTAAAGTCAATTCAGTAATACACAGTTCAACAACCCCAAAGAAAAAAAGTGAGCAGTAAAGGTAAAACAAGTAGGGGATATAGTATCATAACGAGAAGGAACTTTGGTCATCAAATCCAGTCACTTGCACTCATGGAAGGATCAAGCAGCATTTAAACCATTCCAGATCAATGTTTGTCAAACCCACTTTTATAAATCTCCAAAGATTCCACAACTTCTTTAGGCAATTGATTCCAAAAGCTTGCAATTGATTCTACAAGCTTGACCACCCTGGCAGCTAGGAAGTTTTTCATGATCCAGATGCAGCACTTACATAATTAAGTACAATTTTTGTTAATATATATTTAGAAAACCAGGACACAACAAAATGTAGGGAAAGTTGAGGAGTCAACTTCAAACTTTTCTGTACCAAACTCCCTAAGGCCTGGTTGGTTGGCACAGTGTATAACTCAGTTTAAAATTTATTTTTTCTCTCTCTCTCTCCTCCCCCACCCCCATGTTAGTCTGTAACTTTAAAAAAACAAAACTTAAAATTACTGGTCCTATAGCACCTTAGAGACTAACTATATGTATGTTAGTCTCCAAAGTGCTACAGGACCTTTCCTATTTGTTCTCTTATTGAACAAAGTATATAACACTTTTAAAAGATGCAAATGAACTAAGGGTGAATGATTTGCAGATCAAAACAGTATCAAGTTAACTAGGCATTATTTAGACAATTAATAGCCTGTGACTCAGCAGCAACACAAACAATCCTTTTAGGTACAGAAGCAGCTACAAAGAGGATACTGTGGAACAACTTTTGTGATAAGTATTTCTAAGTTAAAGGTGACCTACAAATAAAATATGGGTTTATATTTGTTTCCTTATGTTAAGGCATGATTGCTTGGGGTTTTTTCCTTAAATCTTTGAATTACCAGAGGTGTTAAGTATTTTTCTGAGAGATTTCTTGAGTGGCTCAGACTGTACATTCACATTACAAACTCTTCTAGCAACATGGGGTTGTAAGACAGTTGCTGTTTTCACCGAAGCAGCTCACTGCGCAGCAGGAAGTCTGCACAGAGCCCAGCATGCTGCTGCACCAGGCTCCACATAGATCTCCTGCCATGCAGAGAAACGCTCTTCTGTAGCCAAGAAGAGCACCTGTCCAGTGCTGTTTGACTGAGAGGAAGGGCAGGATACACCTCTCCCAACAGCTGCAGAGGGAGGGGAGGCACTGGGCAGTGTTCCTTAACTCCTAAAGCCACAGCGATGCGGGCAGCAGCACTCAGAGAGGGGCTGGGAGGTAGCACAGGACTAGGTGAGGGGAGCAGGGCAGAGAGTGGGGGGCTCTGGGGCCAGGGGCTAGTGCAGGGGAGAATTGAGTGGGTGGGGCTCTGGAAGAGTTGGTAACAGTGGGGCTCTGAAAACAAGAGGCTGGCACTGGGCTGTCTGGTGGTGGGGAGCTCTAAGGGACTGGAACGGAGACATTTGGGGTGGGGAACTGGCACTGAGGGGCTCTGAGGGAAGGAGTCTGGCGTGGGGGGGTGCAGGGGACTCTGGGGTCAGTGGCTGGCATTGGGGGCATACAGTGGAGAGCTCTAGGAGTTAGGGCCAGCAGCCAATGCTTTTGACAGACTGCCAACAATTTGCATATCATTTGCATAATTAATATGCAAATGAAATTTTTCTTCAACAAATATCTATGACATGAGATTGCAAAACAGCAGCTTCCATAGCTGTATCTGCCCCATTAGTCTCTCTTAGAGGGTCATGAGGGCAAAGACTATTTAGAAATATTGCAACAAAGTTCAGCAGGTATTAGAGCTTTAAGTGATCTGAACAAAAAATACTCTAATCAGGTTCCCACTTGCATGTGGCAAACCACGCATAAGAGTTCTCCACAGAGTTTCCTAAAAGATAAGACCTGAATTTCATGTAGACAGGCAAAGAAAAAAATCTTTTGTAATAGTCCTTTGCACCTTCTATATAGAAGAAAAAAGAATGGTAGCAAAATGTTTTAGCTATAAGTTCAGCATTTCTTGACCCAAGATCCATCTCCACGGGTGTTGCGTAAGTGGCAGAAAGTTACCAAAACCCATTGAAAGTGGAAGATCCAGCTACAAAACCTCCACTGTGGGTCCTCATGCTGTAGAAGAAAAATATTGCTGAGGCTTTGGAGAAGCAATATTTGAAGCAGAAATGGGTTTCCAGAAGTGTTTCAGAAAGCTGCAACAGACTTCTAAATATGGCTGCAAGTGTCAGAGGTCATGACTTTCCAGGACCTCAGTGACTTCTGCAGCAGCCAGTGTGGCTGGCCCAGGGGCTGCATGAACAGCTCAGACTCTCTCTCAAAGTGGGTGACAGGAGAGTGATCACATGAAGAATACCAGTTGTGATCCCTCCCTCAGGGGCCATCTAGTATTGACACCTACACCCTGTCCAGACATGCTGCTCCTGCACCCTCCCTCCTGCCCAGAGCCCACACCTCTTTCCTTCACCCCACATCCTGCTCAGATCCCACACCTCCACCCCAGCTTGTTTCTGCACTGCACATGCCACCCAGAGCGCACACCTCACCTCATTCCTACACTACCTCCAGCCCACTCCTGAATCCCACCCCAGCCTGCTCTGACAGTTCCCTTCCACATACTGAAACCTCCTCATTTTGGCCCTGCCCCAGAGCCTAATAGTTGCCCCACAAAATCTACTAGCCTAAGCCCATAGAAGAATTATCCTTGGGGCTGGATTAAGTTCTGAGCCTTGGCACCTCCTGCCCGACTTCACCAGGGCTGGAGCTTGAGGAGAATGAAGTGAGCATCTTTTTTCTTTCTTTCAAATATCTGCATGTCTAATCACTTTAGATTAGATTTTAAACTCTCTGGAGCAGGGATGGTGCCTTTTAACCTTTTTAATGGTGGTTTACAAAGTACATGTACACTGAAGGCCTGGTATTCAACTAAACATGCAATCAAATGGAAAGATCTATGTACAACATCTCATTATATTAGCCATCATAACAAACTTAGGTTTGCACAAGCTGAATGGTAGAAAGTACCTACCTAAGAGTCCCATTTTCTCCTTTGTCTAGGCTGGTGAACCGGCTGTAGAGACGAGTTATCTGACTGTGGGAAACTGGGGAGGAGGGGGAAGGAAAAAGAGAAAGAAATTAGACAAGTTAGTTTAACATTAACCCTGTACACAAATCAGTTAGTTACCCTGAAGAAGTCATCTTCAAACAGACAGAAAACACAGAAGCACTAGCAAACTTGTCAGCAGTCTGAGCAGCACTGCCTCTTTCCACCTCCCTTAATAGCAAGGACTAAATCTGGGGTTTTCCCATGAAATTGAGGTATAGGCCAATGCTGTACATCAGTAAGTGGGAGCAATTAGGCTGCGGTCTTTAACAATATCAGAGACATTTTCAACCCCTGCAAACATTTTCAAGGCTAAATATTTAGTGACAGCCAAATTCAATCCCAATGTGCATCTCCCCACCACTAAGCTATCGGAATCCACAATCAAAAAGCTTTCAGGTCCCAAAAGCGAATTCTATATGTTGCATCAACCACTTCCCAAAGGCTCACTTAAGTTTGAAGCAACAGCATTCTTCAGCATTTTTATAAAATTATACTGAAAGCAAACTACGTGTCTAAACTGTATCAAATTCAGGTTTTACATCCACAAAATATGAACGTCCTTTAATTGTGTTTTCTGCACTGCCAAACTAACAAACCAAAGCTCATATCTTTCCATGCTTCTGATGAGAACACATTTGCTTAAAGGGAGGATAGTTCCTCTAGAAAAGCTACTAAGCACGAAAGGGAAAAAAGGCAGCAAAGAATGCACATACTTGCCTCCTCCCACAAAAGTCTACCTTAATGTGAATGCAACTTGTTCCCTCTATTTCCTGCTGTACTTGTTTCTATCTGTAAGACCCATTTAAATTAAATAAAAAAGACACTAGGTAAAGGAGCTCAGTTCAGTGAGTAGAGCAATAACACTTTCAGCTCAGAAAGTTCAAGGAAGCCCATATGCAGACACAAAACTATCATTACATACTCAAGTCTATAGTTAGTGGTAGAAATGCCAAACGCAAAACCAACTATTCAAATCAGCCCAGGCACTGGAAGCAACAATTGATGTGACACTGCCAGAGATAATGCCTCTAACACCGTGGTTCCCAACACAGTGCCCATGGGTGCCATGGCACCCACAGGGGCATTTATGTGCGCCCACGCCAGCGTTTTAAAACTACTCACATTCGCCCCTGCTTAGAGCAGGGTCAGCAGCCTGGGGCCCACAACGCAGCACTTTGGAGGCGTGAGCCTCACCCCCACTGCAGCAGGCAGCCCACGCAGGCACTTCAGTAGCCGGAGCAAACCCCACACTGGTCATGTCCGGCTGTGAGGCAGCAACAACCCCCCTCCTTCCCCCCCCACGCAAAACAGCTATGGTGGGGCCCTTTGTGGTGCAGGAGCTGCGAGCCAGCAGGGGAGGGTCCCTCATGGCCACTTCTGCCGCCCCCCCCCGCACAAGCCCATGACCGGACCTGGACAATGACAGCTGCGGGAACCTACCAATCCCCAAGCACATGACCAGGCAGGTCCTGTGGGAGAAACAGGAGAGCAGCGCGTCTCACTGGTAAGTGTCCAGCCCCCCAGCTACTCCCACTCTGATATCTTCACCCATAGAACTCTTCTCCCAGACCCTGCACCCCAATCCCCTGCCCTGAGGCACAATCCATACCCCTGGCCTGACCATTCCTCCCCCCCGCCCCAGTAAAACGTCTGGTATTTTCAGTTTCTCAGCTGAAAAGCCACTTGGGACATTCTTCCCCTGCCATGTGGAAGGGAGTGTGAAATATAAAGGTGCCAGAATTTTTTTGTGTGGGGGAAGAGTGCTTTTTTTGCTCAACATTTGGACATCCCCCCTTTTTATTAATGCAGAATTTTGTTTAAAAATTACAATATAATTAAAATAAAAAATATCCAATTAAATTAAGTTTCTATCAAATTTACCCAATTCACATTTAATATGAAAATAGCCTTCAATTTCACATTTTATGCCTTTTTTGTTGGCATCCACCACACTCTTCCAAAAACATTAATGTGCTATTGGCCACAAACAGGTTGGGGACCTTGAAAGTAGGAATAAGAGATCCTCCGGAAAAGAGCTTTATTCCGGAGGATCGCGCCAGTCTAGACGCTCTTTTCCGGCTTTTCCCCAAGCCGGAAAAAAAGTGGCGGCCATGTTTATTTAAATCCCCCGCGGATTTCCCTATTCCAAAGTTCGAAATTAGCATGCCTCTTCTGGAGAAGGGGCCAGTGTAGACGTAGCCTACCTGATAAGCACAAGCTTATCACAGGGGAGGTAAACCTCAGACCCAGGGGCCGGATTCAACCCAAGGCACACAGGTCCCCTCGTAACATTAGCCTGGGCCCACTAGGCTCTGGTATGTGTGGGGAGCATCTCAGTCAGGGGCCACATTGGTGAGGGTTTGGCTTCTTGTGCTTCTCACTTTATGACCCCAAAAAATTCCTACTGGAGACCACCCAGGGTTATACTAGTATGGATTTTTTGAGTGAGGAATTAACACTCCCCTACAAGGTTAAACTGAAGAATAGTGCTGCCACTAAAGGTTTAAACTAAAGAGGAACACACACACACACACACAGCAGAAGGAACCAAGGCATGTAGATTCTGGAGGGTCTGTCTGCAGATCATGGCTGAGGAGCTGGTCAGGAAAGACACCCGCTGCAGAAAGAGCAGCTTCTCACAGAGCTACTGCCACATGTTCTCCCCTTTTATTGCCTCTATACAACTCCTGTGACTCATCCACATTCGTCACCAAGGAGCATGCCCAGACTTCCCTTGATCCAGCAGAGCAGCAAAGTCTCATTCATTGGTCTGATGACTCATTACCTGATTCCATGTGCTCAGCCTTGCAGTTTCTAATCCCGAACACACAAGTCTCCACTCACATTCATATCTCAGGGGAGAATGGAGTTTAGAGCAAGTTACAAGCAAAGTGGCTGAGAGTTACAAATATTACAAAGTTGCAAAGCTCAATCACCAAGCTTGCAGTAAATTTCTGAGCTTATAAAGCAAAGTTGCTGAGAGTTAGAAAGTTGCAAGGTTTTACAAAGATTACAAGTTGCAGAGTTTAAAAGGCAATGCAGCTGAAACAATTACAAAGCTTCAGAGAATCATTTACAAATCAGTAATGAAGTGACTTACAAGACAACTGCACACACACACTCCCCTCCCCCCCATCCACAGACACAGAGCAATGCATTATCAGGAGGTTTTTGTCAGTCTCTAAGTCATATGTTGGCAGGACCTTACAGTTTAGTGTATTTCCCATAAAATACACGTGTAAAATCAAGTAATCGCTCGAGCGAAGGCTTTTATGCAATGCACTTGTGTGCAGCCCCCAACAGATTTTTCCGTGGGTCAGTGGCCCCTGATGCAAAGAAGGTTCCCCACCCCGGCTTTGTTTTTGGGCAGTGGACTGGAGTATCCACTACTCACTTCCTACACCCCTCCCCTGCTGCCTCAAGAAGTAGCAAGTGGCAGGGGGAGGACACAAGCCAGTGCTGGGGAAGAGGGGGGAGAGCCACCTTAAAAACTGGTTCCACCCAGCACTAGCTCCGCTGGCTGCATCTCTCCGAGGCAACAGGGGAGAAGGGGAGGGGACGATAAGAAGGCGGCCTGCGGCAGGCTAAAGCTCACTGCGAGCAGAAACTACTCCAGCAGTAGCCCCAGTCACCGGAAACAGGGGCTGCTGGACTCCATGCTAACTGGGACTCAGCAGTCCCTTCTTTTACTGGTCCAGGACACTGCACCTCTGCATTTTAAATGTACTAAAAGCCCTGCCGTTCTTACTACATTTAAATACAGAGCTGCAGCATGAGTGGCTCAGTCCCAGCTCAAGCCGGCTCCCAGAGCTGCCTCCACTGTGGCTCTGCAGAGCAGTCCTTATCGACTAATTGTGTAATCAATACAAATAGTACC